>NC_091282.1:821697764-822013598 GCF_032444005.1 Ranitomeya imitator | reverse complement strand
AAATCGATGGTGAGGTAAGCTCACCGTCATCAGGGGCTTATCTATAGCATTCTGTAATGCTGTAGATAAGCCACCGATGTATCCAGAAAGATGAGAAATAAACGTTAGATTATACTCACCCAGGGGCGGTCCTGCTCCGATGGGTGTCGCGGGTCCGGAACAGCGCCTCCCATCTTCATTCTGTGACGTCCTCTTCTGGTCTTCACGCCACGGCTCCGGCGCAGGCGTACTTTGTCTGTCCCGTTGAGGGCAGAGCAAAGTATTGCAGTGCGCAGGCAACGGAAAGGTCAGAGAGGCCCAGCGCCTGCGCACTGCAGTACTTCACAGACATGCTGTAGATAAGCCCCTGATGACGGTGAGCTTACCTCACCATCGATTTTGGGGGTGACAGGTTCCCTTTAAAGAGGTTCTCCATGATTTTTTTTTTAAGCTGGGAGAAAGGTAAAATATGCATTAAAATTCTGGGCATTAGTTACCCCTCGAACCTAATGCCACTTCTCATTGGTTCAGTGAGTCACTTGCGTGTATAGCGACACCGCTCCACTGCCAGGTATACTATCCGGGCCAAGGTACGGGGGGAACATGAAAGGAGAAAGATAAGTAACCGGTGATCAGCAATCAGATTTACTAATTCTAAATGCTGACAGCATATTGCGCACCAATTATCGGAGCTGAGAAAGGGTGTATCCGATCCTCCACAACGCATAGCGGTATGACTGTCAGGTGGTTATATACTACCAGTGTCTATCACTATAGATAGTCACCTTCCTTTACCCTTTGTAACTTGTGTATCCACCCTGTATACCCCTCGTATATGATAATGCTTGCACAATAAGGTAATAGTTTAGGGTTAAATGGATCATCTAGTGAGCGGGGGCCCCATTTATTGTAGGGTGCCAGCCTCCACACTTGGGAAGTTTTATTTTAATAGGATAACACCGTAGGGTACAACAGGATATAATTGGTGTGAAAAAATGTATCCATCCCACTAGGGAGATACAGAGATACTTTTTTTTTTGTGCCCAATTTTTTCTTTTAATTCATACCTAATAAAATTGATAATTTAAAGGTTTATATGATCTACTGATCTGAATGACCTTGAGACCTCTATTACACTAGATTTATGACTAGAGATCGGATCACACTAATCTGATCTGATTGGAGTGTCATTTACATAATGGACACGATTGTCTCGTTCCCGGCCTTATGCTGAGAGTCTGCACATTAAGCCCAGATTGATCATATACGGTAACTGTATCTTCAATATGTTTTGGTAAAAGGCTAAAATGCAAACACTTGTCACTGTCCTTTTCTGGACCGAACTGTATTTTCAGTTCTGTAGATTTCTGTTGCTCTATTCCCTCTTTATGCATACAAAGTCTCCAAGTATTTCTTCTAAGACATGTTAGTCTTGGATTACATGTTCTGTAAACTTTTGACTTGCCATTGTATTAACCTTAACAGTGCTCCAGTGGTCGCAACATCCAAAAAGAATGCTTGTGTGTCCTTGGTCTTCTCCTTCCTTTACAAGGTGGTTCAGGTGAGAAGTTAAATGGCTGAGGCTTCATGTGATAGGATCTGTAATGCATGAAGACAGTCATGTGGATAAGATGACGTTCTATTAATGCACCTATGGGGTAAGCCAGACCTCTGGTATCCCTGCGGTGTGTATCATTGTAACAAACATTGCCTCTAGTTTTAATATGTAACGTGGTTATAAATGTTAAAGGGCTATTACCATTTCACCGCTGACAGGCTGGGATTGGAATAAGTTTCAGGGGTATCGTCACATTTGGCAGTGACACAGTGGTTTTCCTATTGATTGTGAATGGCTGTGGATTTTCGCAGGCAAAACTGTTAGGTCATTAACAGTTAATTTGAAAACGCACCGATTTTGTGGTAAAACTGCATGTACAGAAATATAGCTCTATTACAACCGTGGAAGAAAATACTGACCATACATCGCCCTGACTGAAAGTGAATAAAAATTTGCTGTTTGTAGACCCCTTTCGCACCACAGCCTGTTTTCACCTTCCTGACCGGGCCAAATTTTACAATTCTGACCACTGTCACTTTATGTGGTCATAATTCTGGAACGCTTCAATGGATCCCACTGATTCTGAGATTGCTTTTTCGTGGCATATTGTGCTTCGTGTTAATGGTAATTTTCCTATAGCCACGACAGCACCCACAACGAGAGAGGGGATCCGCCCACCTTCCGGACAGGAACCTACAGGTTAAAAAGGGGCGGTCCCCCTCGCCCTCCAGTTTGGGTTCCTGTCCGGACGGCGGGAGCCTACAGGTCGTTTTGTCTTACCCGGGTCCGCCAAGCCTCTGTGCGGTGTCCGGGGAGAACGGCAGAGTCGGGGGCCCGGAAGCAGCGTCGGGGGAAGTCCTGTGTCCAGCTTCCCCCCTCGTCTGGCAAGGAGCGGTGACGTTCCCGGGGGAAGGCACGCCGCCCTGGGTCGTTCACACGCGCGCGACGCTGCAGGAGCAGGTCGGCGCTTATGACCCGGAAGCAGAGTAACAACTTCCGGAGGAGACCGGGAGGAGGAGCGCGGGACTTTTGAAAAGAAGCAGCGCTCAGGTGAGATGTGTGTGCGGCAACATGTCTTCGGCAGGAGACGCCGAACACCGACAGACAGGAGAACACAGGTCTCATAGCGGTGAACGTGGGCAGCAGGACCCTGGCAAACCAGCGTCACGGCGCACCTCACCCCCTCAAAAGCCGGTACTCTACATTTTCCAGCAGTGGTGAGTGTAATATGTAGACCATTGCCTGATACAGCTTTTTCTACACTATGCTTTATTGTAGGGGAAAAAGGTCTCCAAATCTAAGCATAAGCAGTGTGCTGTATGCACAGAGCCTCTACCTGACACCTATGTAAAGAAATTATGCCAATCATGCATATGTCGTATGTTAGAAGAAAAGGCCCCTCTCCGGGTATCGGATTTGAGGGAGGTAATTAGGGAAGAAATAAAATCATCCCTTAAAACCAAACGGCATGAGAAAAGCAGTGTGGAGTTGGTGTCCGATTCCAGCCCTTCGGTACAAGAGGGCGAATGTTCGGAAAGTTCTTCGGCATCCTCTTCAGATGAGGAAGGAAGGCCTTGCTTTTCCACGGATGGTATGGAGACCTTAATTAAGGCAGTCCGTGCAACTATGGGGGTTGCAGACAGTAAAGAACCGAAAACAACCCAGGAGATCATGTTCGCAGGGCTGAGCTAGAGAAGTCGGAAAGCTTTCTCAGTGGTGAATTCAGTTAAAGATCTGGTCAGACGGGAGTGGGACAAGCTGGATAAGGGGTTTTTACCTTCAGCTGCAAAAAGAAGGTACCCCTTTGAAGATGACACTTTATCCCAGTGGATGAAGGTTCCGAAAATAGATGCGGCAGTAGCCTCTACTTCGAAAACAGCTTCACTTCCGTTAGAAGATGTAGGGCTCCTCAAGGATCCTTCAGACAGAAAGGCTGACATGCTCCTTAAAAAACTATGGGAGTCATCATCTGGAGCCTTTAAACCTGCTATCGCAGGCACCTGCACGGCCAGATCAATTATGGTCTGGGTGACTCAGCTGGAGGAGCAGCTTAAAGCGAAGGTACCCAGGGAGAAATTGTTAAATTCCCTGTCTCAGGTCAGAGAAGGAGCAGCTTATCTAGCAGATGCCTCGATTGATTCTCTGAAATTGGCCGCAAGATCGGCAGGTCTTTCGAATGCGGCCAGACGGGCACTATGGCTAAAGACATGGAAGGGGGATGCTCAGGCTAAAGCTAAACTTTGCTCCATTCCATGTAGGGGTGAGTACCTATTCGGCCCGGTGCTGGATGACATCCTTGCAAAGGCAGAAGATAGGAAGAAGGGATTTCCTAAAACGTTTAATCCCACTTTTAGGAACGCCTTCCGAAGACGCATGCCCTTCAGAAGATTCCAGGCAGACCAGCAGGGATATAATCGCGACTGGGAAACATCAGATCAAAAGAAGAAAGGTGGATACTATAAGAACCCTTCATCTTTCTCAAGACGTAGGCGTAATTACAGATAAAACAGATCTACCAGTAGGGGGTAGACTAAAGTTCTTCTCAGATAAATGGAAAAAGATTACTTCTAGTGCCTGGATAATGGGGGTGGTTGAGTCCGGATTAAAATTAGAATTTTTGAGAACTCCCCCAGATCATTTTGTGATAACATCACTGGACACTCCAGCCCAACAACAGGCCTTAGAATTAGAGATTCAACAATTGCTTACAAAGCGAGTTATTGAAGAAGTACCAAAACATCAGGAGAAGTCGGGTTTCTATTCTCCGCTATTCTTAATCTCTAAACCTGATGGGTCCTTTAGGACTATCATAAATTTACGTAAATTGAATAAATATCTTCAGTACCACTCTTTTAAGATGGAATCCATAAAGTCAACAACTAAGCTTTTGTTTCCTAGGTGCTACATGTCGGTCTTGGATCTAAAAGATGCGTACTACCATCTTCCAGTTCACAGAAATCACCAGCAATTCCTCAGGATGGCAGTATGGGTAAACCATCAGATTAAACATTTTCAATTTTTGGCAATGCCCTTTGGCCTGTCCATGGCACCTAGAGTTTTTACTAAGGTTGTTTCGGAAGTAATGGCCCATATCAGGGAGAGAGAAACCCTTGTGGTGCCCTATTTAGACGATTTTTTGATAGTAGGAAATTCAATTGACCAGTGTACGTCTAGGGTAAATGCCATAATATCATCCCTACAGGAACTCGGATGGATAATCAACTGGGAAAAGTCAAAACTGGAACCCACAAGACGTCAAATGTTCCTAGGAGTTCTTCTAGATTCAGAAGATCAGTCATCCTTCCTACCAGAAGAGAAGAAGCGGAAGATCGTTCAAAGGATCACGGCAGTAAGGAAAGTTCCAAACTTAAGTTTAAGAGACGCAATGTCTCTACTAGGATCTTTGACTGCGTGTATATCGGCGGTAAGATGGGCTCAGGCTCATACCCGAATGCTTCAATACGAAGTTCTTCAAGCAGAAAAAGATCTTCACGGTGCTCTAAGCAGAAGGTTCAAATTATCACCCGCCACTCTTCACGATCTGAGATGGTGGCTCAATCCAGCACATTTGTCAAAAGGAGTTCTCTGGACCATCATTCCGAACAATATAGTTACAACAGATGCCAGCCCGTTCGGTTGGGGAGCCCATATGGGAGACATTCTAACCCAAGGGCGATGGTCGATTCAGGAGTCCCAGAATTCCTCAATTCTAAGAGAGCTTACTGCAGTCTATCAGGCTCTTCTTTCCTTACTACCATCCCTGAGGAATATGCATGTACAGATACAAACAGACAATATGACTGTGGTAGCCTACATCAATCATCAGGGGGGGACAACGTCTCGATCCCTGATGACCACTACAGCACAGATATTGTCTCTGGCCGAGAAACACTTACAATCCCTGTCGGCAGTTCACATAAATGGGGAACTCAATATAGAGGCGGACTACCTCAGTCGCCATTCCCTTCGTCAGGGAGAGTGGTCCCTAAACCAACAGATATTCGATCAGATAGTCAATCTGTGGGGGTTGCCGACAATAGATCTGTTTGCTTCGAGGAAGAACAGGAAGGTCAGAAGGTTCGCATCTTTACACATAGCAGACCAACCATTTATAGTGGATTCCCTTCGTGTCCGTTGGGACTTCCAGCTGGCATATGCCTTTCCCCCAATGTGTCTGATTCCGATAGTTCTCAGGAAGATCCGGGAGGAAAGAGCCAGAGTGATCTTAATCGCCCCCTTCTGGCCCAGGAGGCCTTGGTTCTCTCTCCTCAGGACAATGTCTGTGACCGATCCCTGGGTGTTGCCAGTGGTTCCGGAACTCCTCTCTCAGGGTCCATTTCATCATCCAAATTTGGAGACTCTTCACTTAACGGCTTGGAACTTGAGAGGGAGCTTCTGAGGGAGAGGGGGTTCTCTAATGCTTTAATAGCTACCTTATTGAAAAGTAGGAAGGAGGTCACTACAAAGATCTACACAAAAATTTGGAAAAAATTCCTTATGTTTTATCAGCAACCATTAGGAGATAAGGCTCCGATTTCAGCTATTTTAGAATTCCTTCAGAAAGGCTGGGAATTGGGCTTAGCAGTCAACACTCTAAGAGTTCATGTTTCAGCCTTGGGGGCTCTGTATAACAGTGATATAGCTGGTAATAGATGGGTTGCTAGATTTATTAAGGCATGTCAGCGTTCTAACCCAATCCATATTGTAAGAATACCCCCTTGGGATTTAAATTTGGTGCTTGAGGCGTTGACTGAACCTCCGTTCGAGCCTTTAGACTCTATTTCAATGAAAAATTTAACCTTAAAAACAGCTCTACTCTTAGCATTAACATCTGCCAGGAGGGTCAGTGATATTCATGCGTTATCAGTAGATCCTCCCTATCTAATAATTCTCCAGGATAAGATTGTCTTAAAGCCTGATCCTGCATATTTACCAAAAGTAGCAACTAAATTTCATAGAAGTCAGGAGATTTATTTACCATCTTTCTATGAAAATCCAGGTTCAGAAGAGGAGAAAAAATATCATACCCTAGATGTAAAGAGGGCGATATTAGAATACCTGGATAGGACACAAAGCTGGAGACAGAGTAGGGCTCTGTTTGTTTCTTTCCAGAATCAGAAAAAAGGTTCTGGTGTCACGAAGAACTCTATCGCTAGATGGATTAGAGAAGCGATATGTCTTGCCTATTCTGCCAGGGGAGTAACACCACCAGAAGGCATCAGGGCGCACTCCACTCGGGCCATGGCATCATCCTGGGCGGAGAAGGCAGATGTCCCCATTGAAATGATATGTAAGGCGGCAACTTGGTCATCACCCTCCACCTTTTATAAGCACTATCGCCTTGATCTATCTGCTAATTCCAGCTTACAGTTTGGCCGTTCAGTACTTAGTGCTGTGGTCCCTCCCAGTTAAATAGTCTTTGAAAGTCTCTCGTTGTGGGTGCTGTCGTGGCGATAGGAAAACCGGTTTTTACGTACCGGTAATAGGGTACCACGACAGCACCCATACATTCCCCCCCGTATTTAGTTACTTATTCCTGCACTCTGTTGGAAGGTGTGCCTTAGAGATCACTCTATAGAGGTGGTGGTATTTAATAATGTTTAAGATAATATTGTCATGTACTGATGCTTTGGCGGTATCCCTTGTACTCTGGAACACAAACTGGAGGGCGAGGGGGACCGCCCCTTTTTAACCTGTAGGTTCCTGTCCGGGAGGTGGGCGGATCCCCTCTCTCGTTGTGGGTGCTGTCGTGGACTCTGTAAAATCCTATTACCGGTACGTAAAAACCGGTATTTGTTCAATGTGACTTGTTTATTGTGAAGTTAGAAAATGTAGCATTTTTCAAACTTTTAATTTTTATTCCCTTAACCCTTTCTCGACATACATCATATATATATATATATGGCATCATGGGAGTTGCATTCCCTCAAATCTCCGTACATACTCACGCTGAGTTCTGCCGAGATCAAATGCCGGTGTTGGCTCTATATGAGAGCTGTTACCATGCAGCAACCCCCACGTTCGGTGCTAGCACTGATCACAGGAGTTTAACCCCTCTGATACTGGTGTAGAAAAATGCAGCATGCTGCGTTTGTCACCGTTTTGCGCAAAAAATGCGCCAATGAAAGTCTGTGGGGGCCAGAAAAATACGGATTACACACGGACCAACAGTGTGACTTGCGAGAAATACGCAGCGGTGTTCTATAGAAAAGCCGGCAATTCAGTGCGGTGTACAGTAAAATCACACTGACAGGTTAGAATAGAATAGCTAAGGCTGGTTTCACATTTGCGTTTTTTGCCGCTGCGTTTTAACGCATATAAACGCATGCGTTTTTTTTTCCCCTTATATTTAACATTAAAAATGCATGCTTTTTTTTGGCAGCGTTTGACGACGCATGCGTCTTCGATGCTTGCGTTTTGGTGCGGAAATGCAACATGTAGTAATTTCTAGAGGCGTTTTTTTGCTGCCAAAAAACGCATGCGTTCGATTGCATAAAAAAAACGTATTGCTGTCTATGTAAACGCATGCGTTTTTAAGCACATGCGTTTGGTTGCGTTTTTGAACGCATGCGTTTCAATAGAGAAAAACAAGTCTAGACACTGATAAGCCACCCCCCACCATCAAGGTGATAAAGGGATCCAAACCCTAACCCTTTAGTACCGTCTCAAAGTGGCACTTTGGTCGCTACGACGGCACGATCCATGACGTTCCAGCGATATACTTACGATCTCGCTGTGTCTGACACGCTACTGCAATCAGGGACCCCGCTGAGAATCGTACATCGTAGCAGATCGTTTGAAACTTTCTTTCGTCGTCAAGTGTCCCGCTGTGGCGGCATGATCGCATCGTGTAACAAAGGTGTGCACGATATTCTCCACCTCCTCTGCTGATTCTACATCGCAAATACGTCATGAAATTATCGCTCCAGCGCCGTGCATTGCGAAGTGTGACCGCAGTCTACGACGCTGGAGCGATAATGGAGCGACGCTGGAGCGTCACGGATCGTGCTGTCGTAGCGACCAAAGTGCCACTGTGAGACGGTACCCTAAGTCTAGACACTGATAAGCCACCCCCCACCATCAAGGTGATAAAGGGATCCAAACCCTAACCATAACCCTACCCCTAACCCTAGCTCTAACCATAATGGGAAAATGGAAATAAATACAATTTTTTAATTTTTCCCTAACTAAAGAGTTCATGAAGGGGGTTTGATTTCTATTTATAGTGGGTTTTCTAGTTGATTTTTGATTGGCAGCTGTCACACACTAAAAGACGCTTTTTATTCCAAAAAATATTTTTTGCGTTACCACATTTTGAGAGCTACAATTTTTCCATATTTTGGTCCACAGAATCATGTCACACGCCCTCTGTAGTCCCATTGGCGGTGTCTGGATCTTGATTTTTCTCTTGTGAAATTTCTCATCATGCGTGCCAAAAACACAAATGCAGGAAAAAACGCATGTGAACGCATACAAACGCTGCGTTTTTTTAACCGCATGCGAAAACGCAGCGTTTGTACGCGTTTACATGAGTTTTTTTTCACCACCTGCGGATGCGTTTTAAACGCAAGTGTGAAACTAACCTAAGATAAATGTCTACACATAGTATAGGGATATACATATATATAATGTCAGTGAGACACATATATGTGTATATATTAATATTTCATACAGCGCTACATAGCTTAAAAGCCGGTAATTCAATTGCCGGCTTTTCCTATCTCCTTCCCAAACCCGACATGATGTGAAACATGGTTTACATACAGTAAACCATCTCATATCCCTTTTTTTGCATATTACACACTACTAATGTTAGTAGTGTGTATGTGCAAAATTTGGACGCTCTAGCTATTAAATTAAAGGGTTAAATCACGGAAAAAATTGGCTCCCACGCAATTTTCTCCGCCAGAGTGGTAAAGCCAGTGACTGAGGGCAGATATTAATAGCCTGGAGAGGGTCCTGTTATGATACGGTGACCTTGGAGCAGCATGAAAACTTTCACTGGAGTAGGTGGTCACTATACTGACCGCAAACCTGATCTTAATACCGCAACTAGAAGTAGCCGTGGAGTGTACCTAACAATCCTAGACACCTCGTCACAGCCGGAGGACTAAATACCCCTAAAGATGGAAATAGGAATACCATCTTGCCTCAGAGCAGAACCCCAAAAGATAGACAGCCCCCCACAAATATTGGCGGTGAGTCGGAGAGGAAAAACATACACAGGCAGAAAAACAGGATTTAGCACACGAGGCCACTCTAGCTAAAATAGGACAGGATAGGACAGAGTTCTGTGCGGTCAGTATTAAAACCCTTCAAAAATATCCACAGCAGAATATACAAAAACTTCCTCTATCTAACTAAAGACGTAGGAGCGTAAATCTGCAACTCCAGCGAATCCTACATTCAGAGCAGGAATACAATCAAAAACAAGCACACAGCAGTGTGCCACAGAAAAATAAACAGACACTTATCTTTGCTGAAATAGCAGCCAAGCAGGAGAAGCCAGGCAGAGATCACTCATATCCCAAAAGACATTGACAACTGGCAAGGACTAATGAGTCCTGCACGCCTAAATACCCCAGTCAGAACTGCAATTAGCAGATACACCTGTCCAAGACTGCAGTCCAGAAACAACTGCATTGCCATCTGCTACCACCAGAGGGAGCTCAAAAGCAGAATTCACAACAGTACCTCCCCCCCCCACCTTGAGGAGGGGTCACCGAACCCTCACCAGAGCCCCCAGGCCGATCAGGATGAGCCAGATGAAAGGCACGAACCAAATTAGCAGCATGGACATCAGAGGCAAAAACCCAAGAATTATCCTCCTGGCCATAACCCTTCCATTTGACCAGGTACTGAAGCTTCCGCCTCGAAAAACGGGAATCCAAAATCTTCTCAACAACATATTCCAACTCCCCATCAACCAACACAGGGGCCGGAGGATCCACAGAGGGAACAACGGGCTCCACATATTTCCGCAATAAAGATCTATGTAAGACATTATGGATAGCAAAAGAGGCCAGAAGCGCCAGTCGAAAAGACACTGGATTAATAATCTCAGAAATCCTATAAGGACCAATAAACCGAGGCTTAAACTTAGGAGAAGAAACCTTCATAGGAACATGACGGGAAGACAACCAGACCAGATCCCCAACCCGAAGCCGGGAACCAACACACCGACGACGATTAGCAAAACGTTGAGCCTCCTCTTGAGACAACACCAAATTGTCCACCACATGAGCCCAAATCTGCTGCAACATGTCCACCACAGAATCCACACCAGAACAGTCAGAAGGCTCAACCTGCCCAGAAGAAAAACGAGGATGAAAACCAAAATTACAAAAGAAAGGCGAAACCATGGTAGCCGAACTAGCCCGATTATTAAGGGCAAACTCGGCCAATGGCAAGAAAGCCACCCAATCATCCTGATCAGCAGACACAAAGCATCTCAAATAAGTCTCCAAAGTCTGATTAGTTCGCTCGGTCTGGCCATTTGTCTGAGGATGAAATGCAGAAGAAAAAGACAAATCAATGCCCAGCCTAGCACAAAAGGCCCGCCAAAACCTAGAAACAAACTGGGAACCTCTGTCAGACACAATATTCTCCGGAATACCATGCAAATGAACCACATGCTGAAAAAACAACGGAACCAAATCTGAAGAGGAAGGCAATTTAGGCAAAGGCACCAAATGAACCATCTTAGAGAATCGGTCGCAAACAACCCAGATAACAGACATCTTCTGGGAGACCGGAAGATCAGAAATAAAATCCATCGAAATATGCGTCCAAGGCCTCTCAGGGACTGGCCATGGCAAAAGCAACCCACTAGCACGGGAACAACAAGGCTTGGCCCGCGCACAAGTCCCACAGGACTGCACAAAAGAACGCACATCACGCAACAAAGAAGGCCACCAAAAGGACCTACCAACCAAGTCTCTGGTACCAAAAATGCCAGTATGACCAGCCAACACGGAACAGTGAACCTCAGAAATCACTCTACTAGTCCATCTGTCAGGAACAAACAGTTTCCCCACAGGACAGCGGTCAGGTTTGTCAGCCTGAAATTCCTGAAGAACCCGTCATAAATCAGGGGAAATGACAGAAAGGACCACCCCTTCTTTCAGAATACCGACCGGTTCTAAGACCTCAGGAGAATCAGGCAAAAAACTCCTAGAGAGAGCATCAGCCTTAATATTCTTAGAACCCGGAAGGTACGAGACCACAAAATCAAAACGGGAAAAAAACAAGGACCATCAAGCCTGTCTAGGATTCAGCCGTTTGGCAGACTCGAGGTAAATCAAATTCTTATGATCAGTCAAGACCACAATACGGTGCTTAGCTCCCTCAAGCCAATGTCGCCACTCCTCAAACGCCCACTTCATAGACAACAACTCCCGATTGCCAACATCATAATTGCGTTCAGTAGGTGAAAACTTACGGGAAAAGAAGGCACACGGTTTCATTAAGGAACCAGCAGGATCCCTCTGAGACAAAACGGCCCCTGCCCCAATCTCAGAAGCGTCAACCTCAACCTGAAACGGAAGAGAAACATCCGGTTGGCGCAACACCGGAGCAGAAGTAAATCGACGTTTAAGCTCCTGGAAAGCAGAGACAGCCGCAGAGGACCAATTCGCCACATCAGCGCCTTTCTTCGTCAAATCGGTCAATGGACATCAGAGGCAAAAACCCAAGAATTATCCTCCTGGCCATAACCCTTCCATTTGACCAGGTACTGAAGCTTCCGCCTCAAAAAACGGGAATCCAAAATCTTCTCAACAACATATTCCAACTCCCCATCAACCAACACAGGGGCCGGAGGATCCACAGAGGGAACAGCGGGCTCCACATATTTCCGCAATAAACATCTATGGAAGACATTATGGATAGCAAAAGAGGCCAGAAGCGCCAGTCGAAAAGACACCGGATTAATAATGGTTTAACCACGCTGGAAAAATTAGCAATGAAACTGCGATAAAAATTTGCAAAACCCCAAAATTTCTGAAGGCTCTTCACGGATGTGGGCTGAATCCAATCATGAATGGCCTGAACCTTAACCGGATCCATCGCTATAGATGAGGGAGAAAAAATAAAGCCCAAAAAAGAAACCTTCTGCACCCCAAAGAGACACTTAGACCCTTTCACAAACAAAGCATTGTCACGAAGGATCTGAAATACCATCCTGACCTGTTGCACATAAGACTCCCAATCATCGGAAAAAATCAAAATATCGTCCAAGTATACAATCAAGAATTTATCAAGATAAGTCCGAAAGATATCATGCATGAAGGACTGAAAAACAGATGGAGCATTAGAGAGTCCGAATGGCATCACAAGGTATTCAAAATGGCCTTCGGGCGTGTTAAACACAGTTTTCCATTCATCACCCTGCTTAATACGAACAAGATTATATGCCCCTCGAAGGTCAATCTTAGTAAACCAACTAGCTCCCTTAATCCTAGCAAACAAATCGGAAAGCAAAGGTAAAGGGTATTGAAACTTGACAGTGATCTTATTCAAGAGGCGATAATCTATACAGGGTCTCAAGGAACCATCTTTTTTAGCAACAAAAAAGAACCCCGCTCCCAACGGTGAAGAAGATAGTCGAATATGCCCTTTCTCCAAAGACTCCTTAATATAGCTCCGCATGGCGGTATGTTCAGGCACAGATAGGTTGAAAAGTCGACCCTTAGGAAACTTACAGCCTGGAATCAAGTCAATAGCACAATCGCAGTCCCTGTGCGGTGGAAGGAAACTGGACTTGAGCTCATTGAATACATCCTGAAAATCAGACAAAAACTCTGGAATTTCAGAAGAGGAGGAAGAGGAGATTGACATCAAAGGAACATCATTATGAACCGCCTGACAACCCCAACTAGTCACAGACATGGACTTCCAATCCAACACAGGATTATGTACCTGCAACCACGGAAAACCCAGCACGATGGCATCATGCAAATTATGCAACACCAGAAATCGACAATCTTCCTGATGGGCTGGCGCCATGCGCATAGTCACCTGTGTCCAAAACCGGGGCTTGTTTTTAGCCAAGGGTGTAGCATCAATGCCCCTTAAAGGAATAGGGTTCTGCAAAGGCTGCAAGGAAAAACCACAACGCCTGGCAAACCCAAAGTCCATTAAGTTCAGGGCAGCGCCTGAATCCACAAACGCCATGACAGAAAATGATGACAATGATCAGATCAAGGACACCGATAACAGAAATTTAGGTTGTACAGTACTGATGGTAAATGAACTAGCGATCTTCTTTGTCCGCTTAGGACAGACTGCAATGACATGAGAAGCATCGCCACAATAATAACACAACCCATTTTGACGTCTGAATCCTTGTCGTTCTGTTCTAGACAGAATCCTATCACACTGCATTGGCTCAGGAATCTGCTCTGAGGACAACGCCAAAGCGCACACAGTTCTGCGCTCCTGCAAGCGCCGGTCAATCTGAATGGCCAGAGACATAGAATCACTCAGACCAGAAGGCGTGGGAAACCCCACCATGACATCTTTAATGGATTCAGAAAGACCCTTTCTGAAAATTGCCGCCAAAGCATCATTATTCCATTTAGTCAACACCGACCATTTTCTGAATTTCTGACAGTACAATTCTGCTGCCTCTTGACCCTGAGACAGGGCCAACAAGGTCTTCTCAGCTTGATCCACAGAATTCGGTTCATCATATAATAATCCCAAAGCCTGAAAAAAGGAGTCTATATTAAGCAAAGCCGGATTCCCAGATTCCAGGGAAAATGCCCAATCCTGCGGGTCGCCACGCAGCAGGGAGATTACGATCTTTACCTGCTGAATGGAATCACCGGAGGATCGAGGTCTCAGAGCAAAAAACAATTTACAGTTGTTTTTAAAACTCAAAAATTTAGACCTGTCACCAGAAAACAAATCAGGAGTAGGAATCTTCGGTTCTAAGGCAGGAGTTTGAACAATATAATCAGAAATACCCTGTACCCTAGCAGCAAGCTGGTCTACACGAGAAGCTAATTCCTGAACATTCATGCTAGCACAACGCTCCTCAGTCACCCAGAGATTAAAAGGGAGGAGAAGACAAAGTAGACTAAAGAAAAAAAAATGGCACAAGACCTTTCTTCCCTTCTTCTGAGATGCATTTAACTCATTATGGGCCAGTTGTACTGTTATGATACGGTGACCTTGGAGCAGCATGAAAACTTTCACTGGAGTAGGTGGTCACTATACTGACCGCAAACCTGATCTTAATACCGCAACTAGAAGTAGCCGTGGAGTGTACCTAACAATCCTAGACACCTCGTCACAGCCGGAGGACTAAATACCCCTAAAGATGGAAATAGGAATACTATCTTGCCTCAGAGCAGAACCCCAAAGGATAGACAGCCCCCGGGTCATTCCATGTCAAGTGAACCAATGATTTTTACCACTATATTTTTAATTCTTTTGAGATTTTGTTATTTGGTAACAGTGTGTCAGAGAATGCAAAATGTGAAGAAGAAAAAATTCTAGATATTTTTTTTAATTTTTTATTGATTTTCAAAGTTTGGAAAAAGTGCGAATTTCGGTGTAGCCTGCCATTACAATTCTCCCCATAACTCAGGCTAGAAAAGATATAGAGAAACAAAATAAACACCATTCTACTCAGAACTGTACAGGCGTTCACCAGATATGTCACAAGAGTATCTTTGATAATATTTTACCTATGCGAATGCAAGCGCAAAACTTTAAAACGCATTTCTGAAAAAAACGTTTAATTTAAAAATTTCAAAAACTGCACATGTGCCTGCTATGCTCCTATCCACATCTGTACCAAAATACAAGATGGGATCGTGATGGGATCATATTTTTAAAAAATAAAACAATTACACTGTCAGTTCAAAAATCTTGATTTCAGATCTGTTCAGCCTGTGGTCTAACAGTGTGGGGTCTGTATTTGCCAAATAATCCATGATTGCTAGATATTCCTGTATTATTTTATTATGTTACCACTTAGAAGCAGGAGAGGACAGAGGAGAAAGCTTTGTTAGGGCTGAGAATGACCAGGGGTAGACAGTGACTGCAGAGCAGATGACCGGCCGGCAGCTCGGGCCTCCACAGACAGTATTCACACCAAATCTTATCATCCAGGAAACTCCTCAAATGGAGGGAGGAAAATATTCTTAACATCCAGTTCATGTATTGTACAAACCAGGACTACGAGGAGGAGAGTTTGTTATAACATCAGTTACAGGAAGCAGAACCCATCACAGGGACTCAGCAATACCGCACTGTCATCCCATGTAGTGGAAATAAAGACAGTGACGTCCATGAAGTGGTAGAAGGCGGCACAAGATCGGCAATGAATGACAGAACTGGCTATGTGACCTGTGAATATGATCGGCGCTGGCGGCTACTGGACTCTCCAAAGATTGTGAAAATGAAGAAGTAGAAGTGACTTTTCTGCACTTTCTGGTCCAGCGCCGTCCTTTGTGTATCAAAGAAAACCAGACATTGTAAAAGTGAACAAAAATCAGATATGAGCCGAGCACCATGACCGGCCGCACATACTCTGACACAGAAGGAAACGGCCATTACTAGTGAGCCCTTATGGACAAGATGACATTTCACCCACTAGAAGGGACGCATTGATGATAAAAGGCCAGTGTAAAAACCTACTATTAATTGTTTGATTAGTTCATATTTTATTGAACGAGGATTTAACTACAGGACTATTCTTCTTAAACACTTCAGAAATGACATGTTTAGTGATATAGTAGAAAAAAAAATTGTTCCATGTATAAATAGGTGGTAGAAATATTGGTTCTTTTAATCTTGTTTTTAACATATAATTAGGATCAGACTGTATTTAGAAAACCACACTTGAGGATGTGATCACCTTTTATCTTTTGGCTTGTTCAAAGAATTCAGGTTGAAAATGCTGAGCAAGTTGTTATGATGAATAAGATGGATTTATTCTGGCACTTCGGTATTTGTTTTTGGTGTTTCATTATTGTTACATATAAATGTTGAATGCAATAAGTTGTAATTTGAAAAGAAAAAAGGAAGAAACTCACACAAACATAAAATCAGATGATTCAAGGCTTAAAAAAAAATACAAATTTGATAGATCCCAAGTTGAGTCCCTGTACAACTATAAACAAGGACACGAGTAACACACATGCATGTTTTCACAATTTTAAAACATACGTTTTTTTCAGAAATGCGTATCAAAATTTTTAATTTGATTTCTCCAAAACAAAATATAAAGAAACATAGTCTTGTGACATATCAAATGAAAGCCGGTACCGTTCTGAGAAAAATGATGCCTCTCCCACTTCTATATCTTAATTCTAGCCCGAGATATGATAAAAAATGTAAAGCCATACCAGGCCAAAATCCGCGCTTTTTCAAAACTTTAAAAATCTGTAAAAAATTAACTGATGAAGAAAAAAATTCTAAACTTTTAATTTGTAATTAACTAAAGTTGTACTTCATAAAAACAAAAAATAAAAAAAATCTATAGACGTAAGGTAAAAAAAACCTCATATTTGGATCACTTGATATGGAATGACCCCCCCCCACAAATATTGGCGGTGAGTCGGAGAGGAAAAACATACACAGGCAGAAAAACAGGATTTAGCACACGAGGCCACTCTAGCTAAAATAGGACAGGATAGGACAGAGTTTTGTGTGGTCAGTATTAAAACCCTTCAAAATATCCACAGCAGAATATACAAAAACTTCCTCTATCTAACTAAAGATGTAGGGGCGTAAATCTGCAACTCCAGCGAATCCTACATTCAGAGCAGGAATACAATCAAAAACAAGCACACAGCAGTGTGCCACAGAAAAATAAACAGACACTCATCTTTGCTGAAATAGCAGCCAAGCAGGAGAAGCCAGGCAGAGATCACTCATATCCCAAAAGACATTGACAACTGGCAAGGACTAATGAGTCCTGCACGCCTAAATACCCGAGTCAGAACTGCAATTAGCAGATACACCTGTCCAAGACTGCAGCCCAGAAACAACTGCATTACCATCTGCTACCACCAGAGGGAGCTCAAAAGCAGAATTCACAACAGGGTCCATGGTTATTGGCCCCCCCTGGCTAAAAACATCTGCCCCCAGCCACCCCAGAAAAGGCACATCTGGAAGATGCGCCTATTCTGGCACTTGGCCACCTCGAGTTGCGGTGATGCGCTCTGTGCTGGATGTCCTCATACGAACTCGAGCCTGGGAACTTTTCTGAATATTTTCCCATCGCAGTACGGATGCCATACGGATTACATACGGAGGATGCCATGCACAAAATACGCTGCCACACCCTGCCTACGGATGACATACGGGTCACTATTTTGGGGACTTTTCTGCGTATTACGGCCGTAAATAACGGACCGTATTTTTATACGCTGAGTGTGAGGCCGGCCTAAGGCTTTGCGCACATTTATCCTGCACACTATGCTGAGCGCTTACATCGGATTTTCTGCGTAAATTTCTGAAACGCATGATTCAGATGGAACCCGGAGCAAGATTGCCTATAATGAGGCAGATGACCTGAAGACAGCTGGGACCACAGTCTCAAACATTACCGTTATTAACTAGGGATGATTGAACAGCTTCGGATAATTACTTATCCGAATAGCTATAGCGCTTACCGAATAGCTGCATTGATAAGGAGTTATCCGAAGCTATTCAATCATAGGAAGACGAAAAAAGCTTTGTTCCAGCTCCAAAATTTAAAATTTGAGTCCTTTATTAATGCATAGTAAAAGCATAAGCTGGAAAACTCTCCACAGCACAATAGGAAACGAGCTACGCGTTTCGATCCTTGCAGATCTTTGTCAGAGCTCTGACAAAGATCTGCAAGGATCGAAACGCGTAGCTCGTTTCCTATTGTGCTGTGGAGAGTGCATAAGCTGGAAAATTCTCCACAGCACAATAGGAAACGAGCTACGCGTTTCGATCCTTGCAGATCTTTGTCAGAGCTCTGACAAAGATCTGCAAGGATCGAAACGCGTAGCTCGTTTCCTATTGTGCTGTGGAGAGTTTTCCAGCTTATGCTTTTACTATGCATTAATAAAGGACTCAAATTTTAAATTTTGGAGCTGGAACAAAGCTTTTTTTGTGTTCCTATCTAACACTACGTGGATCAACGTGGAAGTTCCGTGCACCTGCTGTAGCTGCCTGGTGAGCTGGCTTTTTGTTTGTTTTTTGCTATTCAATCATCCCTGTTAGTAACGCACTACGCCGTCTAGGATTTATAATCCTGCAGGGCACGCAAGGTCCCCCTGCTCACGCCAACACATGTCCAGGGCCGTTTGAAGTTCACCAGTGACCTTTTAGATGATCCAGAGGAGGCATGGGAGAAGGTCATGTGGTCATATGTGATCAAAATAGAACTTTCTGGTATCAACTCCACTCGCCGTTTTTGGAGAAAGAAGGATGAGTACAACCCCAGGAACACCGTCCCAACCATGAAGCATAGTGGGGGGAAACGTCATACTTTGGGGGTGCTTTTCTGCAAAGGGGACATGATGACTGCACCGTATTGAAAGGAGGATGGATCCGGTCATATATTGCAAGATTTTGTCCATTAACCTGGTCAGGAGTAAGCCAGCCCCACTTACATTTAATACAAAACATTGTTTTCTTGTTTTATAGACCACTAGCTGAAGAGCCCGGCGTTGCCTGGGCATAGTAAATATCTGTGGTTAGTTATAGCACGTCACTTCTCTTATTTTCCCATTACGCCTCTCATTTTCCCAATCGCATCTTTAATTTTCCCCCTCACATCTCTCATTTTCTCCCTCACACCTCTCATTTTCTCCCTCACTCCTCTCATTCCCGCCTAACACTTGTCATTTCGACCTCACATCTGTCATTTTCCGATCACTACACTATTTTCCCTCACTCCTCATTTTGCACTCACACCTTTTCATTTTCACCTCACACCTCTCATTTTCACCTCGGTATACACGTTTGTCATCTCCCTTATATATAGTATACACCTGTATGTCATCTCCTGTATATAGTATATACCTGTATGTCATCTCCCCTGTATATAGTATATACCTGCTGTGTCATCTCCCCTGTATATAGTATATACCTGTATGTCATCTCCTATATATAGTATATACCTGTATGTCATCTCCTCCTATATATAGTATATACCTGTATGTCATCTCCTTCTATATATAGTATATACCTGTGTCATCTCCTCCTGTATATAGTATATACCTGTGTCATCTCCCCTGTATATAGTATATATCTGTGTGTCATCTCCTCCTGTATATAGTATATAACTGTGTCATCTTCTATATATAGCATATACCTGTGTGTCATCTCCTCCTGTATATAGTATATACCTGTATGTCATCTCCTCTTGTATATAGTATGTACCTGTATGTCATCTCCTCCTTTATATAGTATATACCTGTGTGTCCTCTCTCCTGTATATAGTATATATCTGTGTGTCATCTCCCCTGTATATAGTATATACCTGTGTGATCTCCTGTATTAGACCTCGTTAACACGTTATTTGCTCAGTATTTTTACCTCAGTATTTGTAAGATAAATTGGCAGCCTGATAAATCCCTAGCCAACAGGAAGCCCTCCCCCTGGCAGTATATATTAGCTCACACATACACATAATAGACAGGTCATGTGACTGACAGCTGCCGTATTTCCTATATGGTACATTTGTTGCTCTTGTAGTTTGTCTGCTTATTAATCAGAATTTTATTTTTGAAGGCTAATACCAGACTTGTGTGTGTTTTAGGGCGAGTTTCGTTTGTCAAGTTGTGTGTGTTGAGTTTTGTGTGGCAACATGCATGTAGCAACTTTTTGTGTGTCGAGTTGCATGTGACAGGTTAGTGTAGCAAGTTGTGTGCAGCAAGTTTTGCGCATGGCGAGTTTTGCGCGTGGTGAGTTTTATGTCTGGTGCCTTTTGAGTATGTGCAAGTTTTGTGTGAGGCAACTTTTGCATGTGTTGCAAATTTTGTGCATATGGCAATTTTTCCGCATGTGCAAGTTTTGAGTGTGGCGAGTTTTCCATGAGGTGAGTTTTGCACTTGTGGCGAGTTTTGCGTGAGCCTATTTTTTGCATGTGGCGAGTTTTGCGCGTGGTGAGTTTTGAGCGGCGACTTTTGTGTTTCGAGTTTTATGTGGCGAGGTTGGCGTATGTGTGGTGAAATGTGTGCTGAGGGTGGTATATGTGTTCAAGCACGTGGTAGTGTGTGGCGCATTTTGTGTGTGTGTTCATATCCCCGTGTGGTGAGTATCCCATGTCGGGGTCCTACCTTAGCAACTGTACGGTATATACTCTTTGGCGCCATCGCTCTCACTCTTTAAGTCCCCCTTGTTCACATCTGGCAGCTGTCAATTTGCCTCCAACACTTTTCCTTTCACTTTTTTCCCCATTATGTAGATAGGGGCAAAATTGTTTGGTGAATTGGAAAGCGCGGGGTTAAAATTTCACCTCACAACATAGCCTATGACGCTCTCGGGGTCCAGATGTGTGACTGTGCAAAATTTTGTGGCTGTAGCTGCGACGCCTCCAACACTTTTCCTTTCACTTTTTTCCCCATTATGTAGATAGGGGCAAAATTGTTTGGTGAATTGGAAAGCGCGGGGTTAAAATTTCACCTCACAACATAGCCTATGACGCTCTCGGGGTCCAGATGTGTGACTGTGCAAAATATTGTGGCTGTAGCTGCGACGCCTCCAACACTTTTCCTTTCACTTTTTCCCCATTATGTAGATAGGGGCAAAATTGTTTGGTGAATTGGAAAGCGCGGGGTTAAAATTTCGCCTCACAACGTAGCCTATGACGCTCTCGGGGTCCAGACGTGTGACTGTGCAAAATTTTGTGGCTGTAGCTGCGACGGTGCAGATGCCAATCCCGGACACACACACACACACACACACACGCACACACACACAAAAACACACACGCACACACACACAAAAACACACACACACACACACACACACACACACACACACACACACACACACACACACACACACACACACACACACACACATTCAGCTTTATATAGTAGATATATAAAGCTGAATGTGTGTATGTGTGTGTGTGTGTGTGTGTGTATGTCCGGGATTGGCATCTGCACCGTCGCAGCTACAGCCACAAAATTTTGCACAGTCACACGTCTGGACCCAGAGAGCGTCATAGGCTACGTTGTGAGGCGAAATTTTAACCCCGCGCGTTCCAATTCACCAAACAATTTTGCCCCTATCTACATAATGGGGAAAGAAGTGAAAGGAAAAGTGTTGGAGGCGTCGCAGCTACAGCTACAAAATTTTGCACAGTCACACGTCTGGACCCTGAGAGCGTCATAGGCTATGTTGTGAGGTGAAATTTTAACCCCGTGCTTTCCAATTCACCAAACAATTTTGCCCCTATCTACATAATGGGGAAAAAGTGAAAGGAAAAGTGTTGGAGGCGTCGCAGCTACAGCCACAAAATTTTGCACAGTCACACATCTGGACCCCGAGAGCGTCATAGGCTATGTTGTGAGGTGAAATTTTAACCCCGCGCTTTCCAATTCACCAAACAATTTTGCTCCTATCTACATAATGCGAAAAAATGAAAGGAAAAGTGTAGGAGGCAAATTGACAGCTGCCAGATGTGAACAAGGGGGACTTAAAGAATGAGAGCGATGGCGCCAAAGAATATATACCGTACAGTTGCTAAGGTGGGGCCCCGACATGGTATACTCACCACACACGGGGATATGAACACACACACAAAATGTGCCACACACTACCACGTGCTTGAACACATATTACCCTCAGCACACATTTCACCACAGATACACCAACCTCGCCACATAAAAGTCGAAACACAAAAGTCGCCGCTCAAAACTCGCCACGCGCAGAACTCGCCACGCGCAGAACTCGCCACATGCAAAAACTAGGCTCTTGCAAAACTCACCTCACGGAAAACTCGCCACACGCAAAACTTGCACACGCGGAAAAATTGCCACATGCACAAAAGTTGCAACACATGCAAAAGTTGCCTCACACAAAACTTTCACATACTCAAAAGGCACCACACATAAAACTTGCCACGCGCAAAACTCGCCATGCGCAAAACTTGCTGCACACAACTTGCTACACTAACCTGTCACATGCAACTCCACACACAAAAAGTTGCTACACGCATGTTGCCACACAAAACTCATCTCACAAAAGTCGCTACATGCATGTCGCCACACGCAACTTGACAAACGAAACTCGCCCTAAAACACACACAAGTCTGGTATTATCCTTCAAAAATAAAAATCTGATTAATAAGCAGACAAACTTCAACAAATGTACCATATAGGAAATACGGCAGCTGTCAGTCACATGACCTGTCTATTATGTGTATGTGTGAGCTAATATATACTGCCAGGGGGAGGGCTTCCTGTTGGCTGGGGATTTATCAGGCTGCCAATTTAGCTTACAAATACTGAGGTAAAAATACGGAGCAAATAACGTGTGAATGAGGTCTAATACAGGAGGAGATGACACACAGGTATATACTATATACAGGGGAGATGACACACAGACATATACTATATACAGGAGAGATGACACACAGGTATATACTATATAGAGGAGGAGATGACATACAGGTACATATATATACAGGAGGAGATGACATACAGGTATATACTATATACAGGAGGAGATGACACACAGGTATATACTATATACAGGAGGAGATGACATACAGGTATATGCTATATATAGAAGATGACATGCAGGTATATACTATATACAGGAGGAGATGACACACAGATATATACTATATACAGGGGAGATGACACACAGGTATATACTATATACAGGAGGAGATGACATACAGGTATATACTATATATAGGAGATGACATTCAGGTATATACTATATATATAGGGGAGATGACACACAGCGAGTATATACTATATACAGGGGAGATGACATACAGGTATATACTATATACAGGAGATGACATACAGATGTATACTATATATAAGGGAGATGACAAACATGTATATACTGAGGTGATGAGGTGAAAATGAGAGGTGTGAGGTGAAAATGAAAAGGCGTGAGTGCAAAATGAGAGGAGTGAGGAAAAATAGTGGAGTGATCAGAAAATGACAGATGTTAGGTTGAAATGACAAGTGTTAAGGGGGAATGAGAGGAGTGAGGGAGAAAATGAGGTGTGAGGGGGAAAATGAAAGATGTGATTGGGAAAATGAGAGGCGTGATGGGAAAATAAGACAAGTGAGGTGCTATAACTAACCACAGATATTTACTATGCCCAGGCAACGCCGGGCTCTTCAGCTAGTAGTAGATAAAAATATAGAGAGATTGAAAATGAAAGCTTATAATGTTTTCACCAGAGTGCAAATCTCTGTGCTGTTTTTATCACATTTTTGTTTAATTTTCATAGTGATATCTTTGTAACACTACTGCATGGCACAACTTATGCCCAGCTACAGCATTAATTAATAATGTATTGGGGAACTACGGTACTGTGTACACTGTCACGGAAACCCCTACACTACTGGCTATACAATTGGCAATAATAATAACAACAATTTCAATGTAAACACCATTTTTTATTAAGACTCAATAGAAAAAAAATAAATTTCAGATTTCAACAATGGTTGGTTTAATGTTTCTTCCCTTCTGAGATTACAAGCTTAAAGGGAACCTGTCACCCCGTTTTTTCAGATTGAGCTATAAATACTGTTAAATAGGGCCTGCGCTGTGCGTTACTATAGTGTATGTAGTGTACCCTGATTCCCCACCTATGCTGAGAAATACATTACCAAAGTCGCCGTTTTCGCCTGTCAATCAGGCTGGTCAGGTCGGGTGGGCGTGTTCACTGCGCTCTTTTCTTCCCCAGCTTTCCGTTGGTGGCGTAGTGGTGTGCGCATGTCCAAGTTCTGAATTCCCTGCGCCCACGTGAAGACACAGCGCGCGATCTGCGCTGTCATCCCTTTCATCGGTGGGGGCGGCCATCTTCCTTGGGCTGCGCGTGCGCAGATGGAGTGCTCTGCTGCACGGGGCTTCAGGAAAATGGCCGCGGGATGCCGCGCGTGCGCACAAGAGATCGCGGCGGCCATTTTCCCAAAGCCGAGTTTGCATCTCGGCTTTGGGAAAATGGCCGCCGCGATCTCTTGTGCGCACGCGCGGCATCCCGCGGCCATTTTCCTGAGGCCCCGTGCAGCAGAGCACTCCATCTGCGCACGCGCGGCCCCAGGAAGATGGCCGCCCCCACCGATGAAAGGGATGACAGCGCAGATCGCGCGCTGTGTCTTCACGTGGGCGCAGGGAATTCAGAACTTGGACATGCGCACACCACTACTCCACCAACGGAAAGCTGGGGAAGAAAAGAGCGCTGTGAACACGCCCACCCGACCTGACCAGCCTGATTGACAGGCGAAAACGGCGACTTTGGTAATGTATGTCTCAGCATAGGTGGGGAATCAGGGTACACTACATACACTATAGTAACGCACAGCGCAGGCCCTATTTAACAGTATTTATAGCTCAATCTGAAAAAACGGGGTGACAGGTTCCCTTTAAAGTCTCCAGTACTGCAGTGACATGATAGACTTGTTCAGAGATATGTAAGAAGCACCCCAGAAATGATAGCTCCCATTTAACTGTGTGCTCCTCAGAGAATATGCTTTTTGCTAGACTCGCATGTTGGACAAACCTAGACATTTATGGTAAAGGAGTGGTAAAAAATGAAGGCTATGTGCACAGACAGGTTTTTTGGGGTTTGTCCACTGGAAAGACATCTGCACAACTTCTTTAAAAATTCTTAAGACTCTTCCTATTTCTATTGTAAAACCACTTTGCAGTTCATATACACAGTGTTTTGAGTGTTTTTTTTTAGGGCTGGAAAGTGCCAGGTAGGGAAAAAACAAAGTACAGTGGGGAAAAAAGTATTTACTCAGCCACCAATTGTGCAAGTTCTCCCACTTAAAAATATGAGAGAGGCCTGTAAATGACATCATAGGTAGACCACAACTATGAGAGTCAAAATGAGAAAATAAATCCAAAATCACCTTGTCTGATCTGGCAAGATTTATTTTGCAAATTATAGTGGAAAATAAATATTTGTCACCTAAAAACATGCAAGATTTCTGGATCTCACAGACCTGTAACTTCTTTAAGAGGCTCCTCCGTCCTCCACTCATTTCCTATAGTAATGGCACCTGTTTGAACTTGTTATCAGTATAAAAGACACCTGTCCACAACCTCAAACAGTCACGCTCCAAACTCCACTATGGTGAAGACCAAAGAGCTGTCAAAGGACACCAGAAACAAAATTGTAGCCCTGCACCAGGCTGGGAAGACTGAATCTGCAATAGGCAAGCAGCTTGGTGTGATGAAATCAACTGTGGGAGCAATAATAAGAAAATGGAAAAGGTACAAGATCACTGATAATCTCCGTCGATCTGGGGTTCCACGCAAGATCTCATCCTGTGGGGTCAAAATGATCACGAGAACAGTGAGAAAAAAATCCCAGAACCACACGGGGGGACCTAATGAATGACCTGCATAGAGTTTGGACCACCGTAACAAAGGCATCCATCAGTAACACACTATGCCGCTAGGGACTCAGATCCTGCAGTGTCAGATGTGTCCCCCTGCTGAAGCCAGTACATGTCCGGGCTCATCTGAAGGTTGCTAGAGAGCATTTGGATTATCTAGAAGAGTATTGGGAGAATGTCATATGGTCTAATGAAACCAAAGTAGAACTGTTTGGTAGAAACAAAACTCATCGTGTTTGGAGAAGACAGAATGCTGCGTTACATCCAAAGAACACCATACCTACTGTGAAGCATAGGGGTGGCAAAATCATACTTTGGGGCTGTTTCTCTGCAAAGGGACCAGGACGATTGATCTGTGTACATGTAAGAATGATTGGAGCCATGTATTGTGAGATTTCCATCAGCATTGAACATGAAATGTGGATATGATAATGATTCCAAGCACACCGCCAGGGCAACGAAGGAGTGGCTTCGTAAGAAGCATATGAAGGTCCTGGAATGGCCTTGCCAGTCTCCAGATGTCAACCCCATAGAAAACCTTTGGAGGGAGTTGAAAGTCCGTGTTGCCCAGCGACAGGCCCAAAACATTACTGTTCTAGAGGAGATCTACATGGAGGAATGGGCCAACATACCACCAACAGTGTGTGCCAACCTTGTGAAGACTTACAGAAAATGTTTGACCTCTGTCATTGCCAACAAAGGATATATAACAAAATATTGAGATGAACTTTTGTTAATGACCAAATATTTATTTTCCACCATAATTTGCAAAATAAATCTTGCTAAATCAGACAAGGTGATTTTCTGGATTTGTTTTCTCATTTTGACTCTCATAGTTGTGGTCTACCTATGATGTCAGTTACAGGCCTCTCTCATCTGTTTAAGTGGGAGAACTTGCACAATTGGTGGCTGACTAAATACTTTTTTCCCCCCACTGTACATGTCACTTCTTCAAAATGGCTCCTGATGGAATCAGCTCCAAAGTAGGCACTGTCCAATGCAAAAATACTGCAAAAAAAAAAACCTCCAAAACCTTTTCAACAGCTATGTTCATTTGTTGCTTTTTTCACACATTCACATATTGGTAAGGCATTAAGTTGGTTGGATACTATTTACTTTCACACATTGATAGGGCATTGAGTTGGTAGGGCATTATTTGCTTTAACACATATCACTAATTTAATAAAGAGTGCTAATACTAAAAAAAAATGCCCATGTGAAGATACCAACCCATTATGGTTTAAACTTAAGAAAATCCTAAAAATCAATGGGTTTCACATCCTGCGGTACCTGCGTCTTTTGTTTTTTTCACAAAAATTGCTGAAAAAATTGACTGCGTTTCTGCAGCTTTTGTGAATTTTCTCATTGATGTCCGTGGGTCAAAAAATGCTCCTCAAAACTCTGAAAGCAGTGACATGCTGCAGTTTTTAAAAACGGAGCAGTTTTCCAGTTTAGTCGTGAAACAAAACAAGCCTGTGAATTAGATTTCTGAAATCTCATAGCTTTTGCTGGTACTGAAAAATAAACTGTTTTTATTTTGAATCAAGAAACGGAGCAAAAACGCAACATATGAACATAGCTAAAGAGGTTTTTTTTCTCTTTTTATAACTATGGTCCTAAAAATGAACATGCAGTTAGGTGCTAACATAGGCAACTACCTCCTTTTTTTCTGCTGCGTCAGTACAGTGCTGTCACCAACTGCTCCTGCAGGTGATTCAGCAGCAGCTCTTCTTCCATGCCTTTGTCGATGAGGTGTGACTGCCGACATCACGCTGATTGATCGTCACTCATGCCCCTCAATAGAGCAGAACACATGACGTCAGCTGAAGCACTGGCAGGAGCGGTCTGTCACCTCTCAGTTCCGGCAGAGATCAGTGCCAGGCACATGAGATAGGTGGTTAGCAACTAACCTGCCTGTTGGTTCTTAGGCCTGTAGAAAAGAAATTAAATAGTTCTGGATAACTGCTTTATTGACTTCCACTTGAAAAACTCAGGTTTTGATCTCCTTTAAAAAAAAAAAAAAAAAGAAAACCTCCCCTCTGTACATAACTTGTACTTGTTCCTTCTGAATGCACTCCTGGTTCTGGTTACAAAAGTGCTCCATATACTGTACCGAAAATTGCATTCTAAAGATGAATGATAATGCATTTTATGTGCTTTTGGTATTTAACTAGTACATTTTTGTTGCTTTTAGGTATTTTCTGAATATTTCAAAGAATTAGAAGAAGAAAGTATCCGGGATAATTTTGTTATAATATACGAGTTGCTAGATGAATTAATGGATTTTGGCTACCCACAAACTACTGATAGCAAAATTTTGCAAGAGTGAGTATTAACAATCTTGTCTGTTTGAAAGGTTTACTTCAAATATATCACTTTAATATTTTTTTAAACCTTTTTTTTTTTTTTTTTTTACTTGCCACATTCTGAGACTTACAACTTTTTTTTATTTTCTTTCTTTAAGCTTTTTGAGGGCTTGTGTTTTTCTAGGACAGGTTTTAATTTTCACTAATACAATTTTTGGGTGCAAATAACTTTTTTCAGCGCCTTGTGGGTGCTTTCACCCATCATTGTGGAAAGTGGACTGCACACCGACACAGACCAATGTTACAGTGGGTACGGAAAGTATTCAGACCCCTTTAAAATTTTCACTGTTTCATTGCAGCCGTTTGGTAAATTCAAAAAAGTTCATTTTTTTTTTTCTCATTTATGTACACTCTGAACCCCATCTTGACTGAAAACGCAAAAATCAAGAAACTTTTGCAAATTTATTAAAAAAGAAAAACTGAAATATCAAAATCAGACCCTTTGCTCAGACACTCATATTTAAGTCACATGCTGTCCATTTCCTTGTGATCCTCCTTGAGATGGTTCTACTCCTACATTGGAGGCCAACTGTGTTTAATTAAACTGATAGGGCTTGATTCGGAAAGGCACACACCTGTCTATATAAGACCTCACAGTGCATGTCAGACCAAATGAGAATCATGAGGTCAAAGGAACTGACCAAGGAGCTCAGAGACAGATTTGTGGCAAGGCACAGATCTGGCCAAGGTTCCTAAGAGCACAGTGGCCTCCATAATCAAACGATTTGCCTTGAAGAAATTAAGGCATGTATTTGAGCAGTCCACATTATTACTTGGGTTTTCTAAAGCGCGGTTATGTCATCCACCACACAAGCTTGATGTTAGAAGGAAGCTCTTAGAAATGTGTATGTAAAATAAAATCTTCTATTTGTCTTGTTTGTGTAGGTACATCACTCAAGAAGGACACAAGCTGGAAACGGGAGCTCCTCGCCCTCCTGCCACAGTCACCAATGCTGTCTCTTGGAGATCAGAGGGAATAAAATATAGAAAAAATGAAGTGTTTCTGGATGTGATTGAGTCGGTCAACCTACTTGTAAGTGACTGCGTCAGTAAAAGATGGCCTTGTCATGAGAATGCGTTTTTAAAATAAGCTTCTTGCATGGTTTCACAGACTTCCATTTCTCTATTCTCTTTCTGTAAAATGTGTTCTCAGATTAATCTATACACACTGTGATGCGGTGGTCTGAGACATTTCACCCTACTTTCCAGTATACTTGCTCCAATGAGGTGAGGACTGTCTCAGATCCCCAAAACCCCAGGGGAAGCAGCCTGTAAAGCCTGCTCCTGGGGAGTTATGCAGTATACGGAATCTTAGGTAGTGTTTGGAGCCTCTGTCATAGACTACACAATATTTGCTGGAAAAAATGGCACCGGATGTAGTGTTTTTTTTTTTTTCTGGTAAAATGCCTGTTACGATGACAAAGTTTTTAAATGCAGCGAGAAAGTGGAAAGTATCTGTCAGGTGTGGATGCTCTCCATCAAGTGATGGATTCAGCACTATGTCATTTTCAATTGTCTGTTAGTATGCACAAAAAATTAAATTGTAAATGTTAGCACTCCTGTGAACTCAGACTTAAGGTACCGTCACACATAACGATTTCGTTAACGATATCGTTGCTTTTTGTGACGTAGCAACGATATCGTTAACAAGATCGTTATGCGTGACAGCGACCAACGATCAGGCCCCTGCTGGGAGATCGTTGGTCGCTGGGGAATGATCAGGACTTTATTTAGTCGCTGATCACCCGCTGACATCGCTGAATCGGCGTATGTGACGCCGATTCATTGATGTCTTCACTGGTAACCAGGGTAAACATCGGGTTACTAAGCGCAGGGCCGCGCTTAGTAACCCGATGTTTACCCTGGTTACCATTGTAAAAGTAAAAAAAAAAACACTACATACTTACATTCCTGTCACGTTCCCTCAGCGTCAGCTTCCCTGCGTCCCCCAGTGTCAGCGCCGGCCGGCCGTAAAGCAGAGCACAGCGGTGACGTCACCGCTCTGCTTCCCAGCCAGCGCTTACACAGTGCAGGAAAGCTGACGCTGGGGGACGCGACAGGAATGTGAGTATGTGGGTTTTTTTTTTTACTTTTACAATGGTAACCAGGGTAAACATCGGGTTACTAAGCGCGGCCCTGCGCTTAGTAACCCGATGTTTACCCTGGTTACCCGGGGACTTCAGCATCCAGCGACCACACAACGACTTACCAACAATCACGGCCAGGTCGTATCGCTGGTCGTGATCGTTGGTAAATCGTTAAGTGTAATGGTACCTTTAAAGGGGTATCTCAAGTTATTAAATTGAATTAATTAGTTACACAGTGTGGGAAAAGAAAGCAAGAAAAAAGTGTCAGAGAACCTCCAAAAGCAGATGAGTGGAAGCATGTGACCAAAAGAAGCAAGAAGACCATGGAGAAATCACCAACCACACAACTGAAGAACCGATATCAAATCTTTGTAGAGGATGAAGATGGCACACCTAAGGATGAAGCAATACCAGCAAGCAAAAAAGAAAAGGGCACACAGCAACAAGTGACAGCAAAAAGTACAGCCAAGAAGCAACGAAGATTGGTGGTGGTGGGAGACTCACTACTGAGAGGCACAGAAGCAGCCATCTGCAGACCGGACATAACTGCAAGAGAAGTATGCTGCCTTCCAGGTGCGATGATCAAGGATGTGACCGATAGGATACCAAAGCTCTTCAGCTCCAAGGACGTCCACCCATTTCTTCTGATACATGTTGGCACCAGTGACATGGCAAGGAAGGACCTACCGACAATCTGCAAAGACTTTGAAGAGTTGGGGAAGAAAGTAAAGGAACTGGATGCACAGGTAGTTTTTTCTTCTATCCTTCCAGTAGACGGGCATGACACCAGGAGATGGAACAGGATCCTTGATGCAAACAACTGGCTAAGACGATGGTGCAGACAACAAGGATTCGGATTCCTGGACCACGGTGTGAATTACTTGTACGATGGACTCCTCGCCAGAGACGGACTACACCTCAACAAACTTGGGAAACACACATTCGCCAGAAGACTCGCTACACTCATCAGGAGGGCGTTAAACTAGAAGAAGAGGGGACGGGAAGAAAAACTTGAACAAAGAAGACCCAGGAAAACATACTCAGAAGGGAGGTAAGAACATTTCTAAAACAATCCACAGCGAGGATATTGGAACAAAACAAAATCCTCTAAACTGCATGCTCGCAAACGCCAGAAGCCTGACAAACAAGATGGAAGAACTAGAAGCAGAAATATCTACAGGTATCTTTGACATAGTGGGAATAACCGAGACATGGTTAGATGAAAGCTATGACTGGGCAGTTAACTTACAGGGTTACAGTCTGTTTAGAAAGGATCATAAAAATCGGAGAGGAGGAGGGGTTTGTCTCTATGTAAAGTCTTGTCTAAAGTCCACTTTAAGGGAGGATATTAGCGAAGGAAATGAGGATGTCGAGTCCATATGGGTCGAAATTCATGGAGGGAAAAATGGTATCAAAATTCTCATTGGGGTCTGTTACAAACCCCCAAATATAACAGAAACCATGGAAAGTCTACTTCTAAAGCAGATAAATGAAGCTGCAACCCATAATGAGGTCCTGGTTATGGGGGACTTTAACTACCCGGATATTAACTGGGAAACAGAAACCTGTGAAACCCATAAAGGCAACAGGTTTCTGCTAATAACCAAGAAAAATTATCTTTCACAATTGGTGCAGAATCCAACCAGAGGAGCAGCACTTTTAGACCTAATACTATCTAATAGACCTGACAGAATAACAAATCTGCAGGTGGTCGGGCATCTTGGAAATAGCGACCACAATATTGTGCAGTTTCACCTGTCTTTCACTAGGGGGACTTGTCAGGGAGTCACAAAAACATTGAACTTTAGGAAGGCAAAGTTTGACCAGCTTAGAGATGCCCTTAATCTGGTAGACTGGGACAATATCCTCAGAAATAATAATGCAGATAATAAATGGGAAATGTTTAAGAACATCCTAAATAGGCACTGTAAGCGGTTTATACCTTGTGGGAATAAAAGGACTAGAAATAGGAAAAACCCAATGTGGCTAAACAAAGAAGTAAGACAGGCAATTAACAGTAAAAAGAAAGCATTTGCACTACTAAAGCAGAATGGCACCATTGAAGCTCTAAAAAACTATAGGGAGAAAAATACTTTATCTAAAAAACTAATTAAAGCTGCCAAAAAGGAAACAGAGAAGCACATTGCTAAGGAGAGTAAAACTAATCCCAAACTGTTCTTCAACTATATCAATAGTAAAAGAATAAAAACTGAAAATGTAGGCCCCTTAAAAAATAGTGAGGAAAGAATGGTTGTAGATGACGAGGAAAAAGCTAACATATTAAACACCTTCTTCTCCACGGTATTCACGGTGGAAAATGAAATGCTAGGTGAAATCCCAAGAAACAATGAAAACCCTATATTAAGGGTCACCAATCTAACCCAAGAAGAGGTGCGAAACCGGCTAAATAAGATTAAAATAGATAAATCTCCGGGTCCGGATGGCATACACCCACGAGTACTAAGAGAACTAAGTAATGTAATAGATAAACCATTATTTCTTATTTTTAGGGACTCTATAGCGACAGGGTCTGTTCTGCAGGACTGGCGCATAGCAAATGTGGTGCCAATATTCAAAAAGGGCTCTAAAAGTGAACCTGGAAATTATAGGCCAGTAAGTCTAACCTCTATTGTTGGTAAAATATTTGAAGGGTTTCTGAGGGATGTTATTCTGGATTATCTCAATGAGAATAACTGTTTAACTCCATATCAGCATGGGTTTATGAGAAATCGCTCCTGTCAAACCAATCTAATCAGTTTTTATGAAGAGGTAAGCTATAGGCTGGACCACGGTGAGTCATTGGACGTGGTATATCTCGATTTTTCCAAAGCGTTTGATACCGTGCCGCACAAGAGGTTGGTACACAAAATGAGAATGCTTGGTCTGGGGGAAAATGTGTGTAAATGGGTTAGTAACTGGCTAAGTGATAGAAAGCAGAGGGTGGTTATAAATGGTATAGTCTCTAACTGGGTCGCTGTGACCAGTGGGGTACCGCAGGGGTCAGTATTGGGGCCTGTTCTCTTCAACATATTCATTAATGATCTGGTAGAAGGTTTACACAGTAAAATATCGATATTTGCAGATGATACAACACTATGTAAAGCAGTTAATACAAGAGAAGATAGTATTCTGCTACAGATGGATCTGGATAAGTTGGAAACTTGGGCTGAAAGGTGGCAGATGAGGTTTAACAATGATAAATGTAAGGTTATACACATGGGAAGAAGGAATCAATATCACCATTACACACTGAATGGGAAACCACTGGGTAAATCTGACAGGGAGAAGGACTTGGGGATCCTAATTAATGATAAACTTACCTGGAGCAGCCAGTGCCAGGCAGCAGCTGCCAAGGCAAACAGGATCATGGGGTGCATTAAAAGAGGTCTGGATACACATGATGAGAGCATTATACTGCCTCTGTACAAATCCCTAGTTAGACCGCACATGGAGTACTGTGTCCAGTTTTGGGCACCGGTGCTCAGGAAGGATATAATGGAACTAGAGAGAGTACAAAGGAGGGCAACAAAATTAATAAAGGGGATGGGAGAACTACAATACCCAGATAGATTAGTGAAATTAGGATTATTTAGTCTAGAAAAAAGACGACTGAGGGGCGATCTAATAACCATGTATAAGTATATAAGGGGACAATACAAATATCTCGCTGAGGATCTGTTTATACCAAGGAAGGTGACGGGCACAAGGGGGCATTCTTTGCGTCTGGAGGAGAGAAGGTTTTTCCACCAACATAGAAGAGGATTCTTTACTGTTAGGGCAGTGAGAATCTGGAATTGCTTGCCTGAGGAGGTGGTGATGGCGAACTCAGTCGAGGGGTTCAAGAGAGGCCTGGATGTCTTCCTGGAGCAGAACAATATTGTATCATACAATGATTAGGTTCTGTAGAAGGACGTAGATCTGGGGATTTATTATGATGGAATATAGGCTGAACTGGATGGACAAATGTCTTTTTTCGGCCTTACTAACTATGTTACTATGTTACTATGTTTTTCAAGCTGCTGTCATTCTCCTGCAATGAGTGCTTTTGTCTTACACAGTGTACAGCTTGTTTCCATGGAGATTGACCACCAGACCCTGGCAATAGCTACCTTCCTCGAGAGGAGTTGTCATCCCAGCCACCTATCTCCAGCACATTGATTTATGTACAAGAGTTGGCTGCTTCTCTCCCATCCCCCTCTCTGTCATCACCTGACAAGCTGTTCTTGCCAGTCCTGTGTAATCACTATCACTTGGGCGCTTCCGTGCATCCTTGGTGTGGCCTATGTCTTGGTTCAGTGTTATACCGTCTTATTTGCATATTAAAAACCAGTACCTTTTCTTGATAGATGATTTGCTCCTTTGATGGGAGTATATGTTGTCTAAAATCAGTTTGCGTATCTCTGTTGGCTACACTTTTGGGTGCATTGAGCAGTGGTTGTAGACTGCCAGAATCCAGGAGTTAGAACGTACCTGCAGCCATATTGTGTGTGTTCCTGCACAGACACTTGGAGCGGATCGGTGTGCAAGTGCAGACAAGCTGACTGGTTTTATATAGTGTACACTCTTACAACGGGGCGCTGTCAATCAAGACAAGGAGCTGGCTTTATTATGGATATAGGAGGGTGCACTGAAGCACCCTCATTTGTATATTAATGGATCTTTCAGAAAATACTAAGTTAAGCTGTATCTCACTGATAAATTTTTTATAGGGGCTGCTTCCTATATACCAGTGTTTATGCAGTATAATTGGCATTTTGAGGGTGAGAGACTCCCTCTTAAAATATTATGTTAAATATTGTAGAGGTTGCATGATTCTGTTCCATGTCTCCCCTCCGTGCCTTTATATTGCTGTTAAGAACTGCTGTAACTGAGCGTCATTGACTTTCCGTCAACTAAGAATGATTACCAGCTTTGCATACTTGGATAACGTTCTGTGTGTGATGGGTGTACTAAGCTCAGTTGGAATCTTGGGTAATGGAGCCGGAATTTGCAGACTGGGGGGAACAGATGTATGTGTCCTTTGTAAATGGTTTTTCGCTAATGATTAGCTTGGCTGATGACTAAGGCTATGTTCACACTTTGTTTTTGCGGCGTTTTTTCCCCGCAGGCTAAACCTGTTCTCGGCAGTAAAGAGGCCACTTACAAAAAGCAGTTTTTTGCTGCGTTTTTGTGGTCTCTTGTGCACGCTGAAAGTTTAGTGCCCTTCAAAAAAAATAAAAAGCCTGATTTTAACTTCTATTGGTTTTCACAGCAAAAACTGATAGTGCGTACCCACTGTGTGGATCTCAGCAAGCTGCAGTGCTTGCCAACAATGTTACTGGGCTGGAGAACCCCTTTAGAGAAGGTATAAGGGACTTGGGCACACTCCTGACTGATTCTGAGAGAAGAGGGACCGTCATACCCTTCCACCACTATATTTTGGATTTTAATATACATTAATGGTGGTATTGTAGCTGAGTGCTGGCTAATATATTTTTGTGATGCAAATGGGAGTGTTCAAGAATATATCAACCATAGAAGAGGGATGCAGCTGCATGTTTGGCAGTATAGAGACAACTAAACGGCATCCAGTAAATATTATCCATGGATCCCATTTATGTTAAGGGGACCTATGCCCAAAATTCCAAGCCCATCATGCTTTTGTATCTCTCCATGCCCTATGTCTATTTAAAATGAAGATAATTTTTAAAGCAGATCTGTCACCAGTTTTTACAATCCAATCTGCAAACATTATTACATAGATATCTTGGCATGAGTAGACTGGAGTATTTACTTTGAAAATAATGTGTAACTTTATAATGAGTTCAAGAGTATTCAGCCTTCAGCCAGCCAGATTGGCAGCTGCAGCTTGTACTGAGCAATATGAGATCTCAGCAGCAGGGAGGAACAGTCAGAAAAGCTAGGTGGGCATTATACACCCATTATGACAAATTTAGAAAATCAGCATACCAGCCTAATTGGGTTTAAGAGATCTGTACAATAACGCAAGCATTTTATATTGTGACATTTGATGAAAGAACTGCTATAAGGCCATGTTCACACATTCAGTATTTGGTCAGTATTTTACACCAGCATTTGTAAGGCAAAACCAGTAGTGGGTGATAAATACAGAAGTGGTGACGTGTTTCTATTATACTTTCCTCTGATTATTCCTCTCCTGGTTTTTGGCTTACAAATGCTGGTGTAAAATACTGACCAAATACTGCTAGTGTGAATGTGAGCTAAGAGTTATGCTATGTATGTAAAGTTGTACCTTGTGTCACTTCTCTTGTACTAGTCCTCATTACACTGTGTATGGGAGCCCTTTTATAGTTCACTAGCTGAAGAGCCCAGCGTTGCCTGGGCATAGTAAACTAGCTATTGAACCCGTTCTACGCCCGGGTGGCGAGCATTTATATTGGTATATGGTCTCCATCCTGGTATGTGCTGCTCCATCCTGCGCCCCCATCCTGTCATGTGCTGCTCCCATCCTGCGCCCCCGTTCTGTCATGTGCTGCTCCCATCCTGCGCCCCCGTTCTGTCATGTGCTGCTCCCATCCTGCGCCTCCATTCTGTCATTTGCTGCTCCCATCCTGTCATTTGCTGCTTCCATCCTGCACCCGTTCTGTCATGTGCTGCTCCCATCCTGCGCCTCCATTCTGTCATTTGCTGCTCCCATCCTGTCATTTGCTGCTCCCATCCTGCACCCGTTCTGTCATGTGCTGCTCCCATCCTGCGCCTCCATTCTGTCATTTGCTGCTCCCATCCTGTCATTTGCTGCTCCCATCCTGCACCCATTCTGTCATGTGCTGCTCCCATCCTGCGCCTCCATTCTGTCATTTGCTGCTCCCATCCTGTCATTTGCTGCTCCCATCCTGCACCCGTTCTGTCATTTGCTGCTCCCATCCTGCGTCCCCGTTCTGTCATTTGCTGCTGCCATCCTGCGCCCGTTCTGTCATGTGCTGCTGCCATCCTGCGCCCGTTCTGTCATGTGCTGCTGCCATCCTGCACCCATTCTGTCATGTGCTGCTCCCATCCTGCGCCTCCATTCTGTCATTTGCTGCTCCCATCCTGTCATTTGCTGCTCCCATCCTGCACCCGTTCTGTCATTTGCTGCTCCCATCCTGCGTCCCCGTTCTGTCATTTGCTGCTGCCATCCTGCGCCCGTTCTGTCATGTGCTGCTGCCATCCTGCGCCCGTTCTGTCATGTCTGCTGCCATCCTGCGCCCGTTCTGTCATGTGCTGCGGCCATCCTGCGCCCGTTCTGACATGTGCTGCTGCCATCCTGCGCCCGTTCTGTCATGTGCTGCTGCCATCCTGCGCCCGTTCTGTCATGTGCTGCGGCCATCCTGCGCCCGTTCTGACATGTGCTGCTGCCATCCTGCGCCCGTTCTGTCATGTGCTGCTGCCATCCTGCGCCCGTTCTGTCATGTGCTGCGGCCATCCTGCGCCCGTTCTGTCTTGTGCTGCGGCTATCCTGCGCCCGTTCTGTCATGTGCTGCGGCCATCCTGCGGCCGTTCTGTCATGTGCTGCGGCCATCCTGCGGCCGTTCTGTCATGTGCTGCGGCCATCCTGAGCCCGTTCTGTCATGTGCTGCTGCCATCCTGCGCCCGTTCTGTCATGTGCTGCTGCCATCCTGCGCCCGTTCTGTCATGTGCTGCTGCCATCCTGCGCCCGTTCTGTCATGTGCTGCGGCCATCCTGAGCCCGTTCTGTCATGTGCTGCGGCCATCCTGCGCCCGTTCTGTCATGTGCTGCGGCCATCCTGCGGCCGTTCTGACATGTGCTGCTGCCATCCTGCGCCCGTTCTGTCATGTGCTGCGGCCATCCTGAGCCCGTTCTGTCATGTGCTGCTGCCATCCTGCGCCCGTTTTGTCATGTGCTGCTGCCATCCTGCGCCCGTTCTGTCATGTGCTGCGGCCATCCTGAGCCCGTTCTGTCATGTGCTGCGGCCATCCTGCGCCCGTTCTGTCATGTGCTGCGGCCATCCTGCGGCCGTTCTGACATGTGCTGCGGCCATCCTGCGGCCGTTCTGTCATGTGCTGCTGCCATCCTGCGCCCGTTCTGTCATGTGCTGCTCCCATCCTGCGCCACCATTGTATTATATGCCCCCCGCTCCAGTGTGTATGCCCCCGAATGCTGCTGCCATATAAAAAAAAAAAAAATACCATACTCACCTATCGTCCGGCTCCACTGCAGGTATGTCTTCAAGAAAATGGCGCCGGAAAGCGGGGACTGCGCAGGCGCCGATTCCGGCAGCAGGAATCGGCGCCTGCGCAGTCCGCGCTTTCCGGCGCCATTTTCTTGAAGACACACCTGCAGTGGAGCCGGAGTGTGTCTTCAAGAAAATGGCGCCGGAAAGCGCGGACTGCGCAGGCGCCGATTCCGGCAGCAGGAATCGGCGCCTGCGCAGTCCGCGCCCTCCGGAGCCGGGAGCAGAGGAGCCGGGAGACGGAGCCGCAAGCAGCGCTGGAACCGGGAAAGGTGAGTATACTTACCCTCCCTCCTGGCGGTCCCTGACTCTCCGGTGGAGATCGCGGTATGCGTTCAGTGCTTACGCATACCGCGATCTCCCGGGAGCGTCGCTCTGTAAGGCCCAGACTGCGCCGGCGCTTGCGCAGTCTATAGAGGCTTCGGACAGAGTGACGCTCCCAGCGTTATATTATAGATATCTGTGGTTAGTTATATTACCTCACTTCTTTTATTTTCCCATCACATCTTTCATTTCCCCCCTCACATCTCTCATTTTCCCCCTCACTCCTCTCATTCCCCCCTAACACTTGTCATTTCGACCTCACATCTGTCATTTTCCGATCACTCCACTATTTTCCCTCACTCCTCTCATTTTGCACTCACACCTTTTCATTTTCACCTCACACCTCTCATTTTCCCCTCAGTATATACATGTTTGTCATCTCCGTTATATATAGTATACACCTGTATGTCATCTCCTGTATATAGTGTGTGTATGTATATATGTATATATACATATATATACATATATATATATATATATATATACATATACAGTTAGGTCCATATATATTTGGACAGACACAACATTTTTCTAATTTTGGTTATAGACATTACCACAATGAATTTTAAACAAAACAATTCAGATGCAGTTGAAGTTCAGACTTTCAGCTTTCATTTGAGGGTATCCACATTAAAATTGGATGAAGGGTTTAGGAGTTTCAGCTCCTTAACATGTGCCACCCTGTTTTTAAAGGGACCAAAAGTAAGTGGACAATTGACTCCAAGGCTATTTCATGGACAGGTGTGGGCAATCCCTTCATTATGTCATTCTTAATTAAGCAGATAAAAGACCTGGAGTTGATTTGAGGTGTGGTGCTTGCATTTGGAAGTTTTTGATTTGAAGTAAACATTCGGTCAAAGGAGCTCTCCATGCAGGTGAAACATGCCATCCTTAAGGCCTCTTTCACACTTCAGTTATTTGGCGTCAGTCTAAAACCGCCATTTTCCTCAAATAACGGATCCGTCATTTTTTTTGACGGATCCGTTATTTTCCCATAGACTTGCATTAGTGACGGATTGTGACGGATGGTCGTCCGTTCCATCCGCCATGTGACGGATCCGTCGAAATTTGGCGGACGTTTTCTGAAAATAGACGGACATTGGAACGTTTTTTGTCAACGCCGAAATGGCGGATCGCGACGGATCCGTCGCATCCGCCATTCCATAGAATGGGCGCCTATGGGCGACGGATCCGCCGCAACCGTTTTTTCGGCGGATCCGTCGCCCCAATCCGTTTTTTCAATTGCGCATGCTCCAAAAAGTAGATACTTCTCCCAGACAACCCCCAAGTAACGGATCCGTCAAAAAAACGGATCCGTTAGAACAGTTTTCGCAACAATTGTGACGGATCCGTCAATCCGTCACTATGTCGGTAGTGACTGACGCCAAAAGACTGAAGTGTGAAAGAAGCCTAAGCTGCAAAAACAGAAAAAACCAATCCAAGAAATTGCTACAATATTAGGAGTGGCAAAATCTACAGTTTGGTACATCCTGAGAAAGAAAGAAAGCACTGGTGAACTCATCAATGCAAAAAGACCTGGGCGCCCTCGGAAGACAACAGTGGTGGATGATCGCAGAATAATCTCCATGGTGAAGAGAAACCCCTTCACAACAACCAACCAAGTGAACAACACTCTCCAAGAGGTCGGCGTATCAATATCCAAATCTACCATAAAGAGAAGACTGCATGAAAGTAACTACAGAGAGTTCACTGCACGGTGCAAGTCACTCATAAGCATCAAGAATAGAAAGGCTAGACTGGACTTTGCTAAAATCATCTAAAAAAGCCAGCACAGTTCTGGAAGAACATTCTTTGGACAGATGAAACCAAGATCAACCTCTACCAGAATGATGGAAAGAGAAAAGTATGGTGAAGGCGTGGTACAGCTCATGATCCAAAGCATACCACCATCTGTAAAACACGACGGAGGCAGTGTGATGGCTTGGGCATGCATAGCTGCCAGTGGCACTGGGTCGCTAGGGTTTATTAATGATGTGACACAGGGCAGAAGCAGCCAAATGAATTCTGAGGTATTCAGAGACGTACTGTGTGCTCAGATCCAGCCCAATGCAGCCAAACTGATTGGTCGTCGTTTCATACTACGGATGGACAATGACCCATAAAGCAAAAGCAACCCAGGAGTTTATTAAAGCAAAGAAGTGGAATATTCTAGAATGGCCAAGTCGTGTCACCTGATCTCAACCCAATTTAGCATGCATTTCACTTGTTACAGACTAAACTTCAGACAGAAAGGCCCACAAACAAACAGCAACTGAAAACCACCGCAGTGAAGGGCTGGCAGAGCATCAAAAAGGAGGAAACACAGCGTCTGGTGATGTCCATGAGTTCAACACTTCAGGCAGTCATTGCCAACAAAGGGTTTTCAACCAAGTACTAAAAATGAACATTTTATTTAAAATTATTGAATCTGTTCAATTACTTTTGGTCTCTTTACAAACAGGGTGGCACATGTTAAGGAGCTGAAACTCCTAAAACCTTCATCCAATTTTAATGTGGATACCCTCAAATGAAAGCTGAAAGTCTGAACTTCAACTGCATCTGAATTGTTTTGTTTAAAATTCATTGTGGTAATGTCTATAACCAAAATTAGAAAAATGTTGTCTCTGTCCAAATATATATGAACCTAACTGTGTAATATATATATATATATATATATATATATATATATATATATATATATATATATATATATATATATATATATATATATATATATATATATAGTGCCTACAAGTAGTATGCAACCCCCTGCAGGTTTAATAAGATGCAAATAAGTTAGAGCCTGCAAACTTCAAACAAGAGCAGGATTTATTAACAGATGCATAAATCTTACAAACCAAAAAGTTTTGTTGCTCAGTTAAATTTTTATAAATTTTAAACATAAAAGTGTGGGTCAATTATTATTCAACCCCTAGGTTTAATATTTTGTGGAATAACCTTTGTTTGCAATTACAGCTAATAATCGTCTTTTATAAGATCTGATCAGGCCGGCACAGGTCTCTGGAGTTATCTTGGCCCACTCCTCCATGCAGATCTTCTCCAAGTTATCTAGGTTCTTTGGGTGTCTCATGTGGACTTTAATCTTGAGCTCCTTCCACAAGTTTTCAATTGGGTTAAGGTCAGGAGACTGCAACACCTTGATTTTTTGCCTCTTGAACCAGGCCTTGGTTTTCTTGGCTGTGTGCTTTGGGTCGTTGTCTTGTTGGAAGATGAAATGACGACCCATCTTAAGATCCTTGATGGAGGAGCGGAGGTTCTTGGCCAAAATCTCCAGGTAGGCCGTGCTATCCATCTTCCCATGGATGCGGACCAGATGGCCAGGCCCCTTGGCTGAGAAACAGCCCCACAGCATGATGCTGCCACCACCATGCTTGACTGTAGGGATGGTATTCTTGGGGTCGTATGCAGTGCCATCCAGTCTCCAAACGTCACGTGTGTGGTTGGCACCAAAGATCTCGATCTTGGTCTCATCAGACCAGAGAACCTTGAACCAGTCAGTCTCAGAGTCCTCCAAGTGATCATGAGCAAACTGTAGACGAGCCTTGACATGACGCTTTGAAAGTAAAGGTACCTTACGGGCTCGTCTGGAACGGAGACCATTGCGGTGGAGTACGTTACTTATGGTATTGACTGAAACCAATGTCCCCACTGCCATGAGATCTTCCCGGAGCTCCTTCCTTGTTGTCCTCGGGTTAGCCTTGACTCTTCGGACAAGCCTGGCCTCGGCACGGGAGGAAACTTTCAAAGGCTGTCCAGGCCGTGGAAGGCTAACAGTAGTTCCATAAGCCTTCCACTTCCAGATGATGCTCCCAACAGTGGAGACAGGTAGGCCCAACTTCTTGGAAAGGGTTTTGTACCCCTTGCCAGCCTTGTGACCCTCCACGATCTTGTCTCTGATGGCCTTGGAATGCTCCTTTGTCTTTCCCATGTTGACCATTTATGAGTGTTGTTCACAAGTTTGGGGAGGGTCTTAAATAGTCAGAAAAGGCTGGAAAAAGAGATAATTAATCCAAACATGTGAAGCTCATTGTTCTTTGTGCCTGAACTGCTTCTTAATACTTTAGGGGAACCAAACAGAATTCTGGTGGGTTGAGGGGTTGAAGAATAAATTACCCTCTGAAAAGACTTTTCACAATTTAAAAAAAAAATAAACAAAGAAATAACATTCTTTTTTGCTGCAGTGCATTTCACACTTCCAGGCTGATCTACAGTCCAAATGTCACAATGCCAAGTTAATTTAAAATTTGTAAACCTGCTAAATCTGCAGGGGGTTGAATACTACTATACTACTTGTAGGCACTGTATATATATATATATATATATATATATATATATATATATATATATATATATATATATATATATATATATATATCCAAATGATCCAAAGCACACCGCCAGGGCAACGAAGGAGTGGCTTCGTAAGAAGCATTTCAAGGTCCTGGAGTGGCCTAGCCAGTCTCCAGATTTCAACCCTATAGAAAACCTTTGGAGGGAGTTGAAAGTCCGTGTTGCCAAGCGAAAAGCCAAAAACATCACTGCTCTAGAGGAGATCTGCATGGAGGAATGGGCCAACATACCAACAACAGTGTGTGGCAACCTTGTGAAGACTTACAGAAAACGTTTGACCTCTGTCATTGCCAACAAAGGATATATTACAAAGTATTGAGATGAAATTTTGTTTCTGACCAAATACTTATTTTCCACCATAATATGCAAAAAAAAATGTTAAAAAAACAGACAATGTGATTTTCTGGATTTTTTTTTCTCAGTTTGTCTCCCATAGTTGAGGTCTACCTATGATGTAAATTACAGACGCCTCTCATCTTTTTAAGTGGTGGAACTTGCACTATTGCTGACTGACTAAATACTTTTTTGCCCCACTGTATGTATATATATATATATATATATATATATATATATATATATATATATATATATATATATATATATATATATATATATACACATACACCTGTCATCTCCCCTGTATGTAGTATATACCTGTATGTCATCTCCCCTGTAAATAGTATATACCTACTGTATGTCATCTCCTCCTGTTAATTGTATATACCTGCTGTATGTCATCTCCTCCTGTAAATTGTATATACCTGTATGTCATCTCTTCTGTATATAGTATATTAGTATATACCTATATGTCATCTCCTCTTTTATATAGTATATACCGTATGTCATCTCCTCCTGTATATAGTATATACCTGTCATCTCCTGTATATAATAATAATAATAATTTTATTTATATAGCGCCAACATATTCCGCAGCGCTTTACAAATTATAGAGGGGACTTGTACAGACAATAGACATTACAGCATAACAGAAATACAGTTCAAAACAGATACCAGGAGGAGTGAGGGCCCTGCTCGCAAGCTTACAAACTATGAGGAAAAGGGGAGACACGAGAGGTGGATGGTAACAATTGCTTTAGTTATTCGGACCAGCTATAGAGTAAGGCTCAGGTGTTCATGTAAAGCTGCATGAACCAGTTACCTGCCTAAGTATGTAGCAGTACAGACACAGAGGGCTAATACTGCATAAAGTGTATGAGAACATGATGCGAGGAACCTTTTTTTTTTTTTTTTTTTTTTATTATAAATAGGCCACACAGGGATCGTTAGGTTAATGCATTGAGGCGGTAGGCCAGTCTGAACAAATGAGTTTTTAGGGCACGCTTAAAACTGTGGGGATTGGGGATTAATCGTATTAACCTAGGTAGTGCATTCCAAAGAATCGGCGCAGCACGTGTAAAGTCTTGGAGACGGGAGTGGGAGGTTCTGATTATTGAGGATGCTAACCTGAGGTCATTAGCGGAGCGGAGGGCACGGGTAGGGTGGTAGACTGATACCAGGGAGGAGATGTAGGGTGGTGCTGAGCCATGGAGTGCTTTGTGGATGAGGGTAGTAGTTTTGTACTGGATTCTGGAGTGGATGGGTAGCCAGTGTAATGACTGGCACAGGGTAGAGGCATCGGTGTAACGGTTGGTGAGGAATATGATCCTGGCTGCAGCATTCAGGACAGATTGGAGCGGGGAGAGTTTTGCAAGAAGGAGACCGATTAGTAGAGAGTTACAATAGTCCAGACGAGAATGAATAAGTGAAACAGTCAGAGTTTTTGCAGAGTCGAAAGTAAGAAAAGGGCGAATTCTAGAAATGTTTTTGAGATGCAGGTAAGAAGAGCGAGCCAGTGATCGGATGTAGGGGGTGAATGAAAGGTCAGAATCAAGGATGACCCCAAGGCAGCGGGCATGTTGCTTTGGAGTAATGGTGGAACCGCACACGGAGATGGCAATGTCAGGCAAAGGTAGGTTAGTAGAGGGAGAGAACACGAGGAGTTCAGTTTTTGACAGGTTTAGTTTCAGATAGAGGGAGGACATGATGTTAGAGACAGCGGTAAGACAATCACTGGTGTTTTCTAAAAAGGTCGGTGTGATATCGGGAGCAGAAGTGTATAATTGGGTGTCGTCAGCATAGAGATGGTACTGGAAACCAAATCTACTGATTGTTTGTCCAATAGGGGCAGTATACAACGAGAAGAGTAGGGGGCCTAGGACTGATCCTTGAGGAACCCCAACAGTAAGGGATAAGTATATATCTGTCTCATCTCCTCCTGTATATAGTATATACCTGTGTCATCTCCCCTGTATATAGTATGTACGTGTGTCATCTCCCCTGTATATAGTATATACCTGTGTCATATCCCCTGTATATAGTATGTACTTGTAGGTCATCTCCTCCTGTATATAGTATATACCTGTGTCCTCTCCCCTGTATATAGTATGTACCTGTATGTCATCTCCTCCTGTATATAGTATATACCTGTGTCATCTCCTATTTTATATAGTATATACCTGTATGTCATCTCCTGTATATAGTATATACGTGTGTCATCTCCTCCTCTATATAGTATATACTTGTATGTCATCTCCTGTATATACCTGTGTCATCTCCTCCTGTATATAGTATGTACGTGTGTCATCTCCTCCTGTATATAGTATGTACCTGTGTGTCATCTCCTCCTGTATATAGTATGTACCTGGGTCATCTCCTGTATATAGTATATACCTGTCATCTCCTGTATATAGTATATATGTGTGTCATGTCCTCCTGTATATATCTGTGCCATCTCCCCTGTATATAGTATATACCTGCTGTATGTCATCTCCTCCTGTATATACCCATGTGTCATCTCCTCTTTTTTTTTATATAGTATATACCTGTCATCTCCTCCTGTATATAGTATATACCTGTGTCATCTCCTCCTGTATATAGTATATACCTGTATGTCATCTCCTCCTCTATATACCTGTATGTCATCTCCTCCTGTATATAGTATGTACCTGTCATCTCCCCTGTATATAGTATATACCTGTCATCTCCTCCTGTATATAGTATATACCTGTATGTCATCTCCTCCTCTATACTGTATGTCATCTCCTCCTGTATATAGTATGTACCTGTGTCATCTCCCCTGTATATAGTATGTACCTGTATGTCATCTCCTCCTGTATATAGTATATACCTGTATGTCATTTCCTCCTATATATAGTATATACCTGTCATCTCCTCCTGTATATAGTATATACCGGTTATCTCCTCCTGTATATAGTTTATACCTGTGTCATCTCCTCTATATACCTGTTTTCATCTCCTCCTTTATATAGTACATACCTGTGTCATCTCCTCCTGTATATACAGTAGTATATATCTGTATGTCATCTCCTCCTGTATTAGACCGCATTCACACGTTATTTGGTCAGTATTTTTACCTCGGTATTTGTAAGCTAAATTGGCAACCAACAGGAAGCCCTCCACCCTGGCAGTATATATTAGCTCACACATACACATAATAGACAGGTCATGTGACTGACAGCTGCCGTATTTCCTATATGGTACATTTGTTGCTCTTGTAGTTTGTCTGCTTATTAATCAGATTTTTATTTTTGAAGGATAATACCAGACTTGTGTGTGTTTTAGGGCGAGTTTCATGTGTCAAGTTGTGTGTGTTGAGTTGCATGTGGCGACATGCATGTAGCGACTTTTGTGAGATGAGTTTTGTGTGGCGATATGCGTGTAGCAACTTTTTGTGTGTCAAGTTGCATGTGACAGGTTAGTGTAGCTAGTTGTGTGCAGCAAGTTTTGCGCGTGGCGAGTTTTGTGTATGGTGCTTTTTTGTGCAAGTTTTGTGTGAGGCAACTTTTGCATGTGTTGCAACTTTTGTGCATGTGGCAATTTTTTCGTGTGTGCAAGTTTTGCGTGTGGCGAGTTTTCCATGAGGTGAGTTTTGCACGTGTGGCGAGTTTTGCGTGAGCCTAGTTTTGCGCGTGGCGAGTTTTGAGCGGTGACTTTTGTGTTTCGACTTTTATGTGGCGAGGTTGGTGTGTGGTGAAATGTGTGCTGAGGGTGATATGTGTTCAAGCACGTGGTAGTGTGTGGCGCATTTTGTGTGTTCATATCCCCTTGTGTGGTGAGTATCCCATGTCCGGGCCCCACCTTAGCAACTGTACGGTATATACTCTTTGGCGCCATCGCTCTCACTCTGTAAGTCCCCCTTGTTCACATCTGGCAGCTGTCAATTTGCCTCCAACACTTTTCCTTTCACTTTTTCCCCATTATGTAGATAGGGGCAAAATTGTTTGGTGAATTGGAACGCGCGGGGGTTAAAATTTCGCCTCACAACATAGCCTATGACGCTCTCGGGGTCCAGATGTGTGACTGTGCAAAATTTTGTGGCTGTAGCTGCGACGGTGCAGAGATGCCAATCCCGGACATACACGCACGCACGCACACACACACACACACATTCAGCTTTATATATTAGATTGAAGCCATGTCATGTGGCCCAGTGTTATAAAGGGTTAGCTCTGTGCAGCCACATACTTGTGATGACACTTGGCTTTTAACTCTGGTTCATAGATAATGAGGATTACTGGGTAATCGCAATTCTGTAAAGCACAAATTGAACAGTTAACATCATGCACAGATCTGGAATAGTGGCAGACAGAGTACTTACGTTGCCACTTTATGGACATAAGCCCACAGCATGAAATGAGTGCCACATTACAGATCCGATCTAGTTTTTACTGCTGATGGCTCTCGTCTGTAATGGGGACAACGTAAGTACTAGATTGGATGTACGATGTGGCACTTATGTTGTTACATTACCAACATGGGCTCACAGTGGGCGGTGAGTGCCACCTTACAGATCGTACATAGTGCCTGCTGTGTTTGCACATCCATATTGTCGCAATGTGAGTGCCGCATTGCAGATCCAATCTACATAGATCTGTAAAACAGTGCATGCAAAATGCTGAAGTGTTATTGAAGTGGACTATAAACATGTATATATTTTTTTTATTTTCAAAACCGCAATTTTTCCTGTGGTTTTTTTTTTTTTTTCTTCTGCTCATGAGAAATCTAAAATGTCCTTTTATTTTAGGTGAGTGCCAATGGAAATGTGCTGCGAAGTGAGATCGTTGGGTCCATAAAAATGAGAGTCTTTCTATCCGGAATGCCTGAACTGCGCCTTGGGTTGAATGACAAAGTTCTCTTTGAAAATACAGGACGTAAGAAAGCTATTTACTTGTACATTTTCCGGCTTTTATAGAAATGTAAATTGTATGTTTTATCTGCCCAGTATCCTAAACCAATATATAATAAGAATGGGACACAGGGCTTCAAGCTTCTGCAATAGGCTTACTTCTTTAACGCTTTGGCTCCAATTCATCATTGCATTTGCTTTTTTTTTTTTTTTTTTAATTTGCCCTCGATTTATTTCTTTATTTGCTCCCTTTTTGAAGTCCATTTTACATGCTCGCCTGTTTTATGTTCTGCTTTGTGGGCAAAGTTTAGTGATTCCAGATCTTTTCACCTGATTCATCAATTGCGACTTTTTAAAAAGTCGCACAATTTTGCACAATTTCACCCCCGCCCACCTCCTGGAGTGTTTTTTTTTGTTTGTTTTTTCTTGTTGTTCAAAAAGTCGCATTCAAAGCCTCTTGCAACATTCTGAAAAAGTTGTGACGTTATCAAGAATTTGCAAAAAAAATAGTTAAAAGGCCCTTTTTTGACTGTGTGCCAAATTCATGAAGCGAGTGCGCCATTTTGATGAATTTGGCATAATAAGCATCAGCAAAAATCTCAAGAAAACAAGTGACTTAACCCCTCCTCACCCTTGGATGTACTCAATACGTCATGGTCGGCTGTGCTTACTGACCTTGGACGTACTGAGTATGTCCAGGTGATTTTGCACACACGGTAGCTGTGATCGCTGCTGGGTGTCAGCTGATTCTGACAGCTGAAGCTCCGGCACTAAGTGCAAAAGCTGTACCTACACTGCTACTGGCACTTTAACCCCCTACATGCTGCGATCAATAGCAATCGCACCAGGCAGTGGGGGAGAGCTCCCTCTGATCGGCGCCCCTGCAACATCATCATGAGAGGGGGGGGGGGGTCCGATCGTTATCGTGGTGACCCGATGTGACATCCGGGTCACCAGGCTATGGCAAGCTCCTCAGACCATGCGCAGGGCACAGTCTAAGGGGCTTGTGTCAGTGCAGCACTGACTGTTATAAACCATTGCAATGCTCTTGAAAGTGAAAGTCCCATAGTGAGACGAATAAAAAAAAAAAAGTTATTTAAAAGTAAAAAAATAAAATAAAATTGTTAAAATGTAAAAAAAAAAAAAAAAACTGAATTTAATTTTTTTTTAAAAATATACTGATAAATTTGATTTTTTTTTAATAAAAAAAAAAAGAAATGAAAGAGTACACGTGTTTGGTATCACCGTGTCTGGGGCGACCTGCCTCATAAAATTGACATCAATTGTGAAGGGTGGCTGGATTATAGCTGTTATTTCGAGTAGAGATTTGGCAGCTACCTCGCTTGCTAAAGATGAGCTGAGCGGATCTTTGCCTCCTGATATTAAGGAATTATATGGTTTGGGCTGGATGACATGTTCATCACTGTCCTCTGTAAGTAGGTTCTGACCGTCCATGTCTGAGGCTGGTGCCGTCTTGAAGGTGTCATGTGAAATTGAAGGGCGGTAGGACAATGGCTGTTTTTGCCCGCTGCGGAGGAGGTAGCGGTCCATAAATATAGGCTGCAGAATGAAGAAAGCATTTATTCCCTAATAACTCATCAGTAGTTCAAGAGCAGGTAGCTCAGATATTAAAAGGCATTAGGTTAAGCTACTTTCACACTAGCGTCGTACTCGGACCAACGCATACTGTGGAAGCGCCGCACAACGAGGGCGGCGGATGCATTTTTCCAACGCATCCGCTGCCCCATTGTGAGTTGCGGGGACGTGGGGGCAGAGTTCCAACCGCGCATGTGGAAATGGCGGACACGACGCTCAAAAAAACGTTGCAAGCAACGTTTTTTTGTTCGGACGGTCCGCCACAACACGACGCAACCGTCGCACGACGGTTGAGACGTGTGGCAATGCGCTGCAATGCGTCGCTAATGTTAGTCTATGGGGAAAAAACGCATCCTGCAGACAACTTTGCAGGATGCGTTTTTTCGCCAAAACGACGCATTGCGACGTATCCCAAACGACGCTGGTGTGAAAGTAGCCTTATAGGCGAGTAAATGGAGAATAGAATAAATCTCGCATGGTCGGCGCCTGAACTGGGAATTTCGTAATTTCACGGTGCCTGTATTGGTGGTCAACAGAGTTATGATGAGCTGGAGATTGTCATTTGTAACTTAATTGTGCCGCAGGAATATTTTGTTCCTTTTGTGCTCCCTAAACACACAGGGAAACATTGTCTCTGCTATGGTTGCAATGTTTTCTTTGTCCACAAGATGGCAGCAGAGAAACAGAATGGGCTTGATTGCAGACTCTGTATATGTAATGCAGTAGTATATAGTCAAAATTACTATTATTGTGAACAGTTAAGCAAGTTGGAGATGAAATGATTTCTAAAATGCCTTAACTTTAAAGATGACATTTCCTTTTAGGCAAAAAAAAAATATATTTCTAGGTCGTCCCTCATGACAGCACCACAGGAGGTTGCTCTTCATATCCTTGATAGGGACAGGAACACAGAAGAGGTTAAATGGCCCCTCCCCACCTCCACCCCTCAGTGTTTTTCCTGTCCCTATCAGGGACAGACGCAGGAGAGAGTTCTCCAGAATATTGGATGTTTCTTTTTACCTGATTCGAGGTCAGGTCTCGGTAGAGCAGGAGCTCCTGAGTGCGGTCCCATCCTCCTGGGGGGGGCTCTGGCCGCGAGAGTCTGGCGACTCCTGAAGTCGCAGGATACCGAGGGAGGTCCCTCCGCGACGCAGTAGAGCTGTGTGCTCCCATGGGCTGCCCCATCCCCTCACAAAAGGGGCGCTGGGGCAGCAGCTGTGGCGGCGGTGTCCGGCGCTCCCTCAGGCTCCACGTGCGGCCGGTGCTGGCGTCGCTCCCCTGACTTCCGGTCCGGCGCTCCAGTCGGAGGTGACGACTTCCGGGGGGGCGTGGCCGGATTCCAGGGGTCGGCGGCGCCGATCGTTTCCGGGTGCGCCTGGGAGCTGCAAGGGGCAGAGCCGGAACAATGTCTGGCGCCGGAATCTAGGTCCCAGGCTGGTCAGCGTGCGTTCCAGATGACGCATGCGCAGTACAGCTGGGAACCTGAAATCACCGTGGAGGCCAGCAGCTGAGCTCGGAAGGAGGACGAATCAGATGTCTTGAAGCTGGGTAAGATTGACTACTTAATGACTGACATCTGACAGCACACTTGACCCAGTAACATGGAAGGTGCTACTCGCCCTGACGTCCAATCCTTAGAGCCGCACATGGACCATGTGAGTAGTACGTGGTATGGGATGCATTACAAAACGTTAGTTCCGTAGCTACAGGGATCTCCTTTACATTTTCAGGATAAGGACATTCCCGAGAGGTCAACTACTAAAAAAGGACTATTAGATGCCCATTGTGCACCACCAAACTCCCAGAGGGCTATAAAAAGAAATTATGCGAAAAATGCATCGCTAAACTTCTTAAAGACGAACAAGCTTCGCTGTTAGATAATATCAAATCTATGATTAGAGACGAAGTCCAAGCTACGGTGTCTACAATGGTGCCACCCCAGTCTCCGCGGCCTAAAAGGCCTAGATGGGATATGGATGTGAGTTCCGAGGAAGGAGAGGTCTCAGGTTATTCCGATCCGGGCTCGGATGAAGAGGATAATACATTAACTGTGCTTCCAGAAGAACGGAAGAAATACTTGTTCTCATCCGAAAATACGGATATACTGCTAAAAGCAGTAAGAAGCACTATGAAAATAGAAGACTCGTCGGAGCCTCTATCGGTTCAAGACGAGATGTTTGGGGGCCTGAGAACTCGCAGGAATAGAGTTTTTCCGGTCAACAATCACATAACTGCAATGATAATGGAAGAGTGGGAAGACGTGGGAAAAAAATTAGTAGTCCCGAGAGACTTCAAATACCGACTTCCCTTTGACCCAGAAGAAACTAAGGTCTGGGAATCGGTTCCAAAGATCGACATTCCCGTGGCCAAAGTCACAAGGAAAACGGCTATTCCCTTTGAGGACTCGTCAGGGTTAAAAGACCCAATGGATAAGAGGTCAGAAGATCTTCTTAAGAAAGCCTGGGAATCGTCAGCTGCCATTATGAAGACGAATATAGCGGCTACCTCTGTAGCAAGGTCCATGAGTCTTTGGGTGGACGAGCTGGAGAGTCATATTAAAAACAGAACTCCAAGAGAAGAAATCCTTAAATCCTTTTCTGTTTTAAAGATGGCGACTGATTTCATGGCAGATGCTTCAGCGGAATCCGTACGTTTTGCTGCCCGGAATAATGCGCCGTCAAACGCAGCAAGAAGGGCCTTATGGCTGAGATCGTGGACAGGAGATACCCAATCCAAGAACAAGCTGTGTTCGATTCCATTCTCAGGATCTCACGTCTTTGGTCCAGTCCTTGACGAGCTACTCGAAAAAGCGTCTGATAAGAAAAAAGGCTTCCCTGAGGAGAAACCAAAGAAACCACAATTCTTCCGAAAAACTCGCTCCCACCCAAGACAGGACTACAGAGGCAAAGGGAAGTCTGGTAGGTGGAGCTACCCTAAAGGGGGCAGAGGAAGAGGTTCCTTTCGAGACCAATCAACAGGACCCAGCAAACAATGACGCCAACAATATAGGAGGGAGACTACAATACTTCCAAGAAGGATGGCAGAACATAACTCGGAATCAGTGGATTCTACAGACAGTTGCACAGGGTTACAAGATAGAGTTTACTCATCTACCCCCCAAGAGATTCTGCTTAACACAGACGGAGTCATCAGCAGTATATCAAAGGCTGATAACAGACATACGGGAACTCTTAGAGTTAAACGTCATAATACCGGTACCCCATCATCAACATTTTCAGGGCCATTACTCCAGTCTGTTCTCCATAAAAAAAAACAAACGGAGATTACCGGACAATAATAAACTTAAAACCATTAAACAAATGGGTGGCGTACAAACGCTTCAAGATGGAATCTCTCAAATCAATTACACCGTTAATAAAAAAAGAACTCTGTAATGTGCACGCTAGATCTCAAACATGCATACTATCATGTTCCCATCCATCCCTCAGATCAAAAATTCCTCAGATTCGCAATAAGAAACCACAAGAAAATACTTAATTTCCAGTTTCAGTGCCTACCATTTGGTCTCTCCTCTGCCCCAAGGATATTTACGAAGCTCATGACGGAGGTCATGGCTTACTTAAGAGAAAAGGAAGTTCTCATCGCACCATATCTGGACGATCTGTTGCTGATCGCAGATTCATCCCAACAGATGGAAGAATCCTTAGAAATTACCACGTCACTCCTGAAACGTCTGGGGTGGGTAATGAATGCAAAAAAATCGAGTCTCGAACCAGAGACGCAGAAGATATTTCTAGGGGTACTACTAAATTCCGAACTAGAATACTCCTTCCTACCAGACCAAAAACAACGGTCAATAAAAAAAGAACTTCAATCAATAAAAAAACGGAAATACATTTCCATCAGGAAAGCTATGAGGATTCTAGGTCTGATGACCTCATGCATTCCCAGTGTACAGTGGAGCCAGTTTCACTCCAGAACGCTTCAAAGGGAAGTTCTTTCGGTATGGAACGGAAGAAAAGATTCATTAGACAACAGGATGTGGTTACCCAGCGAGGTAAAGCAGTCACTCTCATGGTGGATCGACATAAAAAACCTCAAAAGAGGAAAACCATGGAAAATATCCCCATGCATAAACATAACCACCGATGCAAGCTCAAGGGGCTGGGGAGCCCACATAGAAAGTCGATACCTTCAGGGAACTTGGCCACCATCGATACGCGACAGTTCCTCCAATTACAGGGAGCTCAGGGCGGTCTGGGAAGCACTAAAGAGGTGCCAACACGAGATTCAGGGACACCACATCCGAATCTTCTCAGACAACTCGACCACGGTAGCTTTCCTCCTACATCAGGGAGGACCAAGGCACCGTCCACTTCAAACACTAGCAGAAAAAATATTCTCCTGGGTGGAAGATACCGTGAAGTCCATCACAGCAGTACATCTAAAAGGTTCACAGAACCAAATAGCGGACTTTCTCAGCAGAGAGAAGGTACAGCCGTCAGAATGGTCTCTAAACGAAGAAATCTTTACTCAGTTAATTCAACAGTGGGGCACCCCACAAATAGATTTATTCGCCTCAAGAGGCAATACAAAAACGAAAGAATTCTTTTCGTTAAATCCAAGAGACAATCCAACTGGCATAGATGCCTTGGCTCAATATTAGGACATGGAACTTGCATACGCGTTCCCTCCACTAGCCCTAATTCCCAGAGTTTTGAGGAAAATTCAGGAAAGTCTAGCCGTAGTAATCCTAATAGTGCCATATTGGCCCAAGAGGAGCTGGTTTCCTCTGCTGAAGTGGATGGCGGTGGAAGACCCAGTGTTACTACCACTGAGACGGGATCATCTAATACAGGGACCATTGGTCCATCAAAATCTAAAGATGCTACAACTCTCAGCGTGGATCTTGAAAGGGAGATCTTGAGATCAAAGGGACTGTCTGAGTCAGTTATCTCAACCATGAAAAAAAGTAGAAAGCCGGTGACCTCGGCTATATACCAGAAAATTTGGAAGAAATTTTGTGCGCAGACCAATACTCCAATATCCGTTCTCCAACAACCAGATATTCCTCAAATACTAAATTTTCTCCAAACAGGTTTTGATATGGGCTTGAGACCTAGTACGCTAAAGGTACAAATCTCAGCTTTAACTGCCTTTTATGATTATCCACTAGCGAATCATCCCTGGATAATGAGATACATCAAAGCTACACAACGTCTTAGACCAACAATACGAAGCTCAGTACCCTCATGGGACCTCACTTTGGTGCTAAATGAGCTACGGAAAGCTCCGTACGAGCCACTTGATCAGGCAGACCTAAAATCTGTGACATTCAAGACTGTTTTCCTCATCGCAATAACGACAGCAAGGCGAATAGGCGAAATTCAAGCCCTGTCCATAACAGATCCATACTTAAAGATACAGGAAGATTGCATCGTTTTAAAGTTGGATCCCTCATTCCTTCCAAAAGTTGTGACGGACTTTCACAGAAACCAGGAAATAGTTTTACCTACGTTCTGTCAGAATTACAATAATGAAAAAGAACGTTCTCTTCATTCCCTGGACGTTAAGAGAACAGTATTGCAGTATCTAAAGCTTACAGACAGCTGGAGAATTGACTCTAACCTCTTTATCCAGATGTCTGGGAAAAATAGAGTCAAAAAAGCCTCAAAAGCGACTCTGGCCAGATGGATCAAATCTACCATTTGCGCTGGGTATATTTCAGCCGGTGAATCTCCTCCAGATCACCTAAAAGCCCACTCACTGAGAGCAGTATCTGCTTCATGGGCAGAGAGTGCGGGTGCATCCATGGACCAAATTTCCCAGGCGGCAACTTGGTCTAGCTCAAATACCTTTTGCAAGCACTACAAGCTGGACGTTCTTTCAAAGCAACAGACTAGCTTTGGGAGAAAAGTCCTCCAAGCTGTAATCCCGCCCTAATAGGAGTTATTTGGTATTTCTCCTGTGGTGCTGTCATGAGGGACGACCTGGAAACTAGGAGTTAGTCATACCGGTAACGGTATTTCCAGGAGTCCATCATGACAGCACCCATTATTTGCCCTCCCTTGAACTACTGTCTAATGTGTGATATGAAAATGTATAGAGAGGAAGTTCAATAAAATTGTGTTGTATCCATCCTGATGTGGTACTTTGTAAAATCACTGAGGGGTGGAGGTGGGGAGGGGCTATTTAACCTCTTCTGTGTTCCTGTCCCTATCAACGATATGAAGAGCAACCTCCTGTGGTGCTGTCATGATGGACTCCTGGAAATACCGTTACCGGTATGACTAACTCCTAGTTTTCATCTTTACATTTTAAAAATTACAAAGTGTAAAATGGGCCCATGCAAAAGTTTGGGCACCCTCAGAGATTTTTGTTTTCTGTGATAACTTTGACCAAGGTTTCAGACCTTAATTAGCCTGTTAGGGTTATGACTTATTCACTGTCATCGTTAGGAAAGGCCAAGTGATGCAAATTTCCCAGCATTATAGAAACGCAGCCTCCTCTAACTTGTGCCTAAAAACAGCCATGGGTTCTTCTCACTCGATGCCTAGCACTCTGAAAATGGTGGAGGCCCACAAAGCAGGTGAAGGCTAGAAGAAGATAGTAAAGAGTTTTCAAGCTGGCGTTTCCTCCTTACAAAATGTAATTAAGAGCATGGCAGTTAACAGAAACAGTGGAGGTCAAGATAAGGTCTGGAAGACCAAGCAAAATTTCCTTGAGAGTTACTCGTAGGATTGCTAGAACTGCAAATCAGAACCCCCACTTGCCTGCAAAATACCTTCAGAAAGATGTATCAGAACTCTGGAGCTGTAGTATATCGTTCAACTGTTCAACGGCAGCTGCACAAATATGGCTTTCCTGGAAGAGTCATCAGAAGAAAACCTCTCCTTCTTCCTCACCATAAAATTCAGCATCAGAAGTATGCAAATGAATATCTTAAAGGGAAGGTGCCACCAGCTTTCCTTTTATTTTGTTTTTTTGTGAAATTAAGCTTAAAATAGTAATTAAAATGTATTAATGCAATGTTTGCACTGTTTGCAAACATTTCTATATGAAAAATATTATATATTTTTCTACAAATATACATATTTACCAGTAGGGGGAGCATTTTCCGTTTTAGACCTCAAGCAGCTATAGTAAGATTTACCAGCAGCAAAATTGGGGCAGTAACTGCTGATATCACCATTTCCCTCCCCTTTTGGGTGGTCTAATATCCCTGGGGCAGAATGAAGAGCAGCATCACAGGGCAGCACCATTTTGTGTGTGACTGCCCTGTGACCTGCTATCACCAGCAGTTACTGCATCAGAGGCCCAGCTTGTTTACAGAGGAGCAGAGAACAGTGGGCTCAGCAGCATTTTTTGTGAATAACATTCTTGCCATCCCCCTTCTCCCACCTTAATCCCTGTCCTGTCAGCTGCCCTGCTCTCTCTCCAGGTGTCACCTCCCTCTCTGCAGGCTGTGAGTGCAGCTTACTGGAGATCACAGGGACTGTGTGTGAGGGGGAGGGGGAGACACAGCAGGAGAAGCACACAGGGCAGTGTGTGAGGAGCAGAGGATGTGCCTGCTTGGAGTACAGAGGAGCAGTGAGGGCTTCTTCTGTCCTGCGATAGAGAGTAAGTGGAGCTCGGCACATAGCACAGGGCTATAATAAAATGGCAGCTAGTCACACCTACAGCAGTGAGTTGTGCAGCCCACAGAGGCGTGCCCAGCTCACTGCTAATGCTGGTGCAATGTTACAGATAGGGTCAGCGCCGGTCTATTATCTCCTATGTCCATGGGGTGCCGTAATCTGACACTGATAGTGCCCTGCTACTGCTGCAAAACCAAGATGTCAGCCCCAGTGCATTCTTTAAACTCATATAACACATGAAATCTGTTTCACATGCATTTCAAACTTGCTTATAGCAGCATGTTATGCTACATTACAGTGATTTATTAATGACCTACAAACGCGGTACCTTCCCTTTAACAAGCATTTTGGAAACAAGTCCTGTGGACCGGTGAGGTCAAAATAGAACTCTCTGGCCACAACGATCAAAGGTATGGGTAGAGTAAAAAAGAGCACAGAATTTAAAAAAAAAATAAAATAATAATCTCGCCAACCATTAACCCCTTACTGACAGCCAATTTTGTACTTAATGACCGAGCCAATTTTTACAATTCTGACCACTGTCACTTTGAGGTTATAGCTCTGGAAATGTTGAAGGAAAAAATGAACGTTTTAGTTTTTTCACAAAATTTTTTTCTTTGGAACCAAACTTTTTTTTTAATTTTCACAAAGGTATCAAGAGAAAATGGACCATAAAATTTGTTGTGCAATTTCTCCTGAGTACGCCGATACCCCGTATGTGTGGGAAAGCCACTGTTTGTGCGCATGGCAGAGCTCAGAAGGGAGTGAGCACCGTTTGACTTTTTGAGCGCAAAATTGTCTGGAATCAATGACGGGCGCCATATCGCATTTGGAGACCCTCTGTTGTACCTAAACGTGGAAACACCCCAATTCTAATTCCAGCTCTAACCCTAGCCCCAACCCTAATGGAAAAATGGAAAAAAAATACATTTTTTTTTTAATTTTATGATTTTTACCTAACTAAGGGGGTGATAAAGGGGGGTTAGATTTACTTTTTTTTTAAAATTTGATCACTGTGATAGACCCCATCACAGTGATCAAAATGAACCAATAGGAAAAATATCCTATTGTTGCCGGCCGGCAGATCTCATGCGCCCACCATTTTCTTCCTGGAGATTTTCCGACTCTGTGGGGTGCTATAACCTTATTTCCTTAACCCGATTAGTACCCTTAACTTAAAAAGGCATATCGGCAGTCGTTAAGGGGTTAAGCATGGTGGAGGATCAATCATTGTTTGGGGTTTGTGTCTTAGCCAATGGCATGGGAAACATTTCACAGATAGAGGAAAGAATGGATTCAATTAAGTTTCATTCAACAAATTATTGATACAAACATAACACTAGCTGTAAAAAAAAAAAATAGAAAAAAAAAGTAAAGAGGATAGCTTCTTCAAATGTATAATGATCCTAAACATATGTCAAAATCCACAATAAACTACCTCAAAAAGCGCAAGCTGAAGGTTTTACAATGGCCCACACAATCCCATGATCTGTAATTATTTGTGATTTAGTGTAAGGGTTAACCTACAAGATGTTTGTTATATATTGTTTATGTAAAATATATAGAAGATTTAACATGGCATGTGAGAGAGGATAATTTTAGGTTGAGTGGGATGATGTTGACCGCGGACATGTTCTCATTATGTTGGCTCATAGTGAGTGGACTTACTCAGGCTACCATGCGCCACTGGTAAATATGGGCTGTGTCTTCAATAGAAACTGATTGCTGGCAAGTTTATGTCTGAAGAAGTCTTCAATGTATGTTTGTAGGTCTGCAAACATACTGTAGATGACTTATAAGATTTGTGCCCCTTTTAGGTGGAAAGAGCAAGTCTGTAGAACTAGAAGATGTCAAGTTCCACCAATGTGTGCGCTTATCCAGATTTGAAAATGACAGGACAATATCTTTCATTCCTCCAGATGGGGAGTTTGAGCTCATGTCTTATCGCTTGAACACGCATGTAAGTGCCCTCGTATTGTATACATGTACTGTGCTCTAGGAGAAAAGAAATGGAGACAGTCACCCATAGGCTATGTTTAGATGAACATTGCCGTTTTCAGGCGAGACACTTCTGATGTGTCTGGGTCCAACTTGCCTTTTCTTCCTGGTTTATTACTCACTCTAGGATTCATATAGACAGTCGTATAGCTCAGAGGAGTGCTATCCGTCGTTTTGACCCCATGTTGTTGAATGAGGCCGTGCACATGTCTGTTTTTTTTCCGGTGGGCTGAGGATAAAAATCACAACATGCACTATTTGCCTCCCATAATCGGATGGCACACGCCCATTCGTGTCTGAGTCCATGGAAAACATCAGACAGCACTCGGGAGACATCGAAGCCCGATCAGAGTCTTAATAGCATAATTGGGCCGATTTTCTCAGATGTGGCATCGGCCCTTAGGAATAACATTTTAGCTTTATTTCCACCCTTTTAGGTAAAGCCGCTCATCTGGATTGAATCTGTAATTGAAAAACATTCCCACAGCCGAATTGAATACATGATCAAGGTTGGTATATGTAATCTCAAAATGTTTTGGTTTAAAGAGTAACTAAACCTTTAAGCCTTTTTCTTTTTCAGTTTGGAGGCATTATAAATGCCTACTGAGGCATCCCTACCAATTGAGGAAAAGAGCAGAGAATTGGGCAAGTTGGGATCAGGAGCACACCGCTCCTGCCGGAGTGAGTGCACAGGACACAGTACGAATTAGTGAAAAGTCATAGGCTTTCTATTGAATTCATACTCTGCTCTTCATATGATCTCACCAACCTGCCGGCATTTAAAGTGCTTATGAACTCTAAAAGGAAAAGCTTAAAAATGTAGTTCCTTTTTGTGTCTCTGTCCACAATGCCCGCATTACATATGCTTGTTAATTTTTTCATCCCATTTACTTGGGAAATCTCTTGGTGTATGCACTGAAATTATACACGGAATGTTGTGTGAACACTGCCTCATCTACCAAAACACCTGTTCATACTGTAAAAACGAATTAAAACAATGCGAAAAGTGATGCTATACGTACACATTCTATGGCTGCCTACAGCGGACGTCTGTCACTCTCCACCAAATCTGCCATGGATATGAACATTCGGCTTGGGCTGAACGCTCGTGTGTTTTTAATGGGGAAAGTGGAGAAATCCTCCGTTTATAGCTGTGGCAGCTTATCTACTGGAGGATTCAACTACCTGACCCTTATGATGTCCGGTGAGAGTCGGGAGGACCACACATTCAATGATCAGCCAATATCTGTAGGTTCAACCATCTCTGATGTATACTGTAATAGAAAATCTTGTGTTTCTTACTACGGTACAATTTAATGTTGAAAAAATATATTTTGTATTATATAGGAATTTTGAAGTGGGTCTGAGGATGAATTTCCATAGTGGCTTGACCCTAATTTTTTGATACCATGAATGTGTAGATTAAAATGGTAATGAGGAATGATGATTCATTTCTTCATATGGGAAGAAGAGAGACTATGGCAGGAAAAAATAAAAATCTAGATCAATTTTTGTCATGTTAACACTTTTTCTGCAGATTGTATTCCATATTTTGCATAAAGATCCACATCCCCTACTTGTCAATGGGATTTCTGCAAACCCTGTTCAGATGTATGTAACCTTTTCTGTGATGCCCACAGCACCCAGGGGTCTGATGGGAGTATACACGTAGGATGAAAACCTGTTGTGTGAAATAAGCCCTTGTAACAAATGCAGAAGCATAGGAGCGATGTATGGTAGTATTTGGTCCCAGTATTAATAGGAGACAGCAGAACAATGAAACACTTGTGGGGTCTTTTTTGGGCATTTATACATGTGGGTTGAGTGGGTTTTTTCTGTGGAATTTTATCCTCACATTTTTTCCAAAAGTTATTGAAGTTGTGTTTAAAAAAAAAAAACTAGTGGCAGAAAACCCAGCATATTGCAGTGAAACGCCACGAACCAAGATTATAAGTTAACATTTAGCATAGATTGCTGTCCTAATTTACTTTAGACAGTATAACGATGCGGCAAACTTATAGTTAAAGGTCTAATCTAAGGTCACACCACCCATTGGTTGCTTTACTTTGTGTTCTGGATTTTTCCCAAACTTTTAGTGCAATATTTGTGCACTTTGCCAGATTTCAAATTGCAGCTAGACACTCTTCCAGCCAGCTCACGTCCCTTTGTCAAGCAATGGGGATAAAGCGCCTTATCCACAGAATAAATGTGTTAGAAGGAAAGCATGTAGGACAAGGTTTTTTTGGCACTCTTTGAATTTAGTTTAGTAAATCTTCCTCGTGTTAAACCAGCGTAATGGTATGAAGATGATGGTGAGGTATTGCATGCCAAGTCCATCTTTAGGGCAAGCAAGCGTTTCCCAATCTCATTATGCAATTATATGAAAAGTTTTCTTGAAACATTTTCCAGTTCTATAGATGAGATCGTAAAGGATGTGACGTTCATAAAATGTACTTTATATGAAGCTTTACTTGATCGCTGACCAATTCTGTGTACTGTGAGGAATAACAGGTCTCGTGTTAGTGATGCTCCTTAGGTACATACAGTGGCATGTAAAAGTTTGGGCACGCCTAGTCAAAATTACGATTATTGTGTTAAGCCAGTCATTCGGAAGTTTTATGGGTTGGGCTGCAGAACACCCTTTTGATGGGTGCTTTGGATCATGCTTATGTAATATGCATATTATTTCTCTTCCCTTTTTTTTTTTCATAGGCCAAAAGCCAATTCAAGCGCCGCTCCACTGCCAACAATGTGGAAATTCACATTCCAGTCCCAAACGATGCCGATTCTCCCAAGTTCAAAACCACAGTTGGCAGTGTAAAATGGGTGCCAGAAAATAGCGAGATAGTGTGGTCAATAAAGTCTTTTCCGGTAAGAACACATTCAATGTTGACTGCACTTCTAGATTACTCAGATTAAAGTATCAGATTCCTCTTGCTGGTATCAGTAAGTATTATTTTTTACAATAATGGAAGCCACAGTAAGGTGTGGACTGGGACATATTTTTTTAATTCAGCAATTAAGCTCTCCAAGACTGACTCGTTTTTCAATTCAAAAGTGACCTTTTTTTTTCTTCTTTCATTCTTTTCTTTTTGCCTCCTCCCCCCCCCCAATTAAGTATTAAATTTTTTGTTCTCTTAAAGTCCGCCATAGATTTGGGCCTTTTTTTGTTTGTTTTTAGTTTTGTGATCTTCTCAGGATTCTCTGGGAGTATGTGTTTACTCTGTGATCTAGCCCCCATGGTAAAGACCATCAAAATTTAGCTCCAAATAAAACGGCTCATGTCTCTGGAACCGTACGTCAGATATAGAAAAAGCAAAATACATAATCAAAATGCAAAATTGGTCATTCCATCATAAGAAATCTTATTCATTAATGGTTGATCGACACATTCCAGTAGCTATAGTATTATTTGATTTATTTTTGGCAATGTAGCTGAATGAGATCTTGTTTTGTGGCAAATTATTACCTAACTCACTAACTCTTTATGGAGAGAAATAGGAAAAAAATAGGTATTCTGCAGTTTAAGTTAATATTTCATGATATTTATGTGCTACTATTCAATAATTTTGTTCAGTGGGTCAGCACAATTGGCACGGTATCAAATTCACGTGTTGTCCTTTGTTTTACTACTTTTGTACAGTAAATACTGTTTGAAAAAAAGTTTTCTTGTTAATAGCAATACAGGACTGTGGGTCTTCACCCTTTCACTAGGAGGCTCAACAGTATGGGGAAATAAAGGTGTGGGCTCCCCTTAATGGACTACCATAATATTTGGACTATAAGACGCCCCAGACTACAAGACACACCCCAAATTTTGGGGTGGAAAATAGCACAAATAAGATTTTTATAAGATGGAGTCCGTCTGATTGTCCGAATTTAGGTATCTTGCCTGAGAGTCAGTGGTGGTACAGCGGGGTCACAGAAGGCAGGGTCCCTTCCTCAGGAAGCCGGCGGTGGCAGAAGTGGGGCAATGCTGCAGTCCTGGGGTCTGGTGTCGGCGGTTAGGCAGAACTGGAGCAGGGTCCCATCCTCAAGATGCTGCTGCAGTGGGCGGTGCGGAGTGCACCTGAGCAGGATCCCTTCTTCAGGATGCCGGTGACAGAAATGTGATGGCGCCGCAGCCCGGTGTCCATGGTGAGCAGAGTGCACCACCGGTTTCCCTGCGGCCATCTTCCTGAAGCTGTTAGCCGCCGGAGGCTTCAGTAAAATGGCCGCCGGAGGCCACGCGTGCACAAATTAAGATCTCGGCGGCCATTTTCCTGAAGCCGAGTGGGTACGGAAAATATTCAGACCCTTTACCAGTCCCTTTACATTTTTCACTCTATTTGATTGCAACCATTTGGTAAATTAAAAAAAGTTTTTGTTTTTTTCTCGTTAATGTACACTCTGCACCCCATTTTGACTGAAAACCCCCCAGAAATGTAGAATTTGTTGCAAATTTATTAAGAAAGAAAAACTGAAATATCACATGGTTAGAAGTATTCAGACCCTTTGCTCCTTATTGAGTAGAAGCACCCTTTAGAGCTAGTACAGCCATGAGTCGTCTTGGGAATGATGCAACAAGTTTTACACACCTGGATTTGAGGATCCTCTCCCATTCTTCCTTGCAGATCCTCTCCAGTTCCGTCAGGTTGGATGGTGAATGTTGGTGGACAGCCATTTTCAGGTCTCTCCAGATGCTCAATTGAGTTTAGGTCAGGGCTCTGCCTGGGCCAGTTAAGAACGGTCACAGAGTTGTTCTGAAGCCACTCCTTTGTTATTTTAGCTGTGTGCTTAGGTTCATTGTCTAGTTGGAAGGTGAACCTTTGGCCAAGTCTGAGGTCCATAGCACTCTGAAAGAGGTTTTTGTCTATGATATCTCTGTACTTGGCCGCATTCATGTTTCCTTCAAAGGCAACCAGTCCTGTCCCTGTAGCTGAAAAACTCACCCATAGCATGATGCTGCCACCACCATGTTTTACTGTTGGGATTGTATTGGGCAGGTGATGAGCAGTGCCTGGTTTTCTCCACACATACCACTTAGAATTATCACCAAAAAGGTCTATCTTAGTCTCATCAGACCAGAGAATCTTATTTCTCATAGTCTGGGAGTCCTTCATGTGTTTTTTTTTTTTTTTTTAGCAGACTCTATGCGTGCTTTCATATGTCTTGCATGAGGAGAGGTTTCCGTCGGGCCACTCTGCCATAAAGGCCCGACTGGTGGAGGGCTGCAGTGATGGTTGACTTTGTGGAACTTTCTCCCATCTCCCTACTGCATCTCTGGAGCTCAGCCACAGTGATCTTGGGGTTCTTCTTTACCTCTCTCACCAAGGCTCTTCTCCCACGATTGCTCAGTTTGGCTGGACGGCCAGGTCTAGGAAGACTTCTGGTGGTCCCAAACTTCTTCCATTTAAGGATTATGGAGGCCACTGTGCTCTTAGGAACCTTGAGTACTGCAGAAATTCTATTGTAACCTTGGCCAGAATTGTGCCTTGCCACAATTCTGTCTCTGAGCTCCTTGGCCAGTTCCTTTGACCTCATGATTCTCATTTGGTCTGACATGCACTGTGAGCTGTGAGGTCTTATATAGACAGGTGTGTGCCTTTCCAAATCAAGTCCTATCAGTTTCATTAAACACATCTGGACTCCAATGAAGGAGTAGAACCATCTCAAGGAGGATCACAAGGAAATTGACAGCATGTGACTTAAATATGAGTGTCTTAGCAAAGGGTCTGAATACTTATGACCATGTGATATTTCAGTTTTTCTTGTTTAATAGCTTTGCAAAAATTTCCACGTTTGTTTGTTTTTTTCAGTCACGATGGGGTGCAGAGTGTACATTAATGAGAAAAAAATGAACTTTTTATTAATTTAACAAATGGCTGCAATGAAACAAAAAATTTAAAGTGTGAAAAAATTTAAAGTGGTCTGAATACTTTCCGTACCCACTTTATATGTCTGTCATGGAGCACAAACACGTGTTTGTGTTCATGATGGCCCCAAAATTGAAACTTCAACAACAAGAAGGAAAAGTCGAGGCGTTACAAAAATCGCTGGATGGATAGACATGTTGTACTGAGTATGAGTGCCATGCACAAAAAATACATGCACTTTTACATGCCTTGGCTGGTATTAATGAGGCTATTAATGGTTGTTTGAGGAATGTTCTGCCACACTGAATGCACTAGTATAAACAAATCATCAAGATTCTCTGCTGGCAGCTTCCTTTCCAGTTGGTGACCATTAGTGACCCAGATGCTACTATAGGCCAAGCAACATGTGGCTTGGTGGTGTCATGCTCAAAAAGCAGCTCCTGAGAAAGAAAAGTAAACTTCTGTCCAATATGTAATATGATTTGTTTGAATTGTTAGAGATTTGAAAAAAAAAAAGAACACATCACTATGGGGACCAGAGTTTAAATTTGATTTAGTAGTCTTTTGTGGTCTGTAAAAAAAAAAGTGAAAAGTAACAGAATTGCATAAATTAAAGGGAGTCTGTCACCCTTTTTTTTTCAATTTGAGATAAAATTATGGTTCAATTGTGCATGAGCTCTGCATTACCGCTTTACCTTTCATATCCCCCGATTCCCCACCTTTGCTGAGAAAATACCTTTGTAATCTCTCCGTTTTCCTATGCAAATTACCCCGATCCAATGGGCATGGCCTAATCACCATCTCTTCCCCCGCTCTTCGGCGTTCTCGACGTAACGTGATCTGTGAATAGCACAGATCCCGTACAGTTTCTCCGCGTGCGCATTGAATTGGCCTCTAGCGCCTGCGCAGTATGCTTTGACCTACTGTGGGCAAAGCATAAAATCACTATTGCGCATGTGCTCACATTTTTTATTACGTTCTATGCCCCCTTGCATGGCAAGACTTCCGGGGCACAGAACGTAATGGGACAAAAGGCGATTAGGCCCCGCCCATCGGACCAGTCAGGGGTGATATACATAGGAAAATGGAGAGATTACTAAGGTATTTTCTCAGCAAAGGTGGGGAATCGGGAGATATGAAAGGTACTGATTAACCCCTTCCCGACCTTTGACGCCACGTAGGCGTCATGAAAGTCGGTGCCAATCCGACCCATGACGCCTATGCGGCGTCATGGAAAGATCGCGTCCCTGCAGATCGGGTGAAAGGGTTAACTCCCATTTCACCCGATCTGCAGGGACAGGGGGAGTGGTAGTTTAGCCCAGGGGGGGTGGCTTCACCCCCTCGTGGCTACGATCGCTCTGATTGGCTGTTGAAAGTGAAACTGCCAATCAGAGCGATTTGTAATATTTCACCCATTATAACGGGTGAAATATTACAATCCAGCCATGGCCGATGCTGAAATATCATCGGCCATGGCTGGAAATACTAGTGTTCCCCCACCCCACCCCTCCGATCGCCCCCCCACCCCCCCGATCTGGCCGGTACACTGCTCCGGCTCCCCTCCGCCCTGTGCTCCGCTCCCCCCCGTGCTCGTGTCCGCTCCCCCCGTGCTCCAATCACCCCCCCGTGCTCCAATCACCCCCCCTGCACTCCGATCCACCCCCCCCCGTGCTCCGTTCCACCCCCCCGTGCTCCATTCCAGCCCCCCCGTGCTCCGTTCCACGCCCCCCGCGCTCCGTTCCACCCCTCCCGCGCTCCGATTCCCCCCCCCGTGCTCCGATCCCCCCCCCCGTGCTCCGATCCCCCCCCCCGTGGTCCCCCCCCACCCTATCATACTTACCGATCCAGCCGTGGTCCCGTCCGTCTTCTCCCGGGCGCCGCCATCTTCCAAAATGGCGGGCGCATGTGCAGTGCGCCCGCCGAATCTGCCGGCCGGCAGATTCGTTCCAAAGTGCATTTTGATCACTGAGATATAATCTATCTCAGTGATCAAAATAAAAAAAATAATAAATGACCCCCCCCCTTTGTCACCCCCATAGGTAGGGACAATAAAAAAATAAAGAAATTTTTTTTTTTCCACTAATGTTAGAATAGGGTTAGGGTTAGGGGTAGGGTTAGGGTTAGGGGTAGGGTTAGGGGTAGGGTTAGGGGTAGGGGTAGGGGTAGGGGTAGGGGTAGGGTTAGGGGTAGGGTTAGGGTTAGGGCTAGGGTTAGGGGTAGGGTTAGGGGTAGGGTTAGGGTTAGGAATGTGCACACGTATTCTGGTCCTCTGCGGATTTTTCCGCTGCGGATTTGATAAATCCGCAGTGCTAAACCGCTGCGGATTTATGGTGGATTTACCGCGTTTTTTTCTGCGCATTTCACTGCGGTTTTACAATTGCGATTTTCTATTGGAGCAGTTGTAAAACCGCTGCGGAATCCGCACAAAGAAGTGACATGCTGCGGAATGTAAACCGCTGCGTTTCCGTGCAGTTTTTCCGCAGCATGTGTACAGCGATTTTTGTTTCCCATAGGTTTACATTGAACTGTACACTCATGGGAAACTGCTGCGGATCCGCAGCGTTTTCCGCAGCGTGTGCACATACCTTTAGAATTAGGCTATGTGCACACGGTGCGGATTTGGCTGCGGATTCGCAGCAGTGTTCCATCAGGTTTACAGTACCATGTAAACATATGAAAAACCAAATCCGCTGTGCCCGTGATGCGGAAAATACCGCGCGGGAACGCTGCGTTGTATTTTCCGCAGCATGTGAATTCTTTGTGCGGATTCCGCAGCGTTTTACACCTGTTCCTCAATAGGAATCCGCAGGTGAAATCCGCACAAAAAACACTGGAAATCCGCGGAAAATCCGCAGGTAAAACACAGTGCCTTTTACCCGCAGATTTTTCAAAAATGGTGCGGAAATATCTCACACGAATCCGCAACGTGGGCACATAGCCTTAGGGTTAGGGTTGGAATTAGTGTTGTGGTTAGGGGTGTGTTGGGGTTAGGGTTGTGATTAGGGTTATGGCTACAGTTGGGATTAGGGTTAGGGGTGTGTTGGGGTTAGTGTTGGAGGTAGAATTGAGGGGTTACCACTGTTTAGGCACATCAGGGGTCTCCAAACGCAACATGGCGCCACCATTGATTCCAGCCAATCTCGTATTCAAAAAGTCAAATGGTGCTCCCTCACTTCCGAGCCCTGACGTGTGCCCAAACAGTGGTTTACCCCCACATATGGGGTACCAGCATACTCAGGACAAACTGCGCAACAATTACTGGGGTCCAATTTCTCCTGTTACCCTTGTGAATCTAAAAAAATGCTTGCTAAAACATAATTTTTGAGGAAAGAAAAATGATTTTTTATTTTCACGGATCTGTGTTGTAAACGTCTGTGAAGCACTTGGGGGTTCAAAGTGCTCACCACATATCTAGATAAGTTCCTTGGGGGGTCTAGTTTCTAAAATGGGGTCACTTGTGGGGGGTTTCTACTGTTTAGGCACACCAGGGGCTCTGCAAACGCAACGTGACACCCGCAGACCATTCCATCAAAGTCTGCATTTCAAAAGTCACTACTTCCCTTCTGAGCCCCGACGTGTGCCCAAACAGTGGTTTACCCCCACATATGGGGTATCAGCGTACTCAGGAGAAACTGGACAACAACTTTTGGGGTCCAATTTCTCCTGTAACCCTTGGGAAAATAAAAAATTCTGGGCTAAATAATTATTTTTGAGGAAAGAAAACGTATTTATTATTTTCACGGCTCTGCATTATAAACTTCTATGAAGCACTTGGGGGTTCAAAGTGCTCACCACACATCTAGATAAGTTCCTTTCAGGGTCTAGTTTCCAAAATGGGGTCACTTGTGGGGGGTTTCTACTGTTTAGGCACATCAGGGGCTCTGCAAACGCAACGTGACGCCCGCAGAGCATTCCATCAAAGTCTGCATTTCAAAACGTCACTACTTCAATTCCAAGCCCCGGCATGTGCCCAAACAGTAGTTTACCCCCACATATGGGGTATCACCGTACTCAGGAGAAACTGGACAACAAATATTGGGGTCAAATTTCTCCTGTTACCCTTGGGAAAAATAAAAAACTCTGGGCTAAATAATTATTTTTGAGGAAAGAAAACGTATTTATTATTTTCACGGCTCTGCATTATAAACTTCTATGAAGCACTTGGGGGTTCAAAGTGCTCACCACACATCTAGATAAGTTCCTTTGGGGGTCTAGTTTCCAAAATGGGGTCACTTGTGGGGGGTTTCTACTGTTAAGCCACATCAGGGGCTCTGCAAACGCAACGTGACGCCCACAGAGCATTCCATCAAAGTCTGCATTTCAAAACGTCACTACTTCACTTCCGAGCCCCGGCATGTGCCCAAACAGTGATTTACCCCCACATATGGGGTATCAGCGTACTCAGGAGAAACTGGACAACAACTTTTGGGGTCAAATTTCTCCTGTTACCCTTGGGAAAATAAAAAATTGCAGGCTAAAAGATCATTTTTGAGAAAATAATTTTTTTTTTTTTTTTCATGGCTCTGCGTTATAAACTTCTGTGAAGCACTTGGGGGTTCAAAGTCCTCACCACACATCTAGATTAGTTCCTTTGGGGGTCTAGTTTCTAAAATGGTGTCATTTCTGGGGGATCTCCAATGTTTAGGCACACAGGGGCTCTCCAAACGTGACATGGTGTCCGCTAATGATTGGAGCTAATTTTCCATTTAAAAAGCCAAATGGCGTGCCATCCCTTCCGAGCCCTGCCGTGCGCCCAAACAGTGGTTTACCCCCACATATGGGGTATCAGCGTACTCAGGACAAACTGGACAACAATATTTGGGGTCCAATTTCTCCTATTATCCTTGGCAAAATAGGAAATTCCAGGCTAAAAAATCATTTTTGAGGAAAGAAAAATTATTTTTTATTTTCATGGCTCTGCGTTATAAACTTCTGTGAAGCACCTGGGGGTTTAAAGTGCTCAATATGCATCTAGATAAGTTCCTTGGGGGGTCTAGTTTCCAAAATGGGGTCACTTGTGCGGGAGCTCCAATGTTTAGGCACACAGGGGCTCTCCAAACGCGACATGGTGTCCGCTAACAATTGGAGCTAATTTTCCATTCAAAAAGTCAAATGGCGCGCCTTCTCTTCCGAGCCCTGCCGAGTGCCCAAACAGTGGTTTACCCCCACATATGAGGTATCGGCGTACTCGGGAGAAATTGCCCAACAAATTTTATGATCCATTTTATCCTACTGCCCATGTGAAAATGAAAAAATTGAGGCGAAAAGAATTTTTTTGTGAAAAAAAAGTACTTTTTCATTTTTACAGATCAATTTGTGAAGCACCTGAGGGTTTAAAGTGCTCACTAGGCATCTAAATTAGTTCCTTGGGGGGTCTAGTTTCCAAAATGGGGTCACTTGTGGGGGAGCGCCAATGTTTAGGCACACAGGAGCTATCCAAACGCGACATGGTGTCCGCTAACGATGGAAATAATTTTTCATTCAAAAAGTCAAATGGCGCTCCTTCCCTTCCGAGCCTTACCATGTGCCCAAACAGTGGTTTACCTCCACATGTGAGGTATTGGTGTACTCAGGAGAAATTGCCCAACACATTTTAGGATCCATTTTATCCTGTTGCCCATGTGAAAATGAAAAAATTGAGGCTAAAAGAATTTTTTTGTGAAAAAAAAGTACTTTTTCATTTTTACGGATCAATTTGTGAAGCACCTGGGGGTTCAAAGTGCTCACTATGCATCTAGATAAGTTCCTTGGGGCGTCTAGTTTCCAAAATGGGGTCACTTGTGGGGGAGCTCCAATTTTTAGGCACACGGGGGCTCTCCAAACGTGACATGGTGTCCGCTAAAGAGTGGAGCCAATTTTTGATTCAAAAAGTCAAATGGCGCTCCTTCCCTTCCAAGCCCTGCCGTGCGCCAAAACAGTGGTTTACCCCCACATATGAGGTATCAGCGTACTCAGGACAAATTGGACAACAACTTTCGTGGTTCAGTTTCTCCTTTTACCATTGGGAAAATAAAAAAATTGTTGCTAAAAGATAATTTTTGTGACTAAAAAGTTAAATGTTCATTTTTTCCTTCCATGTTGCTTCTGCTGCTGTGAAGCACCTGAAGGGTTAATAAACTTCTTGAATGTGGTTTTGAGTACCTTGAGGGGTGCAGTTTTTAGAATGGTGTCACTTTTGGGTATTTTCAGCCATATAGACCCCTCAAACTGACTTCAAATGTGAGGTGGTCCCTAAAAAAAATGGTTTTGTAAATTTCGTTGTAAAAATGACAAATCGCTGGTCGAATTTTAACCCTTATAACTTCCTAACAAAAAAAAATTTTGTTTCCAAAATTGTGCTGATGTAAAGTAAACATGTGGGAAATGTTATTTATTAACTATTTTGTGTCACATATCTCTCTGGTTTAACAGAATAAAAATTCAAAATGTGAAAATTGCGAAATTTTCAAAATTTTCGCCAAATTTCCGTGTTTATCACAAATAAATGCAGAATTTATTGACCTAAATTTACCACTAACATGAAGCCCAATATGTCACGAAAAAACAATCTCAGAACCGCTAGGATCCGTTGAAGCGTTCCTGAGTTATTACCTCATAAAGGGACACTGGTCAGAATTGCAAAAAACGGCAAGGTCTTTAAGGTCAAAATAGGCTGGGTCTTGAAGGGGTTAAAAGCAGAGCTCAGGCACAATTGAACCATATCTCAAAGCGAAAAAAAGGGGTGACAGATTCCCTTTAAGCACTATGTATTGCAAAAAGTATTTTAGCATCTTAGCAAGAAAAAGATTTATAATAAAATTAGAGTTCTTAAAACGACGTGTACAAAAATACCTGAAAATGTGGACTTGAACGGGGAGTGGGGACATGGCCCAGTCTTGAATTGGTTAACCACATGGTTTTATTGTGCATTATTGTTGTAAGAGAAGCAATGTTGTATTTTTTTCTCCTGGCTTGTGCTGCTGCAGGGTGGAAAGGAGTATCTAATGAGAGCACATTTTGGCCTCCCAAGTGTTGAAGCTGAAGACAAGGAAGGAAAACCTCCGATAAGTGTGAAGTTTGAGATTCCTTATTTCACCACATCTGGAATTCAGGTTTGACACCTCGTCAATGGCATTTCTCTATTATTTATCAGACTGTGACCAGAAGCCCAGAGCATGCGTTTCTAATAGTCCTGAAGTAGTGGATTTTTTCTATAGCATTTATAGAAAGGCATATTATTTTAGCATGACTTGTATGTCATTCTATGCGGTATCTTAGTTATATTTGTCTGTTCTTCATATATACTGTATAGTCATTCAGCAAATAAAGTTATGGAACTGTTCCCTTCTTTTACAGGTTCGCTACTTGAAAATAATCGAGAAGAGTGGATATCAAGCATTGCCATGGGTGCGATACATCACCCAAAATGGAGGTATGGGCACAGAAAGCCAATAATTATTCCTCAGGGATAGTACTAAATTAATTGTTAAAGCTTTAGACTGTGTCACATGTGTTTGTTTTTGTTGTTGTTTTTTTTTTTTTTTAAAGTTTAGTAATGTTTTTGTTGTTTTTTTTTTTTCTCCGTTTCCTCCCCTGGAACAAAAAAGCAAATTTAGTTATCTTGCAGTTTCCACACCGGCCACTGGGGCTTTTTTTTTTAGACTTCTTGTTCCTTCACAATTACCTTTGCACACGCGCATTAGATGCTTCAGAACAAGAACTAGGGTCTGAATTAGTCTGTTGTTGTTAATGTTCATGTGAATTCCCTGATTCATGGTCATCTGAAGGTTTACATCTTGGAATCCTCCTTTAACAGCTTCTCAATTGCTGACAACAAATATACAATTGTCCCTTGCTTGTGGCACTGTTGTATATTTATCAGTGTTCTGGTCTCCTACAGTTTCTCTAGGAACCAGATCAATCTGCTTAGACCCTTGAAACCTAATCAGGACCTAGTTCACTGCTCCTGCGCTAAACCCCCCCCTAACCCAAACGCTGCCACGGGGAATAAAGTTAATTTACTCCGGGCAGCATGAGGTCTGTGCTGGCGCCTGGCTGGTTCACAACGCTATTAACTTGTAGATTAACCCCATATCTGCAGGTTAATAGCATTTTTTTAGGTGACAGATTCCTTTTAAAGAAAACCTTTCACCAAATTTTTCATGTTGAACTGGAAACGCAAATAATAGGCACTGCAGAGCAGAACAAAATGTTTTTTGATCTCTAATATCTCTGCAGTATAGAGGCGAAATAAAGTATTTGTCACCTAAACAGTTAACTAAAGGGGTTGTCCCATGATATAACATACCGTTAATGCTGCAGATTTCTTGTAAATAAAAATGTTCCAGTGACCGAAAAAACGCAATTCTGGCATTTTTTCTTTTCTTTGCACAGCATATACTTATTGGGCTAATTTTATATTTTGATACAACAGACTTTACTTGATACAGCGATGCTGCAAATATATATATTATATATATATCTACTATATAATTGTCTAAGGGTCACTTCCGTCTTTCCTTCTTTCTGTCACGGATATTCATTGGTCGCGGCCTCTGTCTGTCATAGAAATCCAAGTCGCTGATTGGTTGCGGCAAAACAGCCACGACCAATCAGCGACGGGCACAGTCTGGAAGAAAATGGCCGCTCCTTACTCCCCGCAGTCACTGCCCGGCGCCTGCATACTCCCCTCCAGTGACCACTCACACAGGGTTAATGCCGGCGGTAACGGACCGCGTTATGCCGCAGGTAACGCACTCCGTAACCACTGCTATTAACCCGGTGTGTTCTCAATTTTTTTTTTTTACTATTGATGCTGCCTATGCAGCATCAATAGTAAAAAAAAAATGTAATGTTAAAAAAACAAAAAAACTGCTATTTTCACCCTCCGTAGTCCACCGAGCTGCACGCACCTGCCGCCATCTTCTGTTCCCGGCGATGCATTGTGAAATTACCCAGAAGACTTAGCGGTCTCGCGAGACCGCTAACTCATCTGGGTAATTTTGCAATGCATCCTGGGAATGGAAGATGGCGGCAGCCGCGCGCCTATCGCTGGATCCCAGGGGTGAGTATATAACTATTTTTTATTTTAATTATTTTTTTTAACAGGGATATGGTGCTCACACTGCTGTATACTACATGGGCTGTGTTAGATACCGCGTGGCTGCTATATACTACATAGGCAATGTTATATACTACATAGGCACTGTTATATACTATGTGGGCTGTGCTATATATTACGTGGCCACTGTTATATACTGCGTGGGCAGTGTTATATACTACGTGGCTGCTATATACTGCGTGGGTTGTGCTATATATTACGTGGCCAGTGTTCTATACTGCGTGGCCTGTGTTATATACTACGTCGCCTGTGTTATATACTGCGTGGCTGCTATATATTGCGTGGGCTGTTATATACTGCGTGGCCACTGTTATATATTGCGTGGCCTGTATTAACGCATTGGGTATTCTACAATATGTATGTATATAGCAGCCACATAGTATATAGCACAGGCCACGTAGTATTTGTCTGCTATATACTACATGGCCTGTGCTATATACTATGTGGCTGCTATATACATACATAAATACATATTCTAGAATACCCGATGCGTTAGAATCGGGCCACCATCTAGTATATATACAGTATATACAGTACAGACCAAAAGTTTGGACACACCTTCTCATTTAAAGATTTTTCTGTATTTTCATGACTATGAAAATTGTAAATTCACACTGAAGGCATCAAAACTATGAATTAACACATGTGGAATTATATACTTAACAAAAAAGTGTGAAACAACTGAAAATATGTCTTCTATTCTAGGTTCTTCAAAGTAGCCACCTTTTGCTTTGATGATTGCTTTGCACACTCTTGATGAGCTTCAAGAGGTAGTCACCGGAAATGGTCCTCCAACAATCTTGAAGGAGTTCCCAGAGATGCTTAGCACTTGTTGGCCCTTTTGACTTCACTCTGGGGTCCAGCTCACCCCAAACCATCAGGTCATCTGGCATAGCACCCCATCACTCTCCTTCTTGGTCAAATAGCCCTTACACAGCCTGGAGTTGTGTTTGGGGTCATTGTCCTGTTGAAAAATAAATGATGGTCCAGCTAAATGCAAACCGGATGGAATAGCATGCCGCTGCAAGATGCTGTGGTAGCCATGCTGGTTCAGTATGCCTTCAGTTTTGAATAAATCCCCAACAGTGTCACCAGCAAAGCACCCCCACACCATCACACCTCCTCCATGCTTCACAGTGGGAACCAGGCATGTAGAGTCCATCCGTTTACCTTTTCTGCGTCGCACAAAGACACGGTGGTTGGAACCAAAGATCTCAAATTTGGACTCAACAGACCAAAGCACAGATTTCCACTGGTCTATTGTCCATTCCTTGTGTTCTTTAGCCCAAACAAATCTCTTCTGCTTGTTGCCTGTCCTTAGCAGTGGTTTCCTAGCAGCTATTTTACCATGAAGGCCTGCTGCACAAAGTCTCCTCTTAACAGTTGTTGTAGAGATGTGTCTGCTGCTAGAATTCTATGTGGCATTGACCTGGTCTCTAATCTGAGCTGCTGTTAACCTGCGATTTCTGAGGCTGGTGACTCGGATAAACTTATTCTCAGAAGCAGAGGTGACTCTTGGTCTTCCTTTCCTGGGGTGGTCCTCATGTGAGCCAGTTTCTTTGTAGCGCTTGATGGTTTTTGCAACTGCACTTGGGGACACTTTCAAAGTTTTCCCAATTTTTCGGACTGACTGACCTTCATTTCTTAAAGTAATGATGGCCACTCATTTTTCTTTACTTAGCTGCTTTTTTCTTGCCATAATACAAATTCTAACAGTCTATTCAGTAGGACTATCAGCTGTGTATCCACCAGACTTCTGCACAACACAACTGATGGTCCTAACCCCATTTATAAGGCACTTATTAAACCTGACAGGGCACACCTGTGAAGTGAAAACCATTTCTGGTGACTACCTCTTGAAGCTCATCAAGAGAATGCCAAGAGTGTGCAAAGCAGTCATCAAAGCAAAAGGTGGCTACTTTGAAGAACCTAAAGTATAAGACATAATTTCAGTTGTTTCACACTTTTTTGTATATAATTCCACATGTGTTAATTCATAGTTTTGGTGCCTTCAGTGTGAATGTACAATGGCCATGAAAATACGGAAAATCTTTAAATGAGAAAGTGTGTCCAAACTTTTGGTCTGTACTGTATATCTATCTATCTATATGTCTGTCTGTCTGTCTGCCTATCTATCTATCTATCTCTATCACGGACCAAATGTTTGGACACACCTACTCATTTAAAGATTTTTCTGTATTTTCATGACTATGAAAATTGTACATTCACACTGCTGGTAACCGTTGGAGAAGCAGGAACATACAGAGAGTGGGGGAGGGTGAGCCATGCGATATTCACCTGTCCCCGTTCCACCGCCGCGCTGTGTCTTCTGTGTTTTCTGGCTGTGACGTTCAGGTCAGAGGGCGCGATGACGTATTTAGTGTGCGCCCTCTGCCTGAACAGTCACTGCAAAGACCCGGAAGACACAGTGGTGCGCGGCAGTGGAATGGGGACAGGTGAATATCGCAAGTGTCGGTGTCCTGAACCAGCGGTGACTGCGGCACCTGTCCCCCATAGCGCGCCGGTATCCCCGCCTGCTCAGCCACTCGGCGACGAGAGGTGAGTATGTTTTTTTTTTTTTTTTTTTTTAATAGCAACAGCAGCATTTGGGGCATATTCTATAGAGCATCTTATAGGGCCATCAACCTTTATGGAGCAGCATATGGGGCCATCAACGTTTGTGCAGCATAATATGGGGCATAATATTCTATGGAGCATCTTATGGGGCCATCAACCTTTGTGCAGCATTATATGGGACATATTTTAATATGGAGTATCTTATGGGGCCCATGATGAACTTTATGGGGCTCCTGATTCAATATGGATATTCAAAAACACTTAACCTACTGAGGTCTCAATTAATTTTACTTTTATTGGTATCAATTTTTGTTTTTTACATTTACTAGTAGCTGCTGCATTTTCCACCCTAGGCTTATTCTTGAGTCAACAAGTTTCCCAGTTTTTTGTGGCAAAAATTAGGGGTCTCCGCTTATACTCGGGTCGGCATATACTCGTGTATATATGGTATATATATTTTATTTTTACTCGTGGAAAGTCATTACATTTTCATACATTTTTAAATATATTTTAAAAATGTTTTTAATGTACTTTATCATTTACTACAGTATTGTTGTATACAGTAAAAATCCCATTCTTCTCTGAAAATAGCAAACCATGTATTCAAAGTAGCAGTTTGCAGAGCCATGGACTGTAATTATTTGACACCTTTTATAGAAGCCGCACAGTGTCCACATGAAGTGTACAAGCGCAGTAGATGGGTGTCCCGAGCCCAGTAGTGTGCCCAAGCAGGACTTTACATATATGGCATTATTATGCCCAGGAGATCTTAGTTAAAGGGAAGACGCTGTGATGTTCTGTGTTAACAATTGATTATTTAATCAATTATTTTTAGTACAAAATTAAAGATACTGCTTTAATAGATCTTTATTAATTATTACTTCAGCCACTGTGGGCTACAATTGGCATTTGGGGGTGTATATACGGTATGTCTGAGCACGACACTTACACACCTTAAATACAGCAGCCCCACACCTTGTATTGAGACTGCCTTACCTGTGGCCTGGGCTGTCCAGGTCACAGCTGTGGGAGGAGGTCGCAGCCATCTTTGTTTATTCTGTGGGCTCCTCTTTCCCCATGTCATCGCATACACTGCTCAGCAGAGCGGAGCAGAGGTCCAGCGAGAGGTGAGTGTCAGCGGCGGGGAGCTGTGATCACAGCCTGTCATCAGTATTACAGTCTAGGCCACCATCACTGCTCACCGCCGACCTGTTCAGAGCTCATCATGGAGATCACACACAGAATAAGATGCTGCTCTCCGAGGGAGCCCTGGAAGTTGAGTAGACAAGTTTGTTGTTTCCTATGCATTGAGGGATATATAGCTGGATGGGGATTATGATAAAGGGACATACACTTGGATAGGGACATACACCATGATTGGGATTGTGATGGAGGGACACATTCCAGGATGGGGGAACATATACCCTGATAGTATATTGTCCCATTGCATTTGCCCATTTTCCTTTTTGAAATTTATAAAATGAAAAATATGAAAATGTGTATATATTATTTATTGTTATAGCGCCATTTATTCCATAGCGCTTTACATGTAAGGAGGGGTATACATAATAAAAACAAGTACAATAATCTTAAACAATACAAGTCTCGACTGGTACAGGAGGAGAGAGGACCCTGCCCGCGAGGGCTCACAATCTACAAGGGATGTGTGAGGATACAGTAGGCGAGGGTATATATATATTGGTTTTGCCTAAAATACAAAGGAAATGTCCCCTTTAACTTGAGCCCTTTTAGAGATCATTTCATCTTCAACTTGCTTAAATGTTCATAATAACAGTAATTTTGACCAGGGGTGCCCAAACTTTTACATGCCACTGTATATGAGGCCAATATACTGTGGGGCACATTATACTATATGAAGCAGTATGTGGGGCCACTATGTAGGGGGCAGCGTGAGTGACCCGGTGACTGAGCGGTGTAGTTACTGACGTCACCTCTGTTCAGAGCTGCTGGGTCTCGCGGAGTGCAGCGGGACCTAGAGTGGCTGCTGCTACAGCCTATGGAGGTTGGTTCTCTGAACATGACTCCATAGCCTTTGGGCAGCGGATTCGGGTAGCGTTGTGGGAACTATGTCGGATGTATCTGATTCTGAGTTGTTGTTTTTTTTACGTTTGTGTAAAAATTGGACATTATAAATCAGAGAGATCTGTCACACAAATAGTGAATAAATAACATTTCCAGCATGTCTACTTTACATCAGCATAATTTTTTTGTTGTTGGGAAGTTAAAAGGGTTAAAAGCTGACCACCGATTTCTAATTTTTCCAACAAAATTTTCAAAACCATTTTTTTATGGACCACCTCACTTTTGAAGTGACTTTGAGGGGCCTATATGACAGAAAATACCCCAAAATGACACCATTCTAAAAACTGCACCCCTCAAGGTGCTCAAAACCACATTCAAGAAGTTTATTAACCCTTCAGGTGTTTTACGGGAACTGAAGCAATGTGGAAGGAAAAAATGAACATTTAACTTTTTTTTTTTTTACTTTAGCCCCAATTTTTTTATTTTCATAAGTTTAACAGAAGAATTGGACCACAAAATTTGTTGTTCAATTTCTCCTGAGTTATAATAATAATCTTTATATAGCACTAACTTTTTCCGCAGCAGTTTACATTTTGCACACTGTCATCACTGTCCCTGTTGGGGCTCACAATCTAAATTCCCTATCAGTATGTCTTTGGGAGTGTGGGAGGAAACCGGAGTACCTGGAGGAAACCCACGCAAACACGGAGAGAACATACAAACTCCTTACAGGTGTTCTTGGTGGGATTTGAACCCAGGACTCCAGTGCTAACCACTGAGCCACCGTGCTGCCCATGGTGCGCTGATACCCCTCATGTGGGGGAAAACCACTTTTTGAGGGCTCGGGAGGGAAGAAGCACCATTTTGACCTTTTAAACAAAAAATTTACTGGAATCTAGAGCAGACACCATGTTGTGTTTGGAGAGCCCCTGATGTGCCTCAACAGTGGAAACCCCCCGCAAGTGACCCTGTTTTAGAAAATTATATATAAAATTGAGTTGTGAAAATTAAAAAAAAACTACATTCTTTTTTTTCTCAAAATTTGATCTTTTAGCCCCATTTTTTTTTTATTTCACAACGGTAACAGGAGAGAATGGATGCAAAAATCTGTTGCGTAATTTCTCCTGAGAACACTGATTGCTTGTATGTGGAGGAAAACCCCTGTTTGTCAGGGCTCGGAAGGGAAGGAGTGGCATTTTCAAATGTAGACTTTGATTGAATGGTCCGCTGGTGTCATGTTGCATTTGGAGAGCCTGTGGTGTGCCTGAACTGTGGAAATACCCCACAATGACCACATGTTGGTACTGATCTACTGTTTCCCAGTATGTGAATGTTATAATGTAGTGGAATACGTAAGTTGTGTAGAGTGCATCAAGTTGGCATACATCAGTTGTGTAGTCAGAAATGAATTTCGTAGTCCATGGATGTGTGGTACAGTTTGACGCATTCTTTTATACACAGACCAGGTTTGTCGGGACAGGTGTCGCAGTGCTGTAACCCCTTCTGTAACTCACTCTGCACCTTTTTTTGCGTAAAATCACATTTTACCCACAAAAATGTACTTTTATCCCCAATTTTTTTTACATTTTTACAAGGGTAATTGGAGAAAATGGACCCCAGAATTTGTTGTACATTTTCTACGGAGTATGCCTATATCCCATATGTGGGAGAATACTACTATTTGGGCAGACCATAGCGTTCGGAAGGGAAGAAACATACGGTAGTTTGACTTTTTGAATGCAAAATAGGCTGGAATCGACCGCGGGCGCCATGTTGCGTTTGGAGAGCCTTTGATGTGCCTAAACAGTGAAAGCCCCTCACAGGTGATCCTATTTAGGAAATTAGACCCCTTAGGGAACTTATCCAGATGTCATGAGCAACCCAGGTGCTTCACAGAAGTTTATTACATAGAGCTATAAAAATACAAAATCACATTTTAGCCATAAAAATGCTTTTAGCTCAAATGTTTCATTTTCACAAGGGTTACACGAGAAAATGTCATATTGAAATTTTTTAGTTGTTTCACGAAAAATGTGGTTTTGGCCCTAAATTTGTAATTTTCACAATAGGAGAAAATTGACCCCATAATTTGTTTTGCAATTTGTCCCGAATGCGCCTGTACCCCATTTGTAGTCAAAACCTTCTGCTTGGTCACAAGGCAGGGCTAGGAAAGGAAAGTGCGCTACTTGCCTGGGATAGACTGTGAATGCTGTCGCATTTGAAAACACCCTGACATGTGAATACAGCAGAAACCCCCAAGTGACCTCATTTTGGAAACTAGACCCATCAAGGAATTCAATTAGGGGTGTAGTGAGTATTTTTAACCCATAGATGCCTCACAGAAGGGGAGGTGTTTGCTGCTATCACAGTAAAAATGCTTTATTAAAAAAAGAAAAAAAGTGGGAATTTGTTTGTTGCTATATTTTGAGAACTGTAAGTTTGTTTTGTTTTTTCAGTGAGCAGAGCTGTACCCCACATTTTCACCATTTTTTTTTTTTACGTATGACTTTTTGACCACTTCTTATTTACTTTTTTGCAAGTCTGTAATGATGTAATGAAAAAGTGTAATTGTCACGGGTTTTAGAAAAATAATAAATAAATAAAAATTTTTTACGCTATTCACTAAATGGAATAACATGCCAGTTTTATAGAGCAGGTCGATCTGGATGTGGCAATACTAATTGTGTACTCTTTTTTGTTTGTTTTATCAGAAATTGCGTTTGTTTGTTTTTACATGTTTGATTTGACTTTTTTTTTTTTACTGTGGGACATGTATAATTTTTGCTTTGATCATAGGTGTCATACACTGCTGTACTCATGGTTTTGTACCCATCATGCTTCACAGGAGGCCCTGTATTTTACATGTTATGTATTTGAGAGACTCATGGGAACCACAGTAATGCTCACCTATACATCAAATTGTCAAAGTATATATTTGTCGAGCATATTCTAGGACTGTTGTGGACAACTATGGTAAATCACTATGGCTTAATTCCACCAACAAAGACCAGCAAAAACTATCTATTCTTCCATATGATTATAGTACAAATATTGCATTAGACATAACCAAAGTACAAGGACATGGAGGAAAGGCTAAAACATGCACATGTAAAAATAGGGCCACACTTGACACAATATTCTACTTGTATATCTAAATATGCTGCTATCGGTATGATCAAAGTGTTAACAATAACTATTGCACAATCCCATATGGCGTACCAGCGTCAGTAGTAAATATTGCACATATCAGTCCAATTAGGACATTATATAATTACTATTCCATCAATTACCTAGTACACAAGGGTGACCTGGGATGAAAAAGCAGTACACCCTCACCACTTTGTTCTATAATCATATGGGATAATTGATCATTTTTGTTGGTGATATGTATTTAACTAGGCACTTCCTCCTTTTCTTATCATTTTTGGGATTCAAGATCTGATTCATTTCTGTTGATAGTTTAACAAATTGCAAATGTTAAACCTTAAGGAGCATTGCAATATACTGATACCGTAATTTTCTGTTTTCCTCTCTCCCCTAGACTATCAGCTTCGAACACAGTGAAGAAGTATCAATCTGTGACTCAAATAATATTTAGTGAAAACCAGAAGCATATTGGAGGTTCCATTAGTTAGGTGCAAAGTGGAAGAAATCTGCTAAATTTGATGAGCGTTACAAGACCCTGCATAGAAGCTGCTGAACAGTTGTCCATATTTACAGAACACAACATATGTATTCCATATACCTCTAGAGGAGTTTGTCTTTGTCTGCATGATCATTTATTCTTGACTTTTTTTTCTGGGTTATCCCCATAAAACCAGCCCTTTTTTTTTAAAGCATATTTGCAATGTAACTGAATTAAAGTGCCATCATCTTAAAGGAGTTGTAAACTGCTCAGACAACCCCATCTCAATTGTTATATTGCCCCTTCTAAAATGACAGCCTGTACTTTTTCTCCGGCGCAGTTCCAGTTACGTTGGTGCCTGGTGTCCTGTGACTGATGGCAAGGCTCTTGTAACATAGCTGTCAGCGGCATTGCTATTGGGCCACTTCTATCACTTCCTTAGGATGTAACGGACATCTGCAGAAATTCAAAGTGCCGCCGCAGGTCTCACTTTTTCAGTCTGCCAGTTTTGTCTGAAGTTAGTGAGAGTGAAGCAATTCATTAGCGGCCTCTGATTGACTGCAGGGCTTAAGTGATAGAACAATGTCATGGGAGACCCGAAGTTGCTAGAATTCTACAGTTCCTCCCTAAGGCCACGTTCATACATTCAGTATTTGGTTTTATTTTCCATCCATATTTGAAATCCAGGAGAGGAACAATCAGAGGAAAAGTATAATAGAAACACATCAACACTTCTTTATTTATCACCCACTCCTGGTTTTGGCTTACAAATACTGATGTGAAATACTGATCGTGAGACCTTGGCCCAAATAGGAGGCTCATTTGGTATAATGTGTCCAAGTAGTGGACAACCCCTTCAAACACTGTTTGACATGCAGATGTTTCTTGGCATCTGATAAGCTGCAAAACTTTTCGTCCTACCACTTTGATCCTTTTTAGTGTTGGATTTCTGTTACAAGAAAGAAAACATACCTAAGTAGAGGCCATTTGCAACCTTTACAAATGCTCACAAGCGCCAATTTCAGTATTTTATTTCTGTGCTATTAAAAACCATTCAGCAGACACGGTATTGGCTACTTTATAAGCTAATTGCTTACTTTGGATGTATTTCTCCTATTGATCAAAGGACCAACAAAGATTGGTCAGTTCTGGCAAGAATGCAAATCTAAATTAAAGATGTAGTACTCTATCCTTATCCATTGAATGCTATTTTTCTTATGAACAGATCTTATGTTGGCAAGAATGTGTTACTATTGAATTACAATGCAGATTAAATTAGGTTTAAGTATTTACATGGTTAAAAACAACACACAACTTTACAGTGGGACTCGTCTGGCATGGTATATGTTCAGCAATTACTATCCATTAGGGCAGTCCCACACGTCCAGATAATTCCGGTACCGGAAAAATTCGGTACCGGAATTATCCGTGTCCGTGTGCCCCTGCGTTTCTGTGGCACATCAGTGTGGCACACGTGTGCCCACTGGGTACCACACGGAGCGTGCAGGAGACAGCGCTAAAGTTTAGCGCTGTCCCCTGCATCGTGCTGAAGCCGCGATTCATATCTTCTGTGCAGCAGCGTTTGCTGGTTTTTGGTGTATAAAATAAAGGTCCATGTCCCCCACCCCCTGTGGAGGATCATTTACAGTAATGAATATACGGCTCCACCCCTATGGGAGGTGGAGCCGCATATTCATGAGTGTAATCGGCGGCCCCACGTGACCGCTCATACAGTAGAAGGTGCGGCCACGAGAGGAAGCAGCAACAGCCAACGAGGGGGTGGGGACATGGACCTTTATTTTATACACAAAAAAAATGGATTATTCATATCTTCTTTACAGCAAACGCTGCTGCACAGAAGATATGAATCGCGGCTTCAGCACCATGTGGGGGGTACAGCGCTTACTGGAGCGCTGTCTCCTGCACGGCACACGGACTGCACACGGACAACGTCCGTGTGCGGTACGTGTTTTACACGGACCCATTGACTTTAATGGGTCCGTGTAATACGTGCGCTCCCACGAACACTGACATGTCTCCGTGTTTGGCACACGGAGACACGGTCCGCAAAAAATCTTATTTTTTTAAACACCAAAAAAAAAAAAAGATTTTTCATATCTTCTCTCCAGCGAACGCTGCTGGAGAGAAGAAATGAATGATGGCTTCAGCACCAGATGCAGGGGACAGCGCTTACTGTAGCGCTGTCTCCTGCACGGTGCGTGTGGTACCCAGTTGGCATACGGATGCCGCACATGTGCCACACTGATGTGCCACGTGAGCACATGGACACGGATAATTCCGGTACCGATTTTTTTCGGTACCGGAATTATCTGGACGTGTGGGACAGGCCTAACTGTGAGAGAAGGGAGATTCATAGTGTTTTATATTTAACTTCAGTCTAAATTCACACATGTTGGAAATTATGTTCCTGGGTTTGCTGCCTGGTGAGCAAGGTGAATGGATGTATTTGCCTGAGCTCCTGCTCAGTCGAGCCTGTTGAAGCTACTTCAGTGCAATTCCAATGGACGTAAACGCTTATATTTAGAAGAAAATCCCTCCTGGACTACAGAGGGAAAAAAAGGGAAAGATTTGTATTTTTCCTCTTGGAAAAAAACACCAAGTAATGGCTGACTCATTCCAAAGAAATCTCCTTTCTGAGGAAACATATATCTATCAATATTAGAACAGTTCCTACAGCTCTCTGATCTTCAGACCAGATCCCTGCCTCTCTCCCCAGCAAGACTAAGGACTAGTGATGAGCGAATATACTCGTTACTCGAGATTTCTCAAGCACACTCGGGGGTCCTCTGAGTATTTTTTAGTGCTCGGAGAAAGTTTTTCTTGCCACAGCTGAATGATTTACATCTGTTAGCCAGGCTGATTATATGTGGGGATTCCCTAGCAACCAGGCAACCCCCACATATACTCAGCCTGACTAACAGATGTAAATCATTCAGCTGGCGATGAAAACTAAATCTCCGAGCATTAGAAAATGCTCGGGAGGACACCTGAGCATGCTCGAGAAATCTCGAGTAACGAGTATATTCGCTCATCACTACTAAGGACCCTCTATCTTCAAAGAAAACCTCTCTACCTGGGAAGTATCAAGAAGAACCCACACCTACAGCAAGGTACCAGTGCTGCATCCATGGTTAACCGCTCCAAAGATCGCTCCATTGCTTCCACCAAGCAATAATAAGGCTCTAATTTATCATGAGACCTCATCTATATCGAAGAAGGACCAAGACACCTGCAGGGTAGGTTGGGACCCCCTCTGCAGCTGTTACTATGCACAAACTTTGTCCGCATCAGCAGAGTACAGGGGTGTCCCTGCCCACATACATAGACTCCAACATATATGAGGTCTCTTGGTAAGCTAGTCTTAAGGTACCGTCACACATAGCGACGCTGCAGCGATACCGACAACGATCCGGATCGCTGCAGCGTCGCTGTTTGGTCGCTGGAGAGCTGTCACACAGACAGCTCTCCAGCGACCAACGATCCCGAGGTCCCCGGTAACCAGGGTAAACATCGGGTAACTAAGCGCAGGGCCGCGCTTAGTAACCCGATGTTTACCCTGGTTACCATCCTAAAAAGTAAAAAAAACAAACGCTACATACTTACCTACCGCTGTCTGTCCTCGGCGCTCTGCTTCTCTGGTCTGGCTGTGAGCGCCGGGCAGCCAGAAAGCAGAGCGGTGACGTCACCGCTCTGCTTTCCGGCTGACCGACGCTCACAGACAGTACAGGAGGAGAGCAGAGCACAGCGCTGGAGGACAGACGGCTGTAGGTAAGTATGTACTGTTTGTTTTTTTACTTTTAGGATGGTAACCAGGGTAAACATCGGGTTACTAAGCGCGGCCCTGCGCTTAGTTACCCGATGTTTACCCTGGTTACCAGCAAAGACATCGCTGAATCGGCGTCACACACGCCGATTCAGCGATGTCTACGGGGAGTCCAGCGACGAAATAAAGTTCTGGACTTTCTTCCCCGACCAGCGATCTCCCAGCAGGGGCCTGATCGCTGCTGCCTGTCACACTGGACGATATCGCTAGCGAGGACGCTGCAACGTCACGGATCGCTAGCGATATCGTCTAGTGTGACGGTACCTTTACTCTGGACACCTCAATTTCACTGCCACCAATGATGTCAGGAGAAGTTAGCTCAGCAGGGTCCCTAGGACACCAAAACAGAGAGAGCAAGCTTATGCCTCTATAGCCTGCTGCCTGTGCCACATTTCTGGACCCAGTTACTAAACATAGCTCTTCTGCCACCCCTCACAGTCCAAATGTGGGCTCATTTAATTTACAGCCTTCATCTGTAGGGCAGAAGGATCAAAAGGATAGCTGCACCTGCAGCTGTCACAGTGTTAAAAATCGCTACTCTATGGCTGTGTGCACACGTAGGAAATGTGCAGAATTTTCTGCACTAAATCTGCATCTCCTGGCAGAATCCGCAGGTGCGTTTTTTATGTGATTTTTGTGCGTTTTTTGTGCAGATTTTACCACTGTGGATTTCTATAATGGAGGGGTGCAGAAACACTGCAGAACTGCACAAAAGAAGTGACATGCACTTTTCTGCACAGCTTTTTTTTTTTTCACATTTACATTGTACTGTAAATCACAGTGCAGTTCTGCAGCGTTTCTGCTGCAGATAAATCTGCTGCAGTTCTGCACTAAATCTGCACCGTGTGCACATACCCTTAGAAGTGCAAGGAGACTCCAATGCCAGACAGGCAGAGGAGTCCCTGCACTTACAGTGGATACAGAAAGTATTCATTTACATTATTCACTTTGTTTCATTGCAGCCATTTGATAAATTCAAAAGTCGCTGACTTTTGGCAAAGTCGGGTTTCATGAAACCCGACCCTAGTGTGGGATCTGCCATGCAGTCGGCGATCTTCACGCCAAAGTCGCGTTTTGTATGACGCGTTTAGCGCCATTTTTTCAGCCAATGAAGGAGCGTGGGCAGAGTGATGACAGGTCTTAGGGGTGTGCCTATCGCCATCTTATCGCTTGTGTGCTGTAGTAGCGATTTGCAATGTGTAACGTGAGCTTTTCGGTGAGAGAGAGAATTTTTACCATTGACTTGCATTGGGTTTCGTGTTTCGGTCGAACCCCGACTTTTCGCGATAATCGGCCGATTTCACTCGACTCGACTTTTGAGAAAGTCGGGTTTCGCAAAACCCGACTCGATCTTAAAAAAGTAAAAGTCGCTCAACCCTACTGGTGGCCATTGAAGGAAACATGAATGCGACCAAGTACAGAGATATCCTGGATGAAAACCTTTTCCAGAGTGCTCTCGACCTTAGACTTGGCCAAATGTTCACCTTCCAACAAGAAAATGACCCTAAGCACACATCTAAAATAACAAAGGAGTGGCTTCAGAACAACTCTGTGGCCATTCTTGACTGGCCCAGCCAGAGCCCTGACCTAAACCCAATAGAGCATCTCTGGAGAGACCCGGAAATGGCTTTCCATCAATGTTCACCATCCAACCTGACGGAACTGGAGAGGATCTGCAAGGAAGAATGGGAGAGGATCCCCAAATCCAGGTGTGAAAAACTTGTTGCATCATTCCCAAGAAGACTCATGGCTTCTATTCAATACTGAGCAAATCTGAATACGTATGACCATGTGATATTTCAGTTTTTCCTTAGTAAATTTGCAAAAATTTCTACATTTTTTTTTTCAGTCAAGATGGGGTGCAGAGTGTACATTAATGAGAAAAAAAATGAACTTTTTTGAATTTACCAAGTAGCTGCAATGAAACAGTGAAAAATGTAAGGGTGTCTGAATACTTTCCATACCCTATATATATATATATATATATATATATATATATATATATATAGTTCAGATTACAATAGCCGTATTTGCAATATTCACCGAACATGGAGTCAATGGGAATACAGATGAGCGAATATGTTCGGAACCAAGTGGAACAGGAGCCTAGGCCAACATGATGTGTACATTCATTGTGGTCCCTCAGCAGGCACAATTTCACCTTGCCCACGGCCTCTGCGCTCACATCAGCATCATGTCCATTTCCCTGTCCCTTACTATGCCCCTTGTCCATTTTAAATTACGTATGATATGTCCCTGTCGAGAGCACTTTGCATTATTAGTATTGCAGGAAAATTTGCACACATCAGATGGACTTGTTTCATTGCTTGCTCTATATAGTGATACTATTGCAACCAACCAAGTTTAGCTATATGCTTTTGGCGCACAACTTATGCAGTTTAAATGGCGTATATTTCCCTGCTTGGAACAATTTGCAGGATTAACAGGAATAAAGGATTATCTCAGACTGGCTTTTGGTATGTGTGGCAGGAGAAAGGGCGTGAAATTAACCGTATCCCATCCTACACTATCCCTTCAGCACAATATTTCCCAGATTGCTGCTAAAAGCAGTAATATTGATTGTAATTAGCCCTAATGAGGGCTGCTGCAGTTGAAAGAAATAGTAATGGTGTCTTTAATCTCTGCCTATACGCCGCTTAAACTCTGTCCTTAGTTTAGCAGCACCTCTGCCTGTTTCTGATGGTACACTGTGCGAGCATAGCGTCCCAGGACTTATATAGATCCGATGAAGCTATGTAGCCAGCCAATCACATTACTGCCGCTAGCAACATGGCTACGGCATCAGCGTGACTGGCAGGCAATCCCCTCATTCACCAAATGTGGAGCGATGACTAGAGGTTGCGTGCTAGTATTCAAAAACACTCACTGAGCAACGAACATCTCGAGCACCATGATGGTTAGCACTGCAGCCTTGCAGTGCTGGGGTCCTGGGTTCAAATCCCACTAAGGACAACATCTGCAAAGAGTTTGCTTACAGCACTCTTCTACCAAAGGGAGGACAGATTCACTATGTAGAGCCTAAAGAAGGTAAATGGTGAGGACCAGGTAGCAGCCTTAGGCTAGGTTCCCATTGCGTTAGGGCAATCCGTTAAGCACATAGCGCTAGCGGATTGCGCTAACGCAATGTTTCTTTTGGTGCCGCGTTCGCCGTCCCCGCTAGCGCAGATCCACGCGCTAGCGATGCGCTACAGGCAGAAACAACATTGCTGTCAATGGGTGGGCTAACGGACCCATTGCACGGCGTTAATTGCGACATTTTCGCCATGCAACGCTGTCCGTTAGCGCTAACCCATTAATGCAATGGGAACCTAGCCTTACAAATCTGATTAATTGATAACTCTGCTTTTTCTGCCCAGAAGTTGCAACGGCTCTGGTAGAGTGAGCCTTGATGACTACAGGAACCGGAACACCACTCGCAGTGTAAGGCCTCTTTTCCACTTGAGAGAAAAAAAACGGTCCATAATCTGGACCGAAAAAAAGGGATGAAAAATATGCATTTGTCATGAGAATTCAATGCGATTTTTTAATCGCACCATCCGTTTTACATCTGTATGACATCCGTATGCAATCAGTTTTTTTTTCTCTGCAACTATTTTTATACAGTCATCTACAGGACTACTTACAGTGTTCTATGCCACAGAATGGTAAGGTATCCGTAATAAATGGATGGAATACGGATGGTCCGTATTCCATGCGTTTTTTTTCTCGCACCCATTGACTTGCATTGGCGAGTCTCGTCCGAGAATCGCAGAATGCTGTGATTTTTTTCTCAGTCCAATTTCAGCTGAGAAAAAAAATCGCAAATGGAATGTCACCTATTGAATAACATTGGTCCGAGTGCAATCCGATTTTTTATCGGATTGCACTCGTCCGTTTTTCTCGCAAGTGGAAAAGAGGCCTAAGGGCAGTCTCACACGTCCAGATAATTCCGGTACCGGAAAAATCGGTACCGGAATTATCTGTGTCCGTGAGCCGGTGCGTTTCTGTGGCACATCAGTGTGGCACACGTGTGCCGCCCGTGTGCCCACTGGGTACCACACGCTGCCTGCAGGAGACAGCGCTAAAGTTTAGCGCCGTCCCCTGTATCTGGTGCTGAAGCCGCGATTCATATCTTCCCTGCAGCAGCGTTTGCTGTAGAGAAGATATGAATAATCGTGTTTAAAATAAAGATCCTCAGCAAACATTTACAGTAATGAATATGTGGCTCCACCCCTATGGGAGGTGGAGCCGCATATTCATGATTGTAATGGGCGGCCCCACGTGACCGCTCATACAGTAGAAGGTGCGGCCAGGACAGGAAGCAGCACCAGCCAGCGAGGGAGCCAGGTGAGTATTTTAATAACAGCGGGGGAGGGGGGTGCACAGGGGGTGGGGTCATGGATCTTTATTTTAAACACGATTATTCATATCTTCTCTACAGCAAACGCTGCAGGGAAGATATGAATCGTGGCTTCAGCACCAGAGGGGAGGACAGCGCTTACAGTAGCGCTGTCTCCTGCATGGCACACGGACAACGTCCGTGTGCGGTACGTGTTTTACACGAACCCATTGACTTTAATGGGTTCATGTAATCCGTGCGCTCCCACGAACACTGACATGTCTCCGTGTTTGGCACACGGAGACACAGTCCGCAAAAAATCAATGACATCTGCACAGATGCATTGATTTCAATGTGTCTACGTGTGTCAGTGGCTCCGGTACGTGAGGAAACTGTCACCTCACGTACCGGAGCCACTGACGTGTGAAACCAGCCTAAGACAAACTAATGGCCTCCCTGATCCATCTTTCAATGGTACTTTTGTAAACCCCATACTCCTTTCTGCTACCCTGAAAAGCTATGAACAGGGACTGGGCTTTTCTCCACTGGTCATAGATATATATTGTAACGGTGTCCTGGTGACATCTAACCTATTGAATCTTACCTTCCCTGGATTTCTGGGGTTATTACAAAAGGAGGGCAGAATAATTTTTTGGCTCCTATGGAACATAAGGGCTACCATAGGAAGGTAAGGCTACTTTCACACTAGCGTCGTTCGACGCACGTCACAATGCGTCGTTTTGAAGAAAAAAACGCATCCTGCAAAGTTGCCTGCAGGATGCGCTTTTTCTCCATAGACTTTAATTAGCGACACATTGCGACGGATTGCCACACGTTGCATCCGTCGTGCGACGGATGCAACGTGTTTTTTGCAGTCTGTCGGGACAAAAAAACGTTGCTTGCAACTTTTTTTTGTCCGTCAGGTCTGCTTTTTCCAACCGCGCATGTGCGGCCGGAACTCCGCCCACTCCTCCCCGGACCTTACAATGGGGCAGCAGATGCGTTGTAAAACTGCATCCGCTGCCCCAGTTGTGATTTTACTTCACAGCATGCGTCGGTACTTCGGCCCGACGCACTGCGACAGGCCCGTACTGACGCTAGTGTGAAAGTAGCCTAAGCCAGGTTAGGTCTTAGGCTGCCGTCACACTAGCAGTATTTGGTCAGTATTTTACATCTGTATTTGTAAGCCAAAACCAGGAGTGGGTGATAAATAGAGGAAAAGTATAATAGAAACATATTCACCACTTCTGCATTTATCACCCACTCCTGGTTTTGGCTTACAAATACTGATGTAAAATACTGACCAAATACTGCTAGTGTGACGGCAGCCTAAGTATACGTAGTATAACCAAATCCTCATATCTGTGTATAGAGAGAGTATATGGACAGGGCCTGTATATCGCTTACCCTGCGGGTCAGTGTCAGAGCCATTAATATAATGGTTTGAAGCCTAAGGAATTTAACTGACAATTCCTGAAGGGGTTCGAATGGGTCTTTGATTAATGCCTCTAGTACCAAATTTAGATCCCATGGTGGAACTCTTGAGATTGTGACAGGCCTGAATTTTATGAATCATGACACCCATTTATTGGCTGCAAGATTACAATTGTAGAATGCTCCTAAGGCCAGGATCACACACAGCAAGATACGGCCGAGTCTCGCAGGTTAAAACAAAGCTCTGGCACAGACACTCCAGAGCAGAGCGTGCGGCCGCATAGCAATACATGGAGCCGCATGCTCTGCTCCGGAGTGCCGGTGCCAGAGCTTGTTTTATGCCTGCGAGACTCGGACGTATCTCGCTGTAGTGTGACTACGGCCTTAGGCCGAAACCTGCACATTGAGGGTACTAGTCCTTAATCCTAGCTCCAAACCTGACTGCAGGAATTCTGGAATGGAACCTACTGGAACCTTATCCCATAGAGCAGTTTTCCCCAACTCCAATCCTCAAGAGCCACCAACAGGTCATATTTTCAGGATTTCCTTTGTATTTCACAGGTGATGAAATTCCTGCCTGTGAAGGTGATTCAATTATCACCTGGGCCATACTAAGGAAATCTTGAAAACATGACCTGTTGATGGCTCTTAAGGACCGGAGTTGGGGAACACTGCCCTAGAGGATGCCCTGAAAAATTCTAGAAATTTTTTCCACGCTTGATGAAGCCTGAGGAGGGGTGAGGCAGAAGTTAATATCGGGTTTGTCTACAACCTTTCAGAACACCTCCAGGAATGCTTGCAGGTCTGAGATTATCACATCTCCTCTTTCCCACAATGGGTTGAGCCATGCCAAGGCCTCTCATCCAAGATGGAACATTAGAAAGGTTGAATCCGCCTGCTCCAAGAGAAATTGGTGGGAAGGCCGTTCAAAGTGCAGCGAGCAGTGATTGATAAAACCTCAGCATTGCTTCAAATCTCCGTCAAAATGTGGTGGTGCCGACAGAAGGGGTCTAGCATTTGAAATACGACATGCTAATTGAATAGTCATTGCAGAGATGGTCACAGCTTGAACTGGAGTGGATGCGGCGGCTGATGTCAAAGCGTCCAGGCAGGTCTTAACAGTCCACAGGTAAGTTAGGACCTAGTCTTGTTGATTTGTCTGACTGGTCAAAGACTGGAGGGGTATGAGAGGCAGTGGTTTCATGGCCTTAGCAAACTGTTAGGCACGTGGTTGGGTTGTGGAACCACTGTTCCACGGTCCGGGGAGAGCCTGGATGGGCATAACTAGGCAAAAACCTTACTCTTCGCTAGAGCCCACTATGGTGGGATTAGACTTGGCTCCAAATGAATACCAGGTGCTACTTCGGAAAGGACCCAAGGAGCCTTGGCAGCTGACCCCCAAAGGGGGACAGGGAGGCAGGGCCAGCCAGGAACTGGTTAGTAGAAGGGTATGGCTGGTAGACCGATGCAGAATCAGGCATAAGCAGGACTGGTTTGGTATCATAGGACAGCCACAGGTACGGGATCATGTACACAGGTGCAGGTTTAGGCAGCTCAGGAACAGGACTAGGCATGGTCTAGATGGATATTGATACAGCAGGATGGACTGGAACAGGTGCAGACAGGACCAGGGAGCACAGGTACGGGGACCTAACAACTAGCTAGCAGGATATACACTGATTAGCTTAAGCTGCAACGGCACCTCAAGAGAAGATGACATATACCAAACATCTCACAGCTATTGGCTAAAGACGTTTTTAGCAGCATTTACTGGCCCTTTAAGAGGCAGGGAGCACACAACCAGGAGACCTACATGCCGTGCGCAGGTCCTGGGAGGAAAACGGTGAGGGAGCGCGGCTGGGTAAATAACCACTGCTTTATGATAAACCTCTTTAGGTCATTTTCAGAATGTGCTACATTCATTTATCTGTAATGTCCTCGCCATGTCCAGTAGCTATACAGTTAGTCCTCGGTTTACGACGGTCTCGGGTTACGTTGTTTCGTCTTTACGACGCTTTATATGACGCCTTGTTACGGTTTTGCGTCGTAAGTCGAACTACGTGCAGGGGCAGAACTATAGAGTCCAGTACTGTACACTGCACCCGGTTACAGAGGAAAACATGTCTCCTGCACGCCATAACACCCTTCATTATGGCTCCCAAACGTAACGAAGACTCATCTGATACCAGTGCATCAAAGAAAAGTAAGGCCATCACCATGAAGGTGAAAGTGGATATCATAAGGTGATCTGATAAGGGGGAAACACCAACAGAAATTGGCAGGTCATTAGGACTTAGGCGTTCGACTGTCGCTACGATTATCAAGGATAAAGATCGTATCCTTGAACATGTGAAAGGATCTGCTCCTATGAAAGAGACAGTGATAAAGCAGCGTAGTGGTCTTATTATTGAGATGGAAAGATTACTGGTGCTTTGGTTGGAAGACCAAAATCAACACCGTATGCCTGTGAGCCTTATGGTTATTCAGGCAAAGGCTAATTGACTGTTTGAGGCGTTGAAAAGAGAAAAGGGGGAAGGAAGTGAAAGTGAAGAATTTGTGGCGAGGGGCCTGCAACAGATCCTGTACCCTCTACCTAAGCTGCCCCTCTTGACTCACCTGCTCCTCTTGACTCACCACCCCCAGTATCTCCAGCACCCTCTGCAGCTTCATCCCAATAAGGCTACGTTCACATTTGCGGTGCGTCGGGCGCAACCGCGGTGACGCATGCGCCCCTATATTTAACATGGGGGGCGCATGGACATGCGTTGTGTTGCGTTTTGTGACGCATGCGTTTTTTAGGCGCAAGCGTCAGGGCGCAGAGGACGCTGCTTGTTGCATTTTTTTTGCGCTATAAAAATGAACGCATGCGTCACAAAACGCAGCGTTTTGCATGCGTTTTTGCATGCATTATGCGTTGCGTCGCTGACGCAGCACACAACAACGCAAATGTGAACGTAGCCTAAGCCTGTTATCTCTTTGGAATGGTTATCTTTTGTTTATTACAGTACACTGTTTATTACTGTTACAGCACTTAAAGTACAGTATTTCATTATTAAACTTACTGTACTGCACAATATTTGACTGTACCTATGTTTATTGATAATGTTATTATGGTACAGTACTGTATAAACGTATGGTCCGACTTACGTCGAAATTCGGTTTACGACGCCGCGTTAGAACGGATCAACATCATAAGTCGAGGACTACCTGTATCTGTTTTTTCGATCTGTTTTGGGATAACAAACTGAAAAAGCTTTTTAGCACAAGATCAGTCCATTTGAATGTGGGCAGAAATGTCCTAAAAGGTCTTTCAGTTGATTGCAGTCCAGTTGCATTTTTAAAATTAGCAGTTTCGACCCCTCCTCAACTGTTTCTTTTTGCCAACCCCCACCCCCCCAAAAAAAAAAAAAAAATCCTTTAAACGATGACTATGGATAACTGATCTTAAAGGGTATGTGCACACGTCAGGATTTTTAGCGGTTTTTTTTGCGGAATTTCGCCATAAAAACGCTATAAATCCGGTAAAAAAAGCTAACATTATGCATCCTATCTTTTAGAATGCATTCTGCACTTTTTGTGCAGATGTTAGCCTTTTTTTCCGCAAAAAAAAAACGCATCCCGCAAAAAATCCGGACATGCTCTATCTTTTTCCGGATTTTTTGCGGATTTCCTATCAAAAAGGTCATTCAGGAAAAAAAAAAAAAATCTGCAAAAATTCCGCGCAAATTCCGCAAGAAATCCGCGCGAAAAAAGCACGCGGATTTCTGGCAGAATTCTCAGGATTTTGTCAGGAATAAATCCTGACGTGTGCACATACCCTAACAGTTGGTAATGGTTTTGTCATCTGTTAACGGATCTGATTTTTAGCACTGAGCATGCTCAGAAAATTAGCTGATGCAGAGACGCCTAGTAAAAAGGGATCCATTACAAAAGGAAAAACATGCAAAATGAAAACTAAAAGCATCCGTTCTTACAGATCCATACTGTGAAATTGGGATTCTAACATTTTTTGGGAACTGTTTTTAAGGCGTAGATTATGTTATAAAAATGACGGGGCAATATTATTCTCATCAATACGATTACTGCAATACCAAACTTGTCCAAATTTTTTGGGGTTAGGTCAGCCATTTTTCAAGATCCATAACATTTCATTGTTCAGTAGATAGAGCTGGGCTTATTTTTTGCAGGAAGAGAACTTTTAATTGATACCATTATAGGATAGATATGACATTTTTTACTTTTTTGTAGTAGTAGTAGTGCAGCAAAAAAAAAAAAAAAAAAAAACCCAAATTTTTGCCTTTTCAAATTTTTTTATTTTTTGTTTACGGTTTTTAACGTTCATGTTAATTGTTTTTATATTTTGATAAATTGTACTTTTGTGAATGCGCTGATACCACGTGTATTTTAACATCTATTTTTAACCCCTTCACCCTAAAGTTTGTTTTCACCTTTCTGACCAGGCCAATTTTTACAATTCTCACCAATATCACTTTACGAGGTCATAAATCTGGAACTCTTCAATGGATCCCACTGATTTGGAGACTGCTTTCTCGTGACATTTTGTACTTCATGAGAGTGGTAAAATTTGTTTGATATGACTTACGTTTATTTGTAAAAAGAAATGGAAATTTAGAGACATTTTAGTTAATAAATAACAATTCCCATATGTCTACTTTACATCAGCACAATTTTTTTTGTTTTGTTAGGAAGTTATAAGGGTTACAAGTTGACTAGCGATTTCTCATTTTTACAACAAAATTTGCAAAACCTTATTTCTTTTGGGACCACCTCACATTTGAAGTGACTTTGAGTGGCCTATATATGACAAAAAATACCCAAAAGTGACACCATTCTAAAAACTGCACCCCCCAAAAGAAATATTAAAAAACACATTTAAGAAGTTTAATAACCCTACAGGTGCTTCACAGGAATTTTTGGAATGGAAAAAATAAACATTTACTTTTTACACAAAAATTTTCCTTTAGACCTTTTTTTTTTTTTTATTTCACAAGGGGAGAAAATGGACCATACAATTTGTTGTGTATTTCTCCTGAGCATACCCCATATGTGGGGGAAATCTACTGTTTGGGCACCCTGCAGGGCTCAGAAGGGAAGGAGAGCTATTTTACTTTTTGAATGTAAAATTTGCTGGCATAATTAGCGGACACCATGTCATGTTTACAGAGCCCCTGATGTCCCTAGACAATGGAAAGCCCCCACAAGTGACACCATTTTGGAATCTAGACCCTTTAGATAACCTATCTAGATATATATTGAGCACCTTGAACCCACAGATGCTTCACAGAAGTTTAACACAGAGCCATGAAAAAAAACAAAACATTTTTTACCAGATAAATCTTTTTTAGCTCCAAATTTTGCATTTTTAAAAGGGTAACAGGCGAAATTGCTCCATACAATTTGTTGTACAATTTCTCCTGAGTGCGCATATACCCAATATGTGGCGGAAAACAATTGTTTGGGCACATGGCAGGTCTTGGAAGAGAAGGACAGCGATTTGACTTGTTGAATGTAAAATTTTCTGGAATAATTAGCAGATGCCACGTCGCATTTGGAGGAGAGCCCCTGATGTGCCTAAACAGTGGAAACCCCCACAAGTGACACCATTTTGGAAACTAGACCCCTTAGGGAACCTCTCTAGATGTGTGTTGAGCACCTTGAACCCATAGGCGCTTCACAAAAGTTTATAATGTTAAGGAGTGAAAATTAAAAAAAAAAAAATTCAAGCAAAAATCTTTTTAGCACCAAATTTTTTATTTTCATGAGGGTAACAGGAAAAAAAAAGATACTTTGGAGGCACAGTTATCACCCCTGGATGAAGCTTTCCATAGCGAAACACGCGTCGGGTGTGGTGGGTCCCTCGCTGCTGGCTTATACGAGCGAATTGGATTGCATGGTTTGCATATTTTTGGGGAGTTTAATCTCTATTATGTCAGCCCTGCTCGTGGTAGTGCTCTGGCACCTTGTTTATTAATTTTGAATACACAAATATATACTTAAATTACTAAGATAATGCACTTTATATTTATGTGGTGCCCTATTGCTTGCAGTTCAAGCTGACGGACTGAATGTACATTATGTGCGTTTGGTATTTACTTAGGCTGAATATATACAGTACAGAGCAAAGGTTTGGACACCTCATTTAAAGATTTTTCTGTATTTTCATGACTATGAAAATTGTAAATTCACACTGAAGGCACCAAAACTATGAATTAACACATGTGGAATTATATATTTAACCCCTTCATGACCCCGCCTATTTTGACCTTAATGACCTGGCCGTTTTTTGCAATTTTGACCAGTGTCCCTTTATGAGGTAATAACTCAGGAATGCTTCAACGGATCCTAGCGGTTCTGAGATTGTTTTTTCGTGACATATTGGGCTTCATGTTAGTGGTAAATTTAGGTCAATAAATTCTGCGTTTATTTGTGATAAAAACGGAAATTTGGCGAAAATTTTGAAAATTTCGCAATTTTTACATTTTGAATTTTTATTCTGTTAAACCAGAGAGTTATGTGACACAAAATAGTTAATAAATAACATTTCCCACATGTCTACTTTACAGCAGCACAATTTTGGAAGTTATAAGGGTTAAAATTTGACCAGCAATTTCTCATTTTTACAACGAAATTTATAAAACCATTTTTTTTAGGGACCACCTCACATTTGAAGTCAGTTTGAGGGGCCTATATGGCTGAAAATACCCAAAAGTGACACCATTCTAAAAACTGCACCCCTCAAGGTGCTCAAAACCATATAATGCAGGTGCTTCACAGCAGCAGAAGCAACATGGAAGGAAAAAATGAACATTTAACTTTTTAGTCACAAAAATGATCTTTTAGCAACAATTTTTTTATTTTCCCAATAGTAAAAGGAGAAACTGAACAACGAAAGTTGTTGTCCAATTTGTCCCGAGTACGCTGATACCTCATATGTGGGGGTAAACCACTGTTTGGGCGCACGGCAGGGCTCGGAAGGGAAGGAGCGCCATTTGACGTTTTGAATGAAAAATTGGCTTTACTCTTTAGCGGACACCATGTTGCGTTTGGAGAGCCCCCGTGTGCCTAAACATTGGAGCTTCTCCACAAGTGACCCCATTTTGGAAACTAGACCCCCCCAAGGAACTTATCTAGATGCATAGTGAGCACTTTAAACCCTCAGGTGCTTCACAAATTGATCCGTAAAAATGAAAAAGTACTTTTTTTTTTTTTCACAAAAAAATTCTTTTAGCCTCATTTTTTTCATTTTCACCTGTGCAATAGGATAAAATGGATCCTGAAATTTGTTGGGCAATTTCTCCAGAGTAGGCCGATACCTCATATGTGGGGGTAAACCACTGTTTGGGCACACGGCAAGGCTCGGAAGGGAAGGCGCGCCATTTGACTTTTTGAATGGAAAATAGCTCCAATCGTTAGCGGACACCATGTCGCGTTTGGAGAGCCCCTGTGTGCCTATGCATTGGAGCTACCCCACAAGTGACCCCATTTTGGAAACTAGACCCCCCAAGGAACTTATCTAGATGCATATTGAGCACTTTAAACCCCCAGGTGCTTCACAGAAGTTTATAACGCAGAGCCATGAAAATAAAAAATAATTTTTCTTTCTTTAAAAATGATTTTTAGCCCGGAATTTCCTATTTTCCCAAAGGTAACAAAAGAAATTGGACCCCAAATGTTGTTGTCCAGTTTGTCCTGAGTACGCGGATACCCTATATGTGGGGGTAAACCACTGTTTGGGCGCCCGGCAGGGCTCGGAAGGGAAGGCACGCCATTTGGCTTTTTAAATGGAAAATTAGCTCCAATCATTAGCGGGCACCATGTCGCGTTTGGAGAGCCCCTGTGTGCCTAAACATTGGAGCTCCCCCACAAGTGACCCAATTTTGGAAACTAGACCCCCAAAGGAACTTATCTAGATGTGTGGTGAGCACTTTGAACCCCCAAGTGCTTCACAGAAGTTTATAATGCAGAGCCATGAAAATAAAAAATAATTTTTCTTTTCTCAAAAAATGATTTTTTAGCCCGCATTTTTTTATTTTCCCAAGGGTAACAGGAGAAATTTGACCCCAAAAATTGTTGTCCAGTTTCTCCCGAGTCCGCTGATACCCCATATGTGGGGGTAAACCACTGTTTGGGCACACGTCGGGGTTTGGAAGGGAAGTAGTGACGTTTTGAAATGCAGACTTTAATGGAATGCTCTGTGGGCGTCACGTTGTGTTTGCAGACCCCCTGATGTGGATAAACAGTAGAAACCCCCCACAAGTGACCCCATTTTGGAAACTAGACCCCCAAAGGAACTTATCTAGATGTGTGGTGAGCACTTTGAACCCCCAAGGGTTACAGGAGAAATTGGACCCCAAAAGTTGTTGTCCAGTTTCTCCTGAGTACGCTAGTACCCCATATGTGGGGGTAAACCACTGTTTGGGCACACGTCGGGGCTCGGGAGAGAGCACCATTTGACTTTTTCAACGCAAGATTGGCTGGAATCAATGGTGGCGCCATGTCGCGTTTGGAGACCCCCTGATGTGCCTAAACAGTGGAAACCCCTCAATTCTAACTCCAACACTAACCCCAACACACCCCTAACCCTAATCCCAACCACAACCCTAGCCCCAACACACCCCTAACCCTAGTCTTAACCCTAATTCCAACCCTAACTTATTCCAAACCTAACCCTAAGGCTATGTACCCACGTTGCGGATTTGTGTGGGGATTTTTCCGCACCGTTTTTGAAAAATCTGCAGGTAAAACGCACTGCACTTTACCTGCGGATTTACCGCGGATTTCCAGTGTTTTTTTGTGTGGATTTCACCTGTGGATTCCTATTATGGAGCAGGTGTAAAACGCTGCGGAATCCGCACAAAGAATTGACATGCTGTGGAAAATACAATGCAGCGTTTCCGCGCTGTACTTTCCACACCATGGGCACAGCGGATTTGGTTTTCCATAGGTTTACGTGGTACTGTAAACGTGATGGAAAACTGCTACGAATCCGCAGTGACCAATCCGCTGCGGATCCGCAGCCAAATTCGCACCGTGTGAACATAGCCTAATTCTAACCCTAATTCCAACCCTAGCCCTAATTCTAACCTTAAGTGCAACCCTGGCCCCAAGTGCAACCCTGGCCCCAAGTGCAACCCTGGCCCCAAGTGCAACCCTGGCCCCAAGTGCAACCCTGGCCCCAAGTGCAACCCTAAGTGCAACCCTAGCCCTAAGTGCAACCCTAGCCCTAAGTGCAACCCTAGCCCTAAGTGCAACCCTAGCAATAAGTGCAACCCTAGCCCTAAGTGCAACCCTAGCCCTACCCCTAATCCTAATGGAAAAACAAAAATAAATATTTTCTATATTTTATTATTTTCCCTACCTATGGGGGGGATAAAGGAGGGGATTTATTTACTTTTTTTTTTTTTATTTTGATCGCTGTGATAGAACCTATCACAGCGATCAAAATGTACAGGGAACGAATCTGCCGGCCGATTCGGCGGGCGCACTGCGCATGTGCCCGCCATTTTCCAAGATGGCAGCGCCCATGCGAGAAGACCGAGGACACCGGCCTAAGTAAGTATGGGGGGGTGCAATCGGACAGTGGGGGGGGGGGGGAGGACGGGGGGAGGGTCGGAGGGGAGAGGATGGTGCTGAGGACATAACGGAAGGGTAGGGAACACTGACGGCGGCTGCAGATCGCCGCCATCATTTGGGGGGGGGGGGGGCTGGGGCCAGATCGGGGTCTCCAGCCATGGCCGATGCTTTTGCAGCATCGGCCATGGCTGGATTGTAATATTTCACAAATTTTCATAGGTGAAATATTAGATTGCTCTGATTGGCTGTTTCACTTTCAACAGCCAATTGGAGCGATCGTAGCCATGGGGGGGGGGGGGGGGGGGGAGAGGCGAAGCCACCCCCCCTGGGCTGAAGTACCACTCCCCCTGTCCCTGTAGGTCGGGTGAAATTGGAGTTAACCCTTTCACCCGGCCTGCAGGAACGCGATCCGACCATGACGCATATGCTGCGTCACAGGTCGGATTGGCACGGGTTTTCATGACGCATACGCTGCGTCAAAAGTCGGGAAAGGGTTAAAAAAAGTGTGAAACAACTGAAGAAACCAGAATAGAAGACATAATATTATATATATATATATATATATATATATATATATATATATATATATATATATATATATATATATATATATATAATATATTTTTTTTTAAATATGATGGAGGAGCTGGTGACCAGACGACCGTCCATCAGCTACTCCATTAGAAAAGAAGCTTTCCCATGCTCTATCAGCCATCATTGCATTATACAGCCAACAAAACAGGACGGTATGCAATAGAAAACGGCTCTATATAATCCAATATGTAAGGGACAATGCTGTACATAAGAGAGGGAGCTGTATAATAAAGTAACAGCAATATACAAATATATATAACTAGATGGTTGCCCGATTCTAACGCATCGGGTATTCTAGAATATGCATGTCCACGTAGTATGTTGCCCAGCCACGTAGAATACTGCCCAGCCACGTAGTATACTGCCCAGCCACGTAGTATATTGCCCAGTGATGTAGTATATTGCCCAGTGACGTAGTATACAGCACAGAGCCACAGTCTATTGCACAGCCCATGTAGTTTGCCCAGCTATGTAGTATATTGCCCAGCCACGTACGACACAGGTTAAAAAAAAAACAAAAAAAAAAACATATACTCACATTCCGCAGGCGCGTTGTAGCACTGTTGCCTGTGTGGGGTGCAGGCGGCATCTTCCGGCCCCAGGGTGTGCTGACGTCGCGGTCACGTGACCGTGAGGCAGTCACATGACCGTGACGTCATGGCAGGTCCTTGTGCCAGAGCATCCGTGCGACCGGAACGTGCAGGTTGCATCGCGAGGAGCGGGAAAGGCGGCGTAGGTGAGTATATAATCATTTTTTATTTTTTTAATTATTTTTAACATTCGATGTTTTTACTATTGGCGCGTCAATAGTAAAAAAAAACTTGGTCACACAGGGTTAATAGCAGCGGTAACGGACTGCATTACACCACGGCATAACGCGGTCAGTTACCGCTGCCATTAACCCTGTGTGAGGGCAGACTGGAGGGGAGTAGGCGGGCGCCGGGCAGTGAGTGCGGGGAGTGAGGAGCGGCCATTTCTTTCCGGACTGTGCGTGTCGCCGATTGGTTGCGGCAGCCATGACAGGCAGCTGCCGAGACCAATCAGCGAACGAATAACCATGACAGGACAGACAGACAGATGGAAGTGACCCTTAGACAATTATATAGTAGATAAAGGAGACTATGTAATATATATGCATGTATGTGTGTGGCAATATACATTTGTAGCTTTGTCGCCATAGAAGGATAGGGGCCCAGACCCATTTCTTGCACAGTGGCCCCAAGCTGTCAGTGTCCGCCCCTGCAGATTTCAGACAGTTCCTTTTTTGTTATTACATATGTAGGTTAATTATGTTAATACTCCTAAATAGGCTGGTGTGTGTGTGTGGCTTTAACCCCTTTACCCCCCAAGGGTGGTTTGCACGTTAATGACCAGGCCAATTTTTATAATTCTGACCACTGTCCCTTTATGAGGTTATAACTCTGGAACTCTTCAACGGATCCCAGTGATTCTGACATTGCTTTCTCGTGACATATTGTACTTCATGATAGTGGTAACATTTATTTGATATTACCTGCGTTTATTTGTGGAAAAAAATGAAAATTTGGCGAAAATTATGAAAATTTCGCAATTTTCCAACTTTTAATTTTTATGCAATTAAATCACAGAAGTCACAAAATACTTAATAAGTAACATTTCCCACATGTCTACTTTACAGCAGCACAATTTTGGAACCAAAATTTTTTTTTGTTAGGGAGTTATAAGGGTTAAAACTTGACCAGCAATTTCTCATTTTTTACAACACCATTTTTTTTAGGGACCACATCTCATTTGAAGTCATTTTGAGGGGTCTATATGATAGAAAATACCCAAGTGTGACACCATTCTAAAAACTGCACCCCTCAAGGTGCTCAAAACCACATTCAAGAAGTTTATTAACCCTTCAGGTGTTTCACAGGAATTTTTGGAATGTTTAAATAAAAATGAACATTTAACTTTTTCACAAAAAATTTACTTCAGCTCCAATTTGTTTTATTTTACCAAGGGTAACAGGAGAAAATGGACCCCAAATGTGGTATGTGTTGTACAATTTGTCCTGAGTACGCCGATACCCCATATGTGGGGGTAAACCACTGTTTGGGCGCATGGGAGAGCTCGGAAGGGAAGGAGCGCCGTTTGACTTTAAGGCAAAATTGACAGGAATTGAGATGGGACGCCATGTTGCATTTGGAGAGCCACTGATGTACCTAAACATTGAAACCCCCCACAAGTGACACCATTTTGGAAAGTAGACCCCCTAAGGAACTTATCTAGATGTGTGGTGAGCACTTTAACCCACCAAGGGCTTCACAGAAGTTTATAATGCAGAGCTGTAAAAATAAAACAAAAAATTTTTCCCACAAAAATTATTTTTTAGCCCCCAGTTTTATATTTTCCCGAGGGTAACAGGAGAAATTGGACCCTAAATATTGTTGTCCAATTTGTTTGGAGTACGCTGATACCCGATATGTGGGGGGGAACCACCGTTTGAGCATATGGCAGAGCTCGGAAGGGAAGGAGCATCATTTGGTATGCAGACTTAGATGGATTGGTCTGCAGGCGTCACATTGCGTTTGCAGAGCCCCTAATGTACCTAAACAGCAGAAACCCCCCACATGTGACCCCATATTGGAAACTAGACCCCTCAATGAACTTATCTAGATGTGTTGTGAGAACTTTGAACCCCCAAGTGTTTCACTACAGTTTATAACGCAGAGCCGTGCAAATAATTTTTTTTTTTTCCACAAAATTTATTTTTTAGCCCCCAGTTTTGTATTTTTCCAAGGGTAACAGGAGAAATTGGACCCCAAAAGTTGTTGTCCAATTTGTCCTGAGTACGCCGATACCCCATATGTTGGGGTAAACCCCTGTTTGGGCATACGGGAGAGCTCGGAAGGGAAGGAGCACTGTTTTACTTTTTCAACTGGAATTGAGATTGGACGCTATGTCGCGTTTGGAGAGCCCCTGATGTGCCTAAACAGTGGAAACCCCCCAATTATAACTGAAACCCTAATCCAAACACACCCCTAACCCTAATCCCAACGGTAACCCTAACCACACCTCTAACCCAGACACAACCCTAACCCTATTCCCAACCGTAAATGTAATCCAAACCCTAACCCTAACTTTAGCCCCAACCCTAACTGTAGCCTTAACCCTATCCCTAACCCTAATGGGAAAATGGAAATAAATACATTTTTTTAAATTTTTCCCTAACTAAGAGGGTGATGAAGGGGGGTTTGATTTACTTTTATAGCGGGTTATTTAGCGGATTTTTATGATTGGCAGCCGTCACACATTGAAATACGCTTTTTGTTGCAAAAAATATTTTTTTTGCATTACCACATTTTGAGACCTATAATTTTTCCATATTTGAGTCCACACAGTCACGTGAGGTCTTGTTCTTTGCGGGACGAGTTGACGGTTTTATTGGTAACATTTTCAGGCACGTGACATTTTTTGATCGCTTTTTATTCCGATTTTTGTGAGGCAGAATGACCAAAAACCAGCTATTCATGAATTTCTTTTGGGGGAGGCGTTTATACCGTTCCGCGTTTGGTAAAATTGATAAAGCAGTTTTATTCCTCGGGTCAGTACAATTACAGCGATACCTTATTTATATCATTTTTTTATGTTTTGGCGCTTTTATACGATAAAAACTATTTTATAGAAAAAATAATTATTTTTGCATCGCTTTATTCTGAGGACTATAACTTTTTTATTTTTTCGCTGATGATGCTGTGTGGTGGCTCGTTTTTTGCGGGACAAGATGAAGTTTTCAGCGGTACCATGGTTATTTATATCTGTCTTTTTGATCGCGTGTTATTCCACTTTTTGTTTGGCGGTATGATTATAAAGCGCTGTTTTTTGCCTCTTTTTTTTACGGTGTTTACTGAAGGGGTTAACTAATGGGACAGTTTTATAGGTTGGGTCGTTACGGACGCGGTGATACTAAATATGTGTACTTTTACTGTTTGTTTTTTTATTTAGATAAAGAAATGTATTTATGGGAATATTTTTTTTCTTTATTTATGATTTTTTTTTTTTTTTTTTATACATGTGGAAATTTTTATTTTTACTTTGTCCCAGGGGGGACATCACAGATCGCTGATCTGACAGTTTGCACAGCACTCTGTCAGATCAACGATCTGACTTACAGTGCTGCAGGCTTACCAAGCGCCTGCTCTGAGCAGGCACTTGGTAAGCCATCTGCCTCCCTGCAGGACCTGGATGCCGCGGCCATTTTGGATCCGGGCCTTGCTGCAGGGAGGAAGGTAAGAGACCCTCGCAGCAACGCGATCACATCGCGTTGCTGCGGGGGTCTCAGGGAAGCCTGCAGGGAGCCCCCTCCCTGCGCGATGCTTCCCTGCACCACCGGCACACCGCGATCATGTTTGATCGCGGTGTGCCAGGGGTTAATGTGCCGGGAGCGGTCCGTGACCGCTCCTGGCACATAGTGCCGGATGTCAGCTGCGAAAGGAAGCTGACACTCCCGTGAGCGCGGCCGATCGCGCTGGACGTACTATTCCGTCCGTGGGAATTAAGGCCCACCAGACATGGACGGAATAGTACGTCCGTTGGCAGAAAGGGGTTAATATTAATGAGGGTATCTGGCTGAAGAGGTTGAACAAAAAAATGACCACTATTTTTTTTTTTTAAATATATCATTATTTAGCTCTATGGATTTACAAAAATGAATGAAAAAACGCATAAAAACATGAATTTCCAGCTGCGTTTTTCTGCCAAGAGATAGACACCTTGCTAAAATTTCTGCAATGAAATACACAACATGCACACATAGCCTTACAGAGCGGGTCGTTGCAGTGATACCAAATACGTGTACTTTGATTTTTGTTTTTTTACATAAATGTATTTATTGGAAAAATATATATTTTTTCTTTACTTGAGGATTTTTTTTTTATATTGTCCCTACCTGGGACATCACTATACAGTATCAGATCGCTGCTCTGATATTCTGCAATGCATCTGCACTGCAGAGTATTGGAGCAGCATCTGAAAGGCAGGGGAGGATGCAGGGAATTGTCAGCATGTCAGTGCTGACAGCAGCATCAGAAGGGTTAATGCCTGTGATCAGTGCTAACACTGATCGATCGTGGGCCTTACTGCAGGGTGTCCGCTCTCACAGGCAGACACCCACACCTGATCACTGCAGCGCTCAGAGTGAGGCCGCGCGATCGTGCCACAGTACATATACTGCTGTTTGTGGGAACTCGGCTCCCGCAGAGCAGTACATGTACAGCGCATGTCAGGAATGGGTTAATGGGGACAGTATGATTTGAACTTTTTTTTTTTTTTTTTACTATTTCCGAGTCCCTTTAGAGTATTTGAACCTGCAATTGTTTGATCGCTTGTACCATTTACAGCAATAAGACAGGATTGCTGCTGCAGGGATTCAGGCTCCGCAGTAGGCACGCACTCCGCACAGGTCTTGGTGCATAATAAGGTAAGGTTTATTGCGTTTCTCCGCACTCCAAATTAAAATGCTTTCTCCAGCATAAGAAAATCAAAACATAACTTTTCTTCAGTCCAAAGTACATAATAAATTGCAAAGTCCTTTCGTCAGAATAAGCACAATACATTAACATGGTTGTACTTGCATCACAGCATGGCCATTAGTTGTTGCAGGGAGTCTGTAAATCAACACTGGCTTCTCTTCATTTCCATGACCACATAAGTGTTCACCTCCCAGACAGCTCAGATTTTCTGGTCACTCACTAGGGCCAACAAAGATACTACTCAGCTTCTCCCAGCTGTCTAATAATGGAAACAGGGCCTGGGCTCTAGACCTAGGTAACTAGATGCATGTAATCAGGACCTCCAAAGCTAGGTTTTAACCCTGTTCTAAGCTGGCTTTCTTACAAATCCTCTCCCTCTGCCCAAAGCGGGGGACTGGGGCACCATCTTCCAACACACAGAGCCTACAGGGCTTTAAATTGATCAGAGCAGGAGTCTCATGCTTGGTGCCACAAGGGTGACCTAGTCACTCCAAGTCCCTCCCCCTATTTTGGGGTACCAATTTTTAGCTGTGTGATTTTGGAAAGGCGGCAAAGTTTCTGCCGCGGACACCCACAGTTTTGGCTTACAACCAGGCCAACAAGGGGTTTCTATCATTCAAGGGTTTTAGTAGGTTGCCACAATATATGGGAAAGAGCTTTTTCCCTGGTTGGTGCATTTTATAAATTTACCTATCCTATCACTTTATAGGTTCCCTGCCACTTGGTAAGGAACCTACTCTTCATTTTGGGCACTAATTTAAGTACCTGATCTCCAGGCTTTAATTTTCCCACTCGAGCCAACAGATTACACCCTGGAGTTTGCCTCAGACCTATAGGAGGTGGTCTTTTACCTGACCCATCACTTTGGTCCCTTGACAACAGATTGATTATAGCTGGCAAATAGCGGAAACCAAATATTTGCTGGTGGGAAAACCCATTTAACATGTCTTTTCCAGAGTACCTTATACCATTAAATCACTGATCTGTGAAGTACAATAGTTGCCCTGGGACTTCTCCAGGTCAGGGATATTGGCATCAGGGGATGCTTCATCATCTTTTTTCAAGCCAGTAGTTTATTCACTTTTTTTTTTACATCATGTGACTTACTATCGTCAACTCCTGGAGGCATATCAGACTACTGGGTGCTTCAGCTTTAGCCCGCAAGTCCCAGAACATAGGAAATTGTCAACCGATAATAGCATGCAACAAATTCTTCACCACTCCTACTTTGTGGGACACAGTTCCCCTGTCTGTGTGTATGACAACCTGGGACCTAGGATAGTTCTTGGCATTTCCATGGATACACCTTACACCTTTCCTATGGACTTACAAGCGTCACCTAACTCCGAGCCCAGTCACATTAACTCCATTATTATTATTTGTTATTATAGCGCCATTTATTCCATGGCGCTTTACATGTGAGGCGGGGTATACATAATAAAACAAGTACAATAATCTTGAACAATACAAGTCACAACTGGTACAGGAGAGAGGACCCTGCCCGCAAGGGCTCACAATCTACAAGGGATGGGTGAGGATACAGTAGGTGAGGGTAGAGCTGGCCGTGCAGCGGTTTGGTCAATCGGTGGTTACTGCAGGTAACCACCATTCAATGTCACCTGGCTTACCGAAGGTCACGAATCAAGGAGCAGTATGGCACTGCACCTGCACATCAAATGTGCAAAATAGAAGCGGTAGCCTATGGAGCAGTCCATGGATTGCGATAGAGTGCAGTGGGCAGATATATGACCCAAGGCAACAGACAATGGTACGAGATGAACCCCTTGAACTTAGCGCTCCTGGGTCTTTAGGTGCCCTTCAAATGTTATCTTGCGCTCCTTTTCGATATCCTACAAAGGTAACCTCAGGCTCCCTTGATTGCTCAGGTATTTTCCACATGCAAGTATCTTTCCACAAAGCTCACAATGCCATCTGTATTTTGGGACGCTCATTGGGAAAACCCAGTTTTGTAAGGACCTAGGTAGTGACTGGATAAATCAGTCTACCACCACTCTTTTCACCATCTGTGCTGGAGAGCAGGTCTCAGGCTTCAGCCATTTTTCATCACATGTAAGGGTAAGTGCACACGATCACGAATTGGCAGCGCTTTGGACGCAGCGCATCGGCAGGTGAATCTGCATGTGTGCACTTAACTGTGTGGATTCACAGCATCCAATACATCGTACGGGTATATTTTGCTGAGGCTCGAGTCTTCGCAAGAGAAAGACATACTGCGGTTTGGATAGAAGCATTGCATGTCCATCTCCGTGGGTGAGCTGAGGGTGTCTCTGGACTCAGTGGGCATTGTATTTCTTGAAATCCCATCCACTATGATGTAACATCTAGATGCTGCTGGTTGGACGCTGTGCAAGAACGCAGCATTCAACTTACAGCGCTTACCAATCATGCGCACATACCCTAACAGGTTAAACTTCTGGGACCAAGAAGGCTTCTCCTTTTGGCAGTGCCAGAGGTGCATCAACTGCGCCCAGACATAAAATGTATAGACACAAGAGGCATTCTTTTTCTTCATCTTGCCATACTCCTTGGCATCCTGCAGGTTAAGTTTGTAGTATGCTTTCTGAGGTTCCCCATAAGGTAAGAAGCTAGTATCTCTGCCCATTGGTCTGGGGGCAGTTTCTCCCAGCTGGTCATACATCTCAAAGACAATCAGGAAAGCCTCACTGCCTTCCAGAGTCGTTTTCTGCAAAGCCTCCCCTACTGCTCGCCTCACAAGGGTACCTACACTTTGGCAGACGTAAAGGGTCTCCCAGAGCACAACGGCTTGTCAGGAGAGTCATCTGCTGCTGAAACTGTTGCTGTGCTGCTGTATTTGCTGTTGTACCAGGATCAATTGCTTAACGAGCTCTTACATGCTTTCAGACTGTTTTTACAATGCTGTAGTTGCCTTTACCCAAGACATTCAAACTGTAGGCTATGTTCACTAGTGATGAGCGAGTGTACTCGTTGCTCGGGTGATCTCCGAGTATTTGTTAGTGTTCGGGCGATTTAGTTTTAGACACCACAGACTGCTTGATTACATGTGCAACAAGGAAAAAGAAGACTGACAGCACTCACTTATTGGGGCGCCAGGTCCACATCCAGGGAACCTTCCTGGATTGTCCACATAGTCCAAAGAAAAACAGAAGACCAGCGCTCCATCCGGATGTATTGTTCCAAAGTGCAAACTTTATTGAGCCATGTAGCAGCAACGTTTCGACCCAGAGGTCTTTGTCAAGCATACCTAAACCTGCAGCGGAGCGGCCTTAAATAGCGTGGATGTTACACAAAACACCAATCACCACCAGGTCCGCCCCCTGTCACATAATATCACATTTAAATAACAAAACACACATCAATTACATATCAACTAAAAATCCACCACCGCAGATATAAACACCATAGAGGAAGCATGGAAAAGATACACACACAATATAATATGTATGTTGTTTATCTTTACATCCACCAATACAATCGATGCATCTAACGTTACTATGGAGATATAAACCAATCGTAGATAAAGCAAACTCCACCAATACCTAACTGTTGTGAACGGCGCCTAAAAATACACATAGCCTATCAGATAGTCCCAATCATACAGGCGTATATTCAACCAACCGGCCACCCTGTTGTAAGCTAAACCGCTCACGTCATATCCTGTCCTGGTCTCCACACCGATCACCGGACCCGGCAATATCAGCGTCATCAGAGCCACACGCATGCGCACACCACGCCGCAAGGGCACCTCCCAAGGACCAGGGAGACCAATCGGCAGATGTAACCGCCCACCTCTACAGTCACATGACATGAAGGGAGCTTGTATCCAAGGCAATATAAACAAAAGCAACGCTCCCAGGTTGCCTAATCCAGCGCAGCCCAAATACGAGTCCTTTATGCAGCCCCCGCATACGGGAGTATACCCGCAGCCGACACTATACGTGCACCGCCACCCGACAATGCAACCCACAGATCGGCGCGCGTACCCCCACATATAACCGAGGCGCAACAAGAGCACAGTCAGGAGCCTAAATTCAAAGATATTACTATACTAAAGGGCCAAATGTCAAATATAAAGGACAAAGACGCCCATCCACCCATATATGCTATAAAGCCCCACCGCAAAATACACAATCAAGTGGAATTAAATGATATAAAATATAGCGGAATCTGATCATCTAAGCCATAGCTTCAATCCCGTCCTCCATTATTCAAACTGCATCCACTCTCCAATGCCTATACTTAGATAACCACCTATGGGAAAATGAAAAAGAAAAAAGAAGAAAAAAAACATAAAATATAAAAACCACGGAGTGGAACATATAAAAGAGACTAATATAAAATTACACCGACGCGAGCTGCCCGCATCTCATCAATACCGTAAAATTATACCACACAGTTATGTAAGTTGTAATCCAGGTTCAAACCACCCGGTTGTAAAGATCCCAGCAAGAATATCCACTTCAACTCTTTCTGCTTTAATAACTGCAGTCTGTCCCCACCCCTCCTCAGGGTCGGCACACTATCAATAACCCTGAAACGCAGTTGATTGACAGAATGTTTATGTTCCAAGAAGTGTTTCGGGACAGGTAACTCAGTCAAGCCAGTTCTCACAGTGCTCTTGTGTTTGATTATTCGAGCTCTGACCTCCATGGTTGTCTCACCAACATAGGTGAGCCCACACGGACAAACAATCATGTATACCACCCAACTGGACGTACAAGTGTATCTCTCTTTCAAGAAAATCCTTCTGCCAGTATGGGGATGGCAGAAGAATTCACCTTTTAAAATGTTGTTGCAACACGAGCAACCCAAACATGGAAAATTACCATGCTTGGCCACCCTGAGGGTACTCTGAATCGAGGATTTAGAAGTCCCCACATCAGAGCGAACCAACCTGTCCTTGAGATTGCGCCCCCTTCTATAGGACATCAGAGGATACGTCATAAAGCTAGGGATCGATGGAAAACCCCGTTGTAGAAGTGACCAGTGTTTCCTAATCACTCTACCAATCTGATTACTTGCTGGATTATAGGTGGTCACAAATGGGATTCGATCACATACCCGTTTTTCCCGTGTCTTTTTACGAACACTTTCACGAGAGCAATTCAGGGTTCTCTCCTTGAACCTCACAACCTCCTTACCAGGATACCCCCTCTGTAAAAACTTCGAGCACATCTCATCAAGACGTAGATTGACCCTATCCTCATCTGACACAATCCTCCGGACCCGCAACAACTGACTCCACGGCAATGAATTAACCATCCGTCTCGGGTGGTTGCTATCGAACATCAACAAACTATTCCTGTCAGTTTCTTTAACAAAAATATCAGTTCGCAACCTACCCATATCCTTATATACCAAAGTATCCAGGAATTGAATCTGAGTCATAGAGTGTGTAAGGGTAAATTGCAGCTCAGAGTGTATCTGATTCAGATAAATCTGGAACTCCAGCAGTTCTTGTACACTACCTTCCCAAATGACAAAAATATCGTCAATGTAACGCCACCAGGCTCTGACGTGACGCCAGAGGATGGAACCGTACACAAACCTGTCCTCAAGCACCGCCATAAAGATGTTAGCATACGTGGGGGCCACATTAGACCCCATGGCGGTGCCCCTCAACTGCAGGAAAAAATCGTCCCCAAAGAGGAAAAAATTCCTCCTGAGGACGAACTCCAACAGTGTGAGGACAAGCTGTGCACACTCCGGGGCCACGTCAGAGCCTGATAGCATACATGAGACCGCATCCAAACCCTTTTCATGTTCAATAGACGTGTATAGCGATACAACATCAAAGGATGCCAAAACCGTCATCTCAGTAACATTAACCTTCTCAATCTTATCCAAAAAGTCGTTGGTATCCTTCACATATGACCTCGCTGAAACTGCAAAGGGACGTAATATACGATCAAGAAAAATGGCCGTTTTGTTAAACAATGAGCCCCGGCCCGAAACAATGGGGCGACCCGGGGGATCACATAAACACTTATGTATTTTCGGCAACACGTATATTACCGGTGTGACAGGAAAATCAACAATCAAAAATTCTGACAGCTTATGGTCAATGAGTCCCATAGAAAGGGAATCACTGACCACAAGCTGTAATTCTCTCTGAAATCCAGATGTCGGATTACCAGGCAATTTCGCATACACAGAATCATCAGCCAGTTGTCGCTGTATCTCAGCCTTATATTTCACACTGTCCATCACAACCACCGCTCCGCCCTTATCGGCTGGTTTGATGGTTATTGATGGATTCCCGGCCAATGTTTCCAAAGTCACTCTTTCCCTATACGACAAATTGTGGACTGACTGAGGTCTAAAGTCTTTCCTTATCTTTTCAATATCCTTCCGTACTAGCTCAATATACGATTCAACAAAATGGTTCTTACTAGGAGGTTGAAAGGAACTCTTATTATACAGACCCACTTCACCCAGCGTAAAGCCACGGGTAGGGGCCTCACAACTCGTACTGCCACCATCCACCCTATCTGAAAAATAAGAGGATAGTCTCAGTCTCCTGAAAAAAGCATGTAAATCAACCTCCAAACCAAACCAGTCCGGATTATTCGATGGACAAAAAGAAAGTCCCTTAGATAGGACTTTAAGTTCTATGTCAGACAAAATCATAGACGAAATATTGACCACCAACTCCTTACTGGTTACTGATTGTCCCTCATATTCCTCGTCCTCATTGTGGTGTTCCGCCCCACACGTTGTATCCGGGATGTGCTGCCATTTTCTGTGTTTGCGACCACCTCTCCGGCCACGCCTCCTGGAGTCGTTTTGTCCATCCTTTCTTTGCCTAAAAAATGCTGCTGATCCTTCCTGGCTCCTCCAAAGCTGGAATCATCTGTCGACTCGGAGTCAGCCGTAGTAAAGCCAAAATTGGACTGTTTCTTATTCTGTATTTTCTTACGTCTCCTTGGTGTCATCGGTCTCTTCCTCCCACTATTGGAATACTGATTAGAGGTAGATTGCCAAGAGAATACATGGCCCATTTTATAGTCATCAGCATCGCGAAACCATTTGGTGCGCTTAGTGGTCTCTATGTCATTTCTAAATTTAGACAGATTCTCACCCATCTTAGTTTCCAGGGGCCCCCAATCTTGTGCTGTCAGTTGAGACTTCAATTGCTCCTCCAAGCCAGCAATATTCTGTTTAATCACAATAGTCTCAGCCTTCAGAAATTCAATGTTCAACAACATAATGTCGAACGCATATTTATTCGAGATTGACTCAAATTTCGTACAGAACTGGACGTTGTCCGGAAGTAAAGTCGGTCTTAGATGTGGTCGCAACCCACGTGGTATTCTACGGACCTTAAAATATTCAGTCAAAGTTATAATATGTAATTCAAAAGAAATCAATCTCCGTTTCTCATTCTCCAATTTTCTCTTTAGCATCTCCGTAGTCGGCTTGCTCAAAAAAGCAGTGTCCATATTAGTATCTGATAAAATACGTACAGCATCGTCGTCGGTGTAAGAAAAAGTCATGGCATTACCCAGATCACCCACATCTGGGTTAACAATTGTATCCATCTTGGAGATAGGGTGCCCGTCAATCCAGGTTCAAACAGTACAACAAGGAAAAAGAAGACTGACAGCACTCACTTATTGGGGCGCCAGGTCCACATCCAGGGAACCTTCCTGGATTGTCCACATAGTCCAAAGAAAAACAGAAGACCAGCGCTCCATCCGGATGTATTGTTCCAAAGTGCAAACTTTATTGAGCCATGTAGCAGCAACGTTTCGACCCAGAGGTCTTTGTCAAGCATACCTAAACCTGCAGCGGAGCGGCCTTAAATAGCGTGGATGTTACACAAAACACCAATCACCACCAGGTCCGCCCCCTGTCACATAATATCACATTTAAATAACAAAACACACATCAATTACATATCAACTAAAAATCCACCACCGCAGATATAAACACCATAGAGGAAGCATGGAAAAGATACACACACAATATAATATGTATGTTGTTTATCTTTACATCCACCAATACAATCGATGCATCTAACGTTACTATGGAGATATAAACCAATCGTAGATAAAGCAAACTCCACCAATACCTAACTGTTGTGAACGGCGCCTAAAAATACACATAGCCTATCAGATAGTCCCAATCATACAGGCGTATATTCAACCTACCGGCCACCCTGTTGTAAGCTAAACCGCTCACGTCATATCCTGTCCTGGTCTCCACACCGATCACCGGACCCGGCAATATCAGCATCATCAGAGCCACACGCATGCGCACACCACGCCGCAAGGGCACCTCCCAAGGACCAGGGAGACCAATCGGCAGATGTAACCGCCCACCTCTACAGTCACATGACATGAAGGGAGCTTGTATCCAAGGCAATATAAACAAAAGCAACGCTCCCAGGTTGCCTAATCCAGCGCAGCCCAAATACGAGTCCTTTATGCAGCCCCCGCATACGGGAGTATACCCGCAGCCGACACTATACGTGCACCGCCACCCGACAATGCAACCCACAGATCGGCGCGCGTACCCCCACATATAACCGAGGCGCAACAAGAGCACAGTCAGGAGCCTAAATTCAAAGATATTACTATACTAAAGGGCCAAATGTCAAATATAAAGGACAAAGACGCCCATCCACCCATATATGCTATAAAGCCCCACCGCAAAATACACAATCAAGTGGAATTAAATGATATAAAATATAGCGGAATCTGATCATCTAAGCCATAGCTTCAATCCCGTCCTCCATTATTCAAACTGCATCCACTCTCCAATGCCTATACTTAGATAACCACCTATGGGAAAATGAAAAAGAAAAAAGAAGAAAAAAAACATAAAATATAAAAACCACGGAGTGGAACATATAAAAGAGACTAATATAAAATTACACCGACGCGAGCTGCCCGCATCTCATCAATACCGTAAAACTATACCACACAGTTATGTAAGTTGTAATCCAGGTTCAAACCACCCGGTTGTAAAGATCCCAGCAAGAATATCCACTTCAACTCTTTCTGCTTTAATAACTGCAGTCTGTCCCCACCCCTCCTCAGGGTCGGCACACTATCAATAACCCTGAAACGCAGTTGATTGACAATGTTTATGTTCCAAGAAGTGTTTCGGGACAGGTAACTCAGTCAAGCCAGTTCTCACAGTGCTCTTGTGTTTGATTATTCGAGCTCTGACCTCCATGGTTGTCTCACCAATATAGGTGAGCCCACACGGACAAACAATCATGTATACCACCCAACTGGACGTACAAGTGTATCTCTCTTTCAAGAAAATCCTTCTGCCAGTATGGGGATGGCAGAAGAATTCACCTTTTAAAATGTTGTTGCAACACGAGCAACCCAAACATGGAAAATTACCATGCTTGGCCACCCTGAGGGTACTCTGAATCGAGGATTTAGAAGTCCCCACATCAGAGCGAACCAACCTGTCCTTGAGATTGCGCCCCCTTCTATAGGACATCAGAGGATACGTCATAAAGCTAGGGATCGATGGAAAACCCCGTTGTAGAAGTGACCAGTGTTTCCTAATCACTCTACCAATCTGATTACTTGCTGGATTATAGGTGGTCACAAATGGGATTCGATCACATACCCGTTTTTCCCGTGTCTTTTTACGAACACTTTCACGAGAGCAATTCAGGGTTCTCTCCTTGAACCTCACAACCTCCTTACCAGGATACCCCCTCTGTAAAAACTTCGAGCACATCTCATCAAGACGTAGATTGACCCTATCCTCATCTGACACAATCCTCCGGACCCGCAACAACTGACTCCACGGCAATGAATTAACCATCCGTCTCGGGTGGTTGCTATCGAACATCAACAAACTATTCCTGTCAGTTTCTTTAACAAAAATATCAGTTCGCAACCTACCCATATCCTTATATACCAAAGTATCCAGGAATTGAATCTGAGTCATAGAGTGTGTAAGGGTAAATTGCAGCTCAGAGTGTATCTGATTCAGATAAATCTGGAACTCCAGCAGTTCTTGTACACTACCTTCCCAAATGACAAAAATATCGTCAATGTAACGCCACCAGGCTCTGACGTGACGCCAGAGGATGGAACCGTACACAAACCTGTCCTCAAGCACCGCCATAAAGATGTTAGCATACGTGGGGGCCACATTAGACCCCATGGCGGTGCCCCTCAACTGCAGGAAAAAATCGTCCCCAAAGAGGAAAAAATTCCTCCTGAGGACGAACTCCAACAGTGTGAGGACAAGCTGTGCACACTCCGGGGCCACGTCAGAGCCTGATAGCATACATGAGACCGCATCCAAACCCTTTTCATGTTCAATAGACGTGTATAGCGATACAACATCAAAGGATGCCAAAACCGTCATCTCAGTAACATTAACCTTCTCAATCTTATCCAAAAAGTCGTTGGTATCCTTCACATATGACCTCGCTGAAACTGCAAAGGGACGTAATATACGATCAAGAAAAATGGCCGTTTTGTTAAACAATGAGCCCCGGCCCGAAACAATGGGGCGACCCGGGGGATCACATAAACACTTATGTATTTTCGGCAACACGTATATTACCGGTGTGACAGGAAAATCAACAATCAAAAATTCTGACAGCTTATGGTCAATGAGTCCCATAGAAAGGGAATCACTGACCACAAGCTGTAATTCTCTCTGAAATCCAGATGTCGGATTACCAGGCAATTTCGCATACACAGAATCATCAGCCAGTTGTCGCTGTATCTCAGCCTTATATTTCACACTGTCCATCACAACCACCGCTCCGCCCTTATCGGCTGGTTTGATGGTTATTGATGGATTCCCGGCCATTGAACATGAAAAGGGTTTGGATGCGGTCTCATGTATGCTATCAGGCTCTGACGTGGCCCCGGAGTGTGCACAGCTTGTCCTCACACTGTTGGAGTTCGTCCTCAGGAGGAATTTTTTCCTCTTTGGGGACGATTTTTTCCTGCAGTTGAGGGGCACCGCCATGGGGTCTAATGTGGCCCCCACGTATGCTAACATCTTTATGGCGGTGCTTGAGGACAGGTTTGTGTACGGTTCCATCCTCTGGCGTCACGTCAGAGCCTGGTGGCGTTACATTGACGATATTTTTGTCATTTGGGAAGGTAGTGTACAAGAACTGCTGGAGTTCCAGATTTATCTGAATCAGATACACTCTGAGCTGCAATTTACCCTTACACACTCTATGACTCAGATTCAATTCCTGGATACTTTGGTATATAAGGATATGGGTAGGTTGCGAACTGATATTTTTGTTAAAGAAACTGACAGGAATAGTTTGTTGATGTTCGATAGCAACCACCCGAGACGGATGGTTAATTCATTGCCGTGGAGTCAGTTGTTGCGGGTCCGGAGGATTGTGTCAGATGAGGATAGGGTCAATCTACGTCTTGATGAGATGTGCTCGAAGTTTTTACAGAGGGGGTATCCTGGTAAGGAGGTTGTGAGGTTCAAGGAGAGAACCCTGAATTGCTCTCGTGAAAGTGTTCGTAAAAAGACACGGGAAAAACGGGTATGTGATCGAATCCCATTTGTGACCACCTATAATCCAGCAAGTAATCAGATTGGTAGAGTGATTAGGAAACACTGGTCACTTCTACAACGGGGTTTTCCATCGATCCCTAGCTTTATGACGTATCCTCTGATGTCCTATAGAAGGGGGCGCAATCTCAAGGACAGGTTGGTTCGCTCTGATGTGGGGACTTCTAAATCCTCGATTCAGAGTACCCTCAGGGTGGCCAAGCATGGTAATTTTCCATGTTTGGGTTGCTCGTGTTGCAACAACATTTTAAAAGGTGAATTCTTCTGCCATCCCCATACTGGCAGAAGGATTTTCTTGAAAGAGAGATACACTTGTACGTCCAGTTGGGTGGTATACATGATTGTTTGTCCGTGTGGGCTCACCTATGTTGGTGAGACAACCATGGAGGTCAGAGCTCGAATAATCAAACACAAGAGCACTGTGAGAACTGGCTTGACTGAGTTACCTGTCCCGAAACACTTCTTGGAACATAAACATTCTGTCAATCAACTGCGTTTCAGGGTTATTGATAGTGTGCCGACCCTGAGGAGGGGTGGGGACAGACTGCAGTTATTAAAGCAGAAAGAGTTGAAGTGGATATTCTTGCTGGGATCTTTACAACCGGGTGGTTTGAACCTGGATTACAACTTACATAACTGTGTGGTATAGTTTTACGGTATTGATGAGATGCGGGCAGCTCGCGTCGGTGTAATTTTATATTAGTCTCTTTTATATGTTCCACTCCGTGGTTTTTATATTTTATGTTTTTTTTCTTCTTTTTTCTTTTTCATTTTCCCATAGGTGGTTATCTAAGTATAGGCATTGGAGAGTGGATGCAGTTTGAATAATGGAGGACGGGATTGAAGCTATGGCTTAGATGATCAGATTCCGCTATATTTTATATCATTTAATTCCACTTGATTGTGTATTTTGCGGTGGGGCTTTATAGCATATATGGGTGGATGGGCGTCTTTGTCCTTTATATTTGACATTTGGCCCTTTAGTATAGTAATATCTTTGAATTTAGGCTCCTGACTGTGCTCTTGTTGCGCCTCGGTTATATGTGGGGGTACGCGCGCCGATCTGTGGGTTGCATTGTCGGGTGGCGGTGCACGTATAGTGTCGGCTGCGGGTATACTCCCGTATGCGGGGGCTGCATAAAGGACTCGTATTTGGGCTGCGCTGGATTAGGCAACCTGGGAGCGTTGCTTTTGTTTATATTGCCTTGGATACAAGCTCCCTTCATGTCATGTGACTGTAGAGGTGGGCGGTTACATCTGCCGATTGGTCTCCCTGGTCCTTGGGAGGTGCCCTTGCGGCGTGGTGTGCGCATGCGTGTGGCTCTGATGACGCTGATATTGCCGGGTCCGGTGATCGGTGTGGAGACCAGGACAGGATATGACGTGAGCGGTTTAGCTTACAACAGGGTGGCCGGTTGGTTGAATATACGCCTGTATGATTGGGACTATCTGATAGGCTATGTGTATTTTTAGGCGCCGTTCACAACAGTTAGGTATTGGTGGAGTTTGCTTTATCTACGATTGGTTTATATCTCCATAGTAACGTTAGATGCATCGATTGTATTGGTGGATGTAAAGATAAACAACATACATATTATATTGTGTGTGTATCTTTTCCATGCTTCCTCTATGGTGTTTATATCTGCGGTGGTGGATTTTTAGTTGATATGTAATTGATGTGTGTTTTGTTATTTAAATGTGATATTATGTGACAGGGGGCGGACCTGGTGGTGATTGGTGTTTTGTGTAACATCCACGCTATTTAAGGCCGCTCCGCTGCAGGTTTAGGTATGCTTGACAAAGACCTCTGGGTCGAAACGTTGCTGCTACATGGCTCAATAAAGTTTGCACTTTGGAACAATACATCCGGATGGAGCGCTGGTCTTCTGTTTTTCTTTGGACTGCTTGATTACATGTGGGGATTCCCTAGCGACCAGGCAACCCCCACATGTAGTCAGGATGGCTAGTAGTTGTAAATCATGCAGTTTTGTCAACAAAAACAATCTCTGAACACTACCAAATACTCGGAGGTCACCAGAGTGTGCTCGGGAAAACCCAAGCAACGAGTATACTTGCTCATTACTAATGTTCACATGTTGAATTTTTTTTTTTAGTTTTTTTACTGCTAATTTTCAGCTGCTTTTCACAATACGAGCAAAGTAAATGAGATTTCAGAAATCTCATGCACACACCTTTTTTTCCTAACTTGTCATAAGAGCTTGTTTTTTGCAAAATGCAGCATGTACCCATTAAAAGTATTGTGTAGTGAAAAAACGTAGCAATTACTAAGCAAAAAACGCAGCTAAAACTAAGTAAATCCTGCTTTTTAGAAGTAGCTTAAATGCAGCTTACACTTGGTATAAAAAAAACCCAGCAAAAATCCAATGTCTCAACATAGCCTTACATTGTAATTACCTTGTGCTTCTTTGGAATGGCGCTCTACATTCGAACACTAAAGGTACCTTCACACAACGATTTCGTTAACGATATCGTTGCAACGTCACGCTTTTTGTGACGTAGCAACGATCCCACTAACGATATCTTTATGTGTGACAGTGACCAACGATCAGGCCCCTGCTGGGAGATCGTTGGTCATGGGGAATGATCGGGACCTTTTTTTGGTCGCTGATCACCCCGCTGTCATCGCTAGATCGGCGTGTGTGACGCCGATCTAGCGATGTGTTCACCTGTAACCAGGGTAAACATCGGGTTACTAAGTGCAGGGCCGCACTGACTGTCAGTGCCGGCTGTAAAGCAGAGCACAGCGGTGACGTCACCGTCAGTGTGGGAAGCTGACGGCGGGGGACGTGACAGACATCGGAATGTAAGTATGTACTGTTTTTTTTTTTTTTTACTTTTACAATGGTAACCAGGGTAAATATCGGGTTACTAAGCGCCGCCCTGCACTTAGTAACCTGATTTTTACCCTGGTTACCCGGGGACTTCGGCATAGTTGAAAACAGTTTCAACGATGCCGAAGTCGTTCCCTGTGTGACAGCTCCCCAGCGACCACACAACGACTTACCAACGATCACGGCCAGGTCGTATCGCTGGTCGTGATCGTTGGTAAGTCGTTTAGTGTAACGTTACCTTAACTGTAGGGATTCTCACTAAGCAGAAGGCACTCACTTGGCACAGGCACAAGTCTCGGTGCAAAACAAGTTAAGTTTTATTGCGTTTCTCCTAACTCCCAATTAACCCCTTCACCCTGGGGCCATTTTCTGTTTTTGCATTTGTTTTTTGCTCCCCTTCTTCCCAGAGCCATAACTTTCATATATTTTTCCATCAATTTGGCCATGTGAGGGCTTATTTTTTGTGGGACGAGTTGTACTTTTGAACAACAGCATTGATTTTACCATACAGTGTACTGGAATCCGGGGAAAAAAATCCAAGTGCAACAACAAGAAAAAAGTGCAATTCCACTTTTATTTTTTAACCAAGTACATCAAATGCTAAAAATGACTTGCTGTTATGATTCTCCATGACAGTTTTGCAGATATCAAACATTTCTAGGTTTTTTTTTTTTTTTTTTAAGTGGTGAAAAAGTTTGTTAAATTAAAAAAAAAATCCATCTTCTTCTGAGACCTGTAGCATCTTTATTTTTTTGGATCTGGGGCAGGGTGAGGGCATTTTTATTGATACCATTGTGGTGTAGATACAATGTTTTGATCACCCATTATTGCATTTTAATGCAATGTTGCAGCAACCAAAGAAAACAATTCTGGAGTTTTGATTTTTTTCCTCTGGTTACGCCATTTACTGATCGGGTTAATTATTTTTAGATATTAATAGATTGGGCAATTCTGTTTGAGGCAATACAAAATGTGCATTTTGTTTGATTATTTTGATTGGGGGGTGATTAATATTTAATGTAAAAACATTTTCTTAACTCTTTACTAGCTTCAATAGACTCCATGGGAGTCTAGCAGCTGCGATCTGATCACTTGTGTTACACGTTGCAGAGCTGCAGCCTTGCCCTGTGTAGTAGAAATGCTCACATGGCATGAGCTCCGACTGTTGGGCGGCATTCATAGCTATTCGGCTATGACAACCACAGGAGTCTTATGCCAATGTCAACCCATCGGCGACCCGCAGTCATGTGACTCAGCATTTAACATGTTAACAGCCGCGGGTGTTTCAAGATTCCACCCGTGCCTGTTAGGGGCACATGTAAGCTGATGAAATCATCTGACATGTGCCGGAAAATATGTGGGCTCAGTGTCGGAGAGCACATCAAAGGGGGATGAAGGGGTTAAACCGCTTTTCTCCAGCATAAGAAAATCAAAACATTACAGCTTTTCTTCAGCACGGGAATCAGTTGTTGCAGGCACAAACTGTATATCAACAATGGCTTCTCTTCAGCTCCATTACCACACAGAAGTGTTCACCTCTCACACAGCTCAGATTTGCTGGTCACTCACTAGCTCCGACAGTCTGCTCAGCTTTCCCCAGCTGTGTAACAAAAAGAGGGCCTGGCTCCAGACATAGAAAGTCAGGTGCATGTAACCAGGACATCCAGTACTAGGTTATAACCCTGTCCTGCGTGGCTTTCCTGCACAACATATAGGAAAAATCATTGTCTTCTTTGAAGCCCAACCATAGGTCAGGTTTCAAAGGAGCTGGTCAATACCTGGCACAGAGGTCTTCAACAGACCCTCTGCTGCCATGGCAAACCATCGGCTAACCTCAGTCACGTCACATGGGGCCCCCCCATGCCAACGTGCTTTTAATGCTGCAGTCGATCTATTCAAAAATGGAAACTTACATGGAGTCAATTCATTAAGGTGTAAAAGCCAGAAATCTTAAAAATGTTGCAATGTTTTTGTGCAACTTGTCAGTTTTGCGATTTTGGCATTTTAAGCGGCAATCCTTCCTTACTTGCAACTTATTCCAGAAATGTACACCAGTATCCGGCTGGCATACATTTCTAGTAGCGTTACATGCTGAATATCAAACGTGTCTGATTCACTAAGCAGTGCATGCCACCTAATTAAGGCTAGGTTCACATTGCATTAACAGCAGCCCGTTCAACACATGCGTTAACGGGCTGCTGTAAGTGCCAAATTGTCATACCGCTAGCGCAGATAGAACTAGCAGATGCTCTATCTGCGCTAGCAGTAACGGACCCGGAAATGCTGCAGCACGCGTCCCAGGGTCCGTCACGCCATTGTGGGCGTGCGCTAGTGATGCGTCCGCCATCGGGCTTAATGGCGGCGTTAACGGACTGCGTTACACCGCATTATGCTGCGGTGTAACGTAGTCCGTCTAACGAACCGCTAAAGCCCAGTGTGAACCTAGCCTAAAGGGAATCTGTCACGCCAAAATTGGCCTATAAGCTAAGGCCATCGGCATCAGGGGCTTATCTACTGCATTATGTAATACTGTAGATAAGCCCCCGATGTATCCTGAAAGATAAGAAAAACAAGTTAGATTATACTCATCCAGGGGCGGTCCCGATGCGGTCCGGGTCTGATGGGCATCGTGGTCCGGGTCCAGCGCCTCCCATCTTCATACAATCACGTCGTCCTCTTCTTGCCGCGGCTCCTGCGCAGTTGTATTTTGTCTGCCCTATTGAGGGCAGAGCAAAGTACTGCAGTGCGCAAGCGCCAGGAAAGGCCTGCACACTGCAGTACTTTGCTCTGCCCTCAACAGGTCAGATAAAGTACGCCTGCGCCGGAGCTGCGGCAGGAAGAAAAGAAGAGGACGTCATTGTATGAAGATGAGAGGCGCTGGACCCGGACCAGACCGCCCCTGGGGGAGCATAATATAACCTGCTTTTCTTATCTTTCAGGATACATCGGGGGCTTATCTACAGCATTACAGAATGCTGTAGATAAGCCCCTAATGCCGGTGGCCTTAGCTTATAGGCCAATTTTGGGGTGACAGATTCCATTTAATCAGGTCAGTGTAACCCAGTGAGCATTCCATTAATACTGGCGTGAGCCATGCCATTCTTAATGAATCGCCCACTTAGGCTTTTATTTTTGCATTGTTTAGCCCAGTTTATAACCAGAGGCGTAACTAGAATCTAATGAGCCCCGATGCAAGATTTGGACGCACATCCAGTTAAAGTTTGCGCTGGCCTGTATAGTTCAATCGTGACCTCTGTGACTGCGATTGTTACACTAAGTTTATAAAATTATCCAGGTTTTGGTTTTTTTCTTTTTTAAAATACTGGATCCGTGACAAACGAAAGTCAAAAGGACCTGTAAGAGCCCAAGATGGATTGGCTAAACATATAAACTTATCTAATATTTTTAAGACCTATTAAAACCAAGAACAAAAAGGATATGAAGAAGCACTGGCAGTGCCATCTCAAGATCGTTAAAGTTTACCTGAATGTGCCCAAATTATGCAAATGCATAATGTGGCAATGCAAAGACCGGTACAATGTTACACAACTGGTGCGCTTGTTTGACAGAGGTAATTTTAGAATGACATCTTAGAAAAATATTGTGTTTCTTAGACCCAGATGACTCCCACCTCAAATATTTTACAATGACTTCATTGAATATCATATGGGGTTTAGCACAGGTTATATAATGAGTGACAGAAGTGCATCATATACCGTAATAAGCGTGGAGACTTTCAGCATGGCAACTCCACCAGAGAACTACGTACTTGATTTTTACTAAAATGCACACTCTGAATTTGCCCTATAGTTCAATAATTTGGGTTATGGGAAGAAAAAAAGAAAACATTGAGGTTTAAAAAGAATGAATACGGGTTGTGTATTGCAGAGTTCGATAACTGATTGAAGGCAAACTGGTAAAGACCTGGTTAAAGTCACTGCACATGGGGAATTTAAATGCAAGATATGGTAGTTATGCCAACAAGGTCCACCAGAATTCAGTACCGTAGGATTATAGTAAACAGCCCAGACCGAATAGTGTTTCGAGCAGCCTGTGACATTGTACACACCCAGTTATACACACACACACATTGTACACATTACATATGAACTTGCTAAAGAATCTTTTAATTACTACAAACATATGGATGGGCTCAGCTGCATCTAGATAAAAGTAATACTTTACAAAAGTTCTGCAAGTCATAAAAACCACAATAAATGCAAGGGCGTTTTATTAATCATTTTATTAATGACAAATATGATTAAAACAAATTAATGGGAGAGGAAAAACAAAAAAAACGAAAATACACTGTGCTAGCACAAGCATTCCTGGGTATTAAAAACTTTAATTTCTACAGGAAAACAAAGGAAGCCAGCAGATGCTTTTTAGTCTGCAAAATAGAAATGAGAAGATCAGGCTACTCATTCATCTTTGCACAATAAATATTGATGTTATTGAAGAGGAATCTCAAAATTTATATATAGTTCATCTACTAAGAAAGCAGTGCAGGGGGTAAGGGAGAAAAAAAAATTAAAAGGAAAAGAGCCCTTCGGCAGCATAGCTAGATAAAACTCCTTTTCTTGCAGCAAGGAAGGTGGCCGACGTTGTGTAGAAATTGCTGAGTACATAGAAGGCTAAAGCTACACTTCTGCAGCAGTTATGCTACCAGTAACTCAATGGAACAGTGCATATATGCAAACCAAGCCACAGCTAATTAAGGAGGATAGAAACTACACTTTGTTTTTCGCACATCTGCCCAAGTAAAGCTCATGGCCTCTGAATAGTAAGGGGTGGGACTGTAAGCTATTTATACCATGTATTTTATTTCTTAAGACTGTAGTAATGTCATTACCATAAAATCATGGATTAATGCAAGGTAAATGTGTATCCATTCTTGCATGTTAAATAGAGCTCAATGGATCCTCGAGCAGAACAAATTGAATCACTGCCCTGGTCTAAGGCAAAGTCCATTCAGTTTGATGACATTCACTGAATGCTCTTCCAGTCATACACCGACTGTAGGCCACCTTCCACTCCGCCTGCATACCTGTTTGCTTTTCAATCAGTTTCAAAATCTATGAAGAAAACTTGACTTTCAAACCTATATAATCCCCAGTTTCCGCTACTAGATCCATATCTGGGAGGGGAAAAAAAAAAATCACAATAGCAGGCTAGCTTGTCTCTCCCTGACAACTGGGTGCCGAAGGGCAGAAAAATCTGTCCCTTTTTCAAGCGTACGATTTGCCTAACGAAGATTTGTTTTGTGGAGTAAAGTCCAGACAGTAGCCAATCAAAGCATACAGAAAACACTGAAAAAACCCCTCTCCTTAAGGGAGTTTGTATACTCCATTGCTCTGCTACACTGCTTTAGGAAAGAGAGGCTAGTCATTTGCTGCATCTGAAAGTCCCTGTTTGTGGCGGTGTTTCTATCTTGCCACAACATCAACCATGTCTTGCAGTACTCCGGTCCACCGCAACCAGCAGAATAAAAAAAGAAAAGAAAATACATCCAACACTTTGTTGCTCTAGAAAGTTTTAAAACCAACTAGTACAGAACCTTTAGGTAGAGGGGCACAAGGTGGAGACCATCTGTTTCTTAAAGCCAGTTTGAAAATCAAACCTGCATCTCAAAGTTGACCTTCAATTCTCATTAATACTGTGGTTCGTGTTGAAGGAACTAGAATATGAACAGACTCCACAGAATCTGTATTAAAAGACACAACTCTGAGATAAGGGACTGTTTTCCTCCAGCTTTGATAAAATAGTGCCAAAGCAGTACATAACCAGCTGGAAAACAAAAGCCATTCTGCCAGCCCATGCCCAAGTTACAGATCAGGCTAGACAGGTCTAGCATGTTGAAATTTTTATAGCAGTAACTTAGCGGCAATGGTTACTCCCATCTACTACCTATCCTGTTGAGGTGCATGTGGCTTCTCGGATGTATAGCCACGTCTCCTATCGTTCTCCTCGCCTCTGTGTGCTTGCAGTGGTCTCGCTCGCTTTCGCTCTCTCGATTTTTTTATATTTTATCCTTCTCACGTTCCTCTCTCTCCTGTTGCTCTCACAGTGGTGCTTCAGTTTTAGCAGTGGAAAACAGGTATCCGTTTATTTTTTATTACTCAGAATAAAATGTGGATGAACTAAGTTCCACGCAGGCTTAGCTCGTCTTCAACCTGGAAGAAAAGGAAAAAAAACACTCATTCCTTACTGATTGAAATTATGTATGTGAAGGCAACTTATTTATCAAGAGAAATATATAAAATTATAAAGAACATTTCTAATTCTACAAATGTTAAGGTGTTGTCTGAAACCTAACTGAATTTATTACAATTCTCTACGTCATATAACTAACCACTTTTTAATATACTTTTCGGTACTCACCGTAAAATCTCTATAGGACCCTTCATTGGTGAACACAGGGAACCATGTGTGTATGCAGCTTTCACTACGAAGCTTCCACTAGGCAAATTAGGTTAGCTCCTCAGCAGTAGACACCCACCGACAGACACAAAGCTGGTCAGTTAGTGAAAAAGCAGTAGGAGAAGTCAAAACATCAACAAACCAGGCTTAAATGAAGCCACATAGGCCCAACATAGGCACAAAACAGGGAGGGTGGTGTGTCCCCTAATGAAGTCTCTAAAAGATCTGAAAGTGTGGACCAAAAATCCATCTTTCTTTATCGCTTCATTGGGGGACACAGGCAACCATGGGACATCCTAAAGCAGTCCCAGGGGAGGGAATAAAATAACTTGAAAACTCAGGTCAGATGGTGGATGACCGCCATCTGCAAAAGACAAGGTAGCTGCCTTGCAAAATTGAGATGCAGAGGCCTAGTAACTAATGGCCCAGGAGGCCCCCACTGCTCGGGTGGAGTGAGTCCATACCCCCGGAGGGGGTAGTCTGTCCTGAAGATATGCCTCCAAGATAACTAAACGAATCCAGCAAGCAATGGTGGATTTAGAGTCTGGAAGACCCTTACGACGACCCTTAGGAATGACAAAATAAGAGCACCGAAAAGGAGCTGTAATAGAGGGGTAGAAGCACAGAGCCCTGACCAGATCCAGCTTGTGGAGAGACCTTTCCAAGGTATGAACTAGGAAAGAGCAAAAGGAAATCCTCATTGATATGGAAAAAAAAATGCCTTCGGAAGGTACAAAATAACCGTTCTGAGAACAACCCTGTCCTGATGGATTATTAGTAAAGGACAACAACAGGAAAGAGCGGCCAGTTCCAAAACTTGTGGGATAGACGCGATAGCCACCAAGATAGCAACCTTCCAGGAGAGAAGGGAAGTTGTAAGGTCCAGGATGACCTCGAATGGAGAATGCTGAAGGGCACATAGGACCAAGTTAAGGTCCCAAGGATCTACCGGAGGCTGATAAGGTGGAGCCAAACGAGCAACACCCTTGAAGAAGGTCTTGACCTGGGGCTGAGACGCCAGCTCCTTCTGAAACTGAATTGAGAGGGCAGAGACTTGACCCTTAAGAGTGCTGAGGGAAAGCTTGGAGTCTAGGCCAAACTCGAAAAAAGCCAGGGCAACTGGGGGTGAGAAGGAGGACATGGGGGAGAATGGATTGTCTTCACACCAATCGGAAATAGGCCCTCCAGGTTCTATGATAAATACGAGAAGATGCCATCCTTCTCGCACTGATCATGGTTTGTATGACCTGAGGTGAAAACCAAGCTTTCTTCAAAACGGCGGCCTCAACTGCCATGGTATTTAACTCAGTGAATGAGAATTCTGGTGGAAGAGAGACCCTGTGAACGGAAGTCAGGAGGTTTCCAGGGATTGTGTGCAAATCTGTTTACTAGCTCTGCGTACCAGGCCTGTCTCGGCCAGTCTGGAGCCACCAAAACTATGACTACTCCCTCTGACTTGATCTTCTTCATGACCCTTGGGATAAAAAAGGAGGGGTGGAAAGAGATATGGAAGGCGAAAGAGAGAACAAGACAGGACCAGGGCATCCTGAGCAATTGCGGGACCTGGCTATGAAGTGGGGCACCTTGGGGTTCATCCGAGACACCCTCAGATCTATGTCGGGGGTTCCCCACTTCTGACAGATTTGGTTGAGTGACCACTTGTCTGAGGAGAGACCCTGGAGACTTAGAAAGTCTGCAGCCCAGTTTTGTATTCCAGGAATGTGAACCACAGAGATTGCCGTTACATGATTTTCTGTACAGACTATGATCCTGGATATCTCCGCCAAAATAGATCTTCTGTGTGTTCCACCCTGGTGGTTTATGTATGCCACAGTCGTGGCCTTGTCCGACTGAATGCCAACCAGTGTAGAAGAGAGATTGATTGGAAGGGTAACTTCCCGAAAGTTCCAGTGGCCCTGTGTTGTGCAGAAAACTGCTTGCACAAATCAGGATGTGGAGATTAGTGTCCTGAATGTCCATCAAGTAAGGAAACTCTTCGGGTTCCATCGAAGAAACTACCGAGCGGAAGGACTCCATTTGGAAATGGCAAAGACGCATGCGTCGGTTCAGATGCTTGAGGTCCAGATGAGGAAGCCGTCCTTCTTTGGGACAACTGAGATTGGACTACAAACCAGAAAAACTTTCTTTTTAGGGGGGGGGGGGAGGGGGAGGGTGGAAGGAATGGGTAAGCTGACTTCTGCTTGGAGGAGAGAGGAAATGGCTTGAAAGAAACCAGGGACCCGAACTGGAAGTCTTGGCGGGTGAGACATGAAAAAACGGTTCCCAGGGGAAAAGGAGAACTATTTTGTAGCTGGAAGTCACTTTTTCTCTGACCCAGGTGATGAAAACTACCAACAGTCATGTGTGCCAGAAGAGACGAAATCGGCCTCTCACTCATGGAAGAGCCCTCGCCGAAGAAAATCTATTGGATAGGGACATGGAGGACTTTGAGGGACGACAATAAGGGTCTGGCTTAAATCATGGCTTACATCTCTCCCACTGGGCAAGCGTACACAGTCATGCTGGGAATAGTTCCCTGTGGATGGAAAGTGTCGAAAGGGACAAAATTGAAGATAATTCCTTGGAAATGGGCACTTGGGCTTGGATTATGGAAGAGAGGTACCCTCAAAAATGATCTGATCGAGTTTGGCAACAACGTGTCTTGTCCCTTGAAAGATTAGTAAAACCCATGTTCCAGGCCTTGAGCCAGAGTACTCAGAGAACATCATGTGAGCGATCTGGTCAGCTAGCGCAGCCAGCTCGTCAGGAGGAGCAGATGATACAACACCTGGCAAAAATTATGGAATCACCAGCCTTGGAGGATGTTCATTCACTTGTTCAAATTTTGTAGAAAAAAAACAGATCACAGACATGGCACAAAGCTAAAGTCATTTCAAATGGCAACTTTCTGACTTTAAGAAACACAAAAATCAAGAATAAAAAATATGGTAGTTGGTAATGGTTACTTTTTTTTAACCAAGCATAGGGGGAAAGTTATGGAATCACAATTCTGAGGAAAAAATTATGGACTCACCCTGTACATTTTCATACACAAAATAGCACCTGCATCAAATTAGATCTGCTTGTTAGTCTGCATCTAAAAAGGAGTGATCACACCTTGGGGAGCTGTTGCCCCAAGTCGACTGACATGAATCATGGCTCCAACATGAGAGGTCAATTGAAACAAAGGAGAGGCTTACCAAACTCTTAAAAGAGGGTAAATCATCACGCATCACAGTTAGCTGTGTCTAAAATCTGGACCAAATACAAACAACATGGGAACGTTATTGAAGGGAAACAATACTGGTAGACCAAGGAAGGCATCAAAGTGTCAAGACCAGAAACTTCAAGCAATATATGTCTCCAAAACAGGAAATGCACAACAAAACAAATGAGGAACGAATGGGTGGAAACTGGAGTCAACGTCTGTGACTGAACTGAAAGAAACTGCCTAAAGGAAATGGGCTTTACATACAGAAAAGCTACACGAAAGCCATCACTAACACCTAAACAGAAAAAAAACAAGGTTACAATGGGCTAAGGAAAAGCAATCGTGGACTGTGAATGACTGGATGAAGGTCATTTAGTGATGAATCACGAATCTGCATTGGGCAAGGTGATGTTGCTGGAACTTTTGTTTGGTGCCGTTCCAATGAGATTTATAAATGACTGCCTGAAGAGAACATGCAAATTTCCCCAGTCATTGATGATATGGGGCTGCATGTCAGGTAAAGGCACTGGGGAGATGGCTGTCATTACATCTTCAATAAATGCACAAGTTTAGGTTGAAATTTTAAGTTTTAAGTTCATGCCTCAGACTGCAAGCTGTTATAAAAGCCAGAGGTGGTGCTTGTTTTTCATGATTCCATAATTTTTTCCTCAGAATTGAGTGATTCCATAATTTTCCCCTATTCTTGGTTAAAAAAAGTAACCATTACCGACACCACATTTTTGTTCTTTGTGTTTCTTACAGCCAGAAAATTGCCGTTTGAAATTACTTTAGTTTTGTGCCATGTCTGTGATCTGCTTTTTTCTACAAAATTAAACAACTGAATGAACATCCTCCAAGGCCGGTGATTCCATAATTTTTGCAAGGGATTGTAGTATGCCCTACAGGAGAAGTATTGCTAAGGCGGAAACAGATTTGGCCACCCATGTGGAAGCAAATGCAGGGCCTAATCTCACAACCAGTCTGTCAGTGGAGTACTTAGGAGATGACCCGTTGGGAAAGGACCAGACAGTCGTGAGATGGGCGGACCAACAGCCGGTGACTGACAACTTAATGACAAGTTCAGCATGAATGTGATATAGGATATCCATCCGTTTCTTACCCGAGAAACGTTTCTTAATAATAATCTTTATTTTTAATAATAATCTTTATTTTTATATAGCGCTAACATATTCCGCAGCGCTTTACAATTTGCACACATTATCATCGCTGTCCCCGATGGGGCTCACAATCTAGAATCCCTATCAGTATGTCTTTGGAATGTGGGAGGAAACCGGAGTGCCCGGAGGAAACCCACGCAAACACGGAGAGAACATACAAACTCTTTGCAGATGATGTCCTGGGTGGGATTCGAACCCAGGACCCCAGCGCTGCAAGGCTGCAGTGCTATCCACTGAGCCACCGTGCTGCCCTGTTTCTTGGGATGTTCCCAGTGTATCACGAATATCACTTCAAATGACTCGTGATTGGAAAACGTCGGGAACGGCGTTTCACTCTCTTAAAGGAGATGGAATGATCCTGAAGAGAACCCTCATCTTCCTTAACAGTAAGGGTTTGGTTTACTACAGATATAAGGCTGTCAACCATATGCTGGATATTTATGTGCTCAGAATCTGAACCGAAATAAGAGTCTGACACCAGGGCCACCTCCAGGGAGGAGGCATGGGACATCGAGTGTAACCTGGAGGATGTGGACAGGCTGGAGTGCTGGATGCGGAGTTTGAATAATGTCTGCTTCTTAGATCTAACTCTGGATCTTCCTTTGTGAGAGTGGTGACGGGGTGCCTGTGAATCGTCCTGAGGAGCGATCGGAGCACTGGTGGCAGCGGGCAGATGTTTAAGGACCTGGGCCATGCACTGAGAAACCCTGGTGAGGTCCAACAGACAGAGATAGCCACAGCCCACTCTGGGTGGCTGGGTGTTAACTCCTCATGAGGCGTTCCCGTGATGCCAGTAAGGTAGAAGAAGTGCAAGATTGGCAGAAGGCCAAAGCCTGACCTGTGGGCCACTTTCTTTTTCAAATGGCGCAGGCATTTGGGGGAGACGGGATAGAGACTCCCCAGGTCTGGGCATTTGTGAAGGCCTTGGGTATACTGCTGATGAGGGTGCCTAGCAAGAAAAAAAGTAGCCTGGACAGAGCCTACACGGTCCCGGAGGAAAGGTGATCCAGAGGTCCCAGGACAGCTCTGTGCAGGGAGGCACTGAGAGAAAAGGCTGGTCTGCAGGGGTTGGATGCTGACTGAAGCCAGGTGCTGTGGAAGGAAGTACCGTTCTGTGCCAGAGTCCAGCAGATGGGAGATCCTGTGCGATGCAGATCAGAGCGCTGCAGCCAGAGGAAAACATCACCGATACCAGTGTCCTGACAGAGAGAGAGGGAGGAAGGAGCACAGCAGGCAGACCATGACTCATGGCTATGAACCTACGTCGCCGATAGGAAGAGAAGGGGGAGTGCCCAAGCCTCGCAGATGATAGGATGGCTGGCAAGAGCGTGCCGTTAATGGATTTTTTAAAAAACAATATAGTGAGCGAAAGGATGTCGCGCAAAGAAAGGAGGGAGGGCATAGGGAAGAAACATGTATATTACTTTAAGGTAATGTATCTTTTCGGAACCCATGAGACCACCAATGAGAGAGGGGATATGACCTTCAAGGACAGGAAACCTTCAAGATAAAAAGGGCGGTAACACTCTCCGCATCAGTTGGTTTACAAAGCACAAGAGGAACTCCCAGGTTAGCGTACATACCTGCATATAAACATATATCTCTATTTTTAACTAACTTTCACCAACATCAAAGGGGAGTATAATAAAAGAAAAAAAAAAAAAAAGCACCCACCAACCTGAAGGTTATTGTTTTAGAAAAGGGAGAGAATACAAGAGTGCTATCATGGATTCCGAAAACATTACCGGTAAGTACCGTAATAAACATGTTTTTCTGTCACTCTTGACCGCACCAATGAGAGAATTACAGAGAATTAATCATATATTAGGGAGGGACCACAGCATAAGATCAGCACAGCACAGTGACCAAACATGAGATCAGGAATGCAGTCTACATTACTTATAAAAGGTAGATGGAGAGGACCACATGGCCACCTTACAGGTCTGGTCCATGAAGACATCCGCCTTCTCCGCCCAGGATACAGCCATTGCTCCAGTGTAGTGGACGCCCTCAGACATTCTGGAACAGCCCTACCTACACACATAAGCTCATTTAATAGCCTCTCTGACCCATCTTGCTAAGGTCTCGTTTAACACCAAGGCCCCTGAAAGGATACAAAAAGGATCTCAATCTTTCTTCCAAGGTTCTGTGATTGCTAAATACTGCAGTAAACATCTGCTGACATCTAAGGTATGTAGTTTAATCTTACTTGGGATTCCTAGGATTAGAGCAGAAAGATGCCAAAACAATCTCCTGCGACCTATGGAATTTTGACACTACCTTAGGGAGATAACCCGGGTCCAATTTCAAAACTATCCTATGATCCAGAACCTAAGTGAATGGAGGCTCTGCTGATAAAGCTTGGATGTCACTTATTCTACGGGCCGATGGTAAGGCTACCAGCAGGGATGTTTTAACCAAAACTATCTTGTCTGAGGCAGAAACCAAGTGTTCCATCAAATGCTTGGTAGAGGTATGCTTGCAATTCTCTTCCCACTTTATATGAGGTGCTGTTAAGATAAAGGGTGAGACTCCACAACCTGAACTGATCAGACCTGCCATTAAGGATCTTAGCAGAGTAGAACCTAATAGTTTATGTAAGCTACAATTACTCTGTTTGTATGACAATACATTTACATCGTGACTTTGTATAGATGAAAGGAGCTTTGTTATATACTGCTTAGGCTTCTTTAGGTTTAAAAGGAATTGAATCTTTCATTGAAACACAGGTGGATATCTGTGACCATGCTACAACTGGAGGTTCGTTTCTAACAGTGATAATGCCTTCCTTAGAGGTGTGGTCAGACTGCTTATTAATTTTGACACTTCGCAGGACACCTTTTTCCCCCTGGGAGACAACAACTATGACTCCCCAAGTTTATGAGAAGACAAGGGAAGACTTACACTCAGTTTCTAACTCTTAAAAAAAAAAAAAAATAATAATTAAAAAGTAGACAACCTAACTGTCAAGGTTGTCCCCAACTCTGCCAACTAAGTTCTGCAGCGCTCAACAGATCGGTCCATGATCCCGATATAATCAAGGTAAGGCATCACTATGGCTTCCTCCTTCGATAAGCACGTTGTCATAACTACTATAATCTCCCTAAAGCCTTTTGGCACCATTGACAACATTACTCCTTTTTATGCTGAGAACTATCCTCCGGAAATTTTGTGTGTTTCATGTGCATTGGAACAGGATTATGCACATTCTTTACCTCCTAGACTCATATATAGCAATCTGGAACCAGAGGTTTAATAGCCTCAATTCTAAACTACCCAACTCAAGAATCTGTACAGCCCCTTCAGGTTGTAGCAAACCCAGGAAGAACTGGGTTGAATCATAGCCTAAAGGGTCTTACTTAAGGCACCTAGGGAGCCAGACTGCTGGAAAGCAGAGCAGACTGCATGTGTCTTGGAGCTAAACAGCGACAGGCCAGAGACTCCACTTGGGAGGAGTCTGCACATGGTCATATGCAAAGAACTGTGAGCATCATTGGTTGCCCTGGATAAATGCGGTTTTGTTTTCTCAAGCTGGGGTTGACTCAGCTGTATATGAGTAGTCAGGGTCTGTCCTGCACAGTCAGTGCTGGAGAAGGATAGAAATTTTAAGATTATGATCTCTGTGCAACTTGTAGAAGGAACATAAACTGCACTTGCTTGGACCAAGCCCCCATTGGCTGTACGAATGCTACCCCTGAATTTGGTAACCTTGACTTGCAGTGTACAGTTGGTGAACTTGGATCTGTCAGACCCTAACAAGTTATGCAACTGGTACCTTACAATGAGGCACCATAAGGTATCATGAGGCAAAGACACCCCCACAAGGCAAAGACACCCATTAGGCACAGAGACACCATAAGGCCCTACGAGGTGCAATGCCATGAAGCAACATTAAAGCAATACGAAGCGCAAAAAAAGCGCCGCTATAAAAGTGCTGCCGTGAAGCACCATAAAAGCATCGCCATGAGGCGCCGCCTTAAAAGTGCGGCCATGAGGCACTATGAGGCTCAACTCAGATTTCCATTTAAGAGAGTAATTCATCTCAGTAAAGGTAAACCTTCACCTTGGGTGGTAAATCTCAATTGTCAGACTAACCCCACCTGAAAGAGAAAACTAATTAAGCGCAGCTGGAGGGCAGACTTTCATAACGACAATGTACTATTAACACCATGTGCCCTCTGGAGTAAATAGATTTTTACATTGTTGTCCAGTCTGAGTGTTCATCTACCACAAAAATGAAGAAAAAGCCTGCTTGCATACGATAAACTCTGAAGCCCAATCATGAGGCTCTGTGCTGTAGATAATTTAGAAGGGTCCAAGGCCCAGCTTACATCCTGAAGACAACATTTAAGTAAATGAAGCCTTTAGCCCAGCCGGGGGTCTTATAAAGCCCACGCTCCCCAATATTTTGAGTTTTGCGTTAACTTTTTTAAGCCTTTCCTAGCAACAAACAACAAGGAAAGATCCCCATTAACAAGGCTTGTTAGAGGTATGCCTGTGAACATTCACGAGGATCACTCATGACCGGCTGTTTACTGAACGGAAACAGATTCGGAGGATGTACCAATTTTTTTTTTTTTTTTTTAAGACTGTTCCTCTCGGGAGCTGTGCACTCACGACCCTCTCTGCTCCACTGGTTGGCCTGTTGCTTCTTCCCTGCTGCTGTACCTACATTATACACGGGAAGGAGAGCTGGAGCCAAAGTGCTCTTACTGCGGTCAGACCCTATTTAAAATGGGGGACCTGATACAGCTCATTGATGCCTCCTACTGACCCTTGGCGCCTAGCCAGTCTCCCATACCGGCACTTGGCCAACCTCAAGCTGTGTAGAAGCTGCGATCCGTGTCAATGAGATCAGGGATTTGCATCCTTTTTCACCTGAGCGCATCATTAGCGTGCAATTACCTGAATAGCGTCCTGCGTCTGGACATGCACAATGCCAGGACATCTAGTACCAGCCTGTGGAAAAGCGCTGGTGCCCCGCTCAGGCTCAGTTGGGGAAGAGACCAACGTGGGACCTGCCGCGGCGCTTCCAGCACCTCCTGGGGCAGGCCGCAGCAGAGACGGTGCCCTGCCTGCCAGGAACCGTCCGGCCCAGGGCTGGGAAAAAAAATAAAATAAAAACCCTTTCCTTCGGACACTGTGTATCTTCGGCCGTTTTTTTTAAAAATTGTTCAGCAGCTTGCATCCTAGGGGCGGGATAGTGCGCCTGGACCTGCACAAAGCCGGGATGCACAGCTGTTAGGCACCGACCAGTGTGCAAACGCTGGTGCCCCGGTCACGCTTGCTAGGGGAGGACACCCATGTGGGATCTGCTGGAGTGAAGGAAGAGGGACAGTACCTGATAGGCGAGTCTTGATTCCTTCTTCACACTCTTGAGGACGGCATCAGGGGCCCCCCTTGAGATAAAAGGGGGTCCCTGATATTGATAAGGAGTCCGCCTTCCCGCACAGTCATGGTCCTTGACGGTGCAGCAGACGGTGTCGCCCCTGAAAAGGGGTCAGGTCCCAAGTGGTAGGGACCACAGTCTTCCTCACAGCCCGCTCACAGGAGGGGGCTAGGGTGGGGAATAAGGCACCCACCACAAAATCACCCTGGACTCAGTGAAGTGGCATGGGATAGGGTTCTGCCTGGCGAGATTAAAGTGTACAGTGTAGAGATGCCACATTGTTCTCGGTCACATGTAAGTGGGAAGGCAGAGTGGAAATTACACCCTGCTGCCCTTGAAGACAAAAAGGAAAAAGATTAATGGAAAAAACAAAGAGCCCTGTAGGAAAAAAGACAGATCTCCAGATCTGCCTCCTACAGACACTAAGCTTAAACTGACGAGCTTTGTGTGTGTCGGTGGAAGAGCCAACTTTTTTTACCTAGTGCCAGCAGCATACCTGTGTCCCCCAATGAAGAATAAAGAAATCCCCATTTTTCCCTCTTTTTTTTTTTTTTTTTTTTTAAACAAAACTTCATCAGATGTGAGGGGAGAGAAAAAATAACACAAATAGGAAGGTAGAGTCAGATGAGTAGTTATATTTTACTTGAAGTATATTAGAAAAGTGCTTAGGATTTTTTTCTTTTCACATTAAATATTAAATTCAGTTATGTTTCAGACAACCTCAAAAAAATTATTGCCATCAGAAAATGTAGATCAATGTGAAATGAGTTCTTGACTTAAAAACATAAAACTTTATTTTAACTTTTTGTTTGTCCAGCATGTTAAGTTATGGAACTTTGCAAATCAACTTTAAGATTTTCTCTTCATTTCTGTCACAAAATTTTTTTTATGCATGTAAGTAGCTTCAGACCAGTGCTTTTCACCAGTCTAAATTGCCTGCCTTTAGCTGCAACTACCAGACTCTTTTAATTTCTGTACAAATACAGAAGATAAAGGGTCACCTCCCATGCAGACACATGTGCTGAGCTGACCCTTTCACTGCCATCATCTGTACTGCAAATGCGTAGGTTCTCATATCAATGCAGCAGTAGGCAAGTTCCGTATTTCTCAGACTATAAGGGCCCCTTTCCACTTGTGTGAGAAAAAAACGGTCCGATTTACGGACCGAAAAAACTGATGTAACGTCTGCGAGTGCCATGCGAGTGTCATGCGATTTTTTTATCGCAACATCCGTATGACATCCGTATTGCTGTCCGATTTTTACGCACGGGTCTCCTTTGAAAAGCCGGTAATTCAGCGCAGAGTACAGTAAAATCACAGTGACAGGTTAGATTAGAGTAGATATATACACATAGAATAGGTATATATACATATATATATATATATGTCAGGGAGACACCTATATATATATATATATATATATATATATATATATATTTAATGCAGCGCTAGATAGCTTTAAAGCTGGTAATTCAATTACCGGCTTTTGCTTTCTCCTTCACAAACCCGACATGATATGAGACCTGGTTTACATACAGTAAACCATCTCATATCACCATTTTTTTTTGCATATTCCACACTACTAATGTTAGTAGTGTGTATATGCAAAATTTGGGCGTTCTAGCTATTATATTTAAGGGTTAAATGGCGGGAAAAATTGGCGTGGGCTCCCGCACAATTTTCTCCGCCAGAGTAGTAAAGCCAGCGACTGAGGGCAGATATTAATAGCCTGGAGAGGGTCCATGGTTATTGCCCCCCCCCCCCCTGGCTAAAAACACCTGCCCCCAGCCACCCCAGAAAAGGCACATCTGGAAGATGCGCCTATTCTGGCACTTGGCCACTCTCTTCCCATTCCCGTGTAGCGGTGGGATATGGGGTAATGAAGGGTTAATGCCACCTTGCAATTGTAAGGTGACATTAAGCCTAATTAATAATGGAGAGGCGTCAATTGACACCTATCCATTATTAATCCAATTGAAAGAAAGGGTTAAAAAAAATACACACACACATTAAAAATTATTTTAATGAAATAAAAACAAAGGTTGTTGTAATTTTTTATTTAACGCCCAATCCACTCAGTGAAGACCCTCGTTCTGTGACAAAAAAAAAAAATTAACCAACAATATACTTACCTTCCACAGATCTGTAAAGTCCAACGATGTAAATCCTTCTGAAGGGGTTAAAACATTTTGCAGCCAGGAGCTTTGCTAATGCAATGCTACTCCTCGCTGCAAAACCCCGGGGAATGAGTCTAAATATAGATCAATGAGCTATATTTAGCTTCATTTGCGGTGAGGCGCCCTCTGCTGGCTGTTCATAGATCGTGGGAACTTTCCTAGAAAGCATGGTGCGAGTGCTGTGCGTTTTTTTTCTCGCACCTATTGACTTGCATTGGCGAGTCTCGTCCGAGAATCTCACCAATACGCAGCATGCTGCGATTTTTTTTCTCAGCCGACACAGATTTTTCTCAGTCCGATTTCGGCTGGGAAAAAAAATCGCAAATGGAGTGTCACATATTGATTAACATTGGTCCGAGTGCAATCCGATTTTTTATCGGATTGCACTCGTCCGTTTTCCTCACAAGTGGAAAGGGGCCCTTAGACGCACTTTTTTCTTCCAAAAATGTGGAGGAAATTGGGGGATGTGTCTTATAGTCTGGATATACCGGCTATGACTGCGGTGGGGAGGTGGAAGAGTGGCATCGGCAGAGCAGTGGGTCACAGAGGCAGGAGCCGGCTGCTGTGGCTAACTCCTGTGCCCGCTGCTAAATACTCACTGCTCTCCACGCACAGAGTCCCGGTGTGCAGAGCAGCAAGTATTCCGGCAGCTGCTCTTCAGCTTGCAAGCAGCGCATGACGTCCCTGCCATGTGCTGCTTACAAAAATAAAGCAGCTGTTGGCATCAGAACAAGATGCTATGAGGGAGCACCGGGAAGGTAGGTGTAATTATTATTATTATTATTTTTTTTTTAAATTTCTGATGGGGCCATGCATACCAGGATAGGGGTGGGGGCCAATCATATCAGGATACGGATGAGGGGGCCATGCTTACCAGGATAGGGATGAGGGGATGTGTATCAGGATGGGGATGACAGGGGCTATGCTTACCAGGATGGGGATGAGAGGGCCATGCTTACCAGGATAGGCATGAGGGGATGTGTATCAGGATGGGGATGAGGGGGCCATGCTTACCAAGATAGGGATGAGGGGATGTGTATCAGGATGGAGATGACGGGGCCATGCTTACCAGGATAGGGATGAGAGGGCCATGCTTACCAGGATAGGCATGAGGGGATGTGTATCAGGATGGGGATTAGGGGGCCATGCTTACCAGGATAGGGATGAGAGGGCCATGCTTACCAGGATAGGCATGAGGGGGGCCATGCTTACAAGGATAGGGATGAGAGGGGCCATGTGTATCAGGATGGGGATGAGGGGACCATATTTACCCTGGGAATATTAAGTACAGAACAGACCACATTTTTGCTTCAAATATTTTTCCTAATTTTCTCCTCTATAACGTAGTTGCGTCTTATGGATCTTTTAGTCCGAAAAAACGCTAATTAAACTGGGAAAAGGCATAAGTTTGGAAACTAATTGTAAGCACTTTTTGCAGGATTGAAGACAGTTGTTAAGAAAGGATTTGCCAAGTTTCATAACTTTCCATGATGTAAAATATTATCTAAAGGAAAACAAAATGAAAGTTTAGTTCTCTATAAGCGTTTGAAAGATCTGCTCTTCGGTAGAAATAGTAACTTACACACTAGTACTGTGACAGTCCAGTCACACCTCCAAGTTGATAGGCGCGCTCCCCCTGGTAAGTTGAGTCCTGCGATAACGCCACATCAATCTGCGACTTAAATTCATCACCAAGGTAGCTATCCTGGAACGGTAAAATATACCATATGTACTGACAAAATGTGGATTAGAAGAATTAAAAGGATCTACAATTCAGATTCCTTACTGAATTCATCTCTTAGAAGACCTCTGCTTTCTCTCTTCATTCATTCTTAGCAGCATGTGTTTAACCCCTTAACCGCTGATAAGCCTCTTATGGGCAAACGTTAAGGGGCATTATTCCTCAGCGCTGCTATTTAACCCCTTAATGACCACCGCCAATATGTCCTGAGATATAAGAGAATAGCCTCTGCCGCATACAGGTGACAATCCAACAGCTGTCGGCTGTCCACTATAGTTGGCAACTTGCAGTATAAGACACGATCAGTGTTGGCACGGACTATGGTTGTTTAAACCCTTAGGTGCTGTGATAAATAATGGCTACATCATATAAATGGTTAACAAAGTGAGGGGGTTTCCTCTTTAACCCCATGGGCACCCTGAGATCTTGATTGTGTGGTCCTGATGGTTTCCATGACAATTTAGGGCCAAATAATAGCTTTAGGGTAAGTTCACACAGGACGTTTTTGCTTTTTTGTCTGCAGCAAAACCTGATCTTCTTGGCAGGAAAGAAGCTGGGGTAAAAATGCAGGTTTAGGTGCGGATTTACTGCGTTCTTGTTGCGTCTCTTTGTCCATGCTAATGTCCATTGACTTTCTGCAGTAAAAATGCTGCAAATAACGCATGTGGTGCCAATAGTTCAACAGGGGACAAAAACTGAACTCGGAAATTATAGGCCGGTAAGCTTAACCTCTACTGTGGGTAAAATCCTGGAGGGCATTCTAAGGGATGCTATACTGGAGTATCTGAAGAGGAATAACCTCATGACCCAGTATCAGCACGGGTTTACTAGGGACCGTTCATGTCAGACTAATCTGATCAGCTTCTATGAAGAGGTTTGTTCCGGACTGGACCAAGGGAACCCAGTAGATGTAGTGTATATGGACTTTTCAAAAGCTTTTGATATGGTGCCACACAAAAGGTTAATACATAAAATGAGAATAATGGGGATAGGGGGAAATATGTGTAAGTGGGTTAAGAGCTGGCTCAGGGATAGGAAACAAAGGGTGGTAATTAATGGAACACACTCGGACTGGGTAGCTATTAGCAGTGGGGTACCACAGGGGTCAGTATTGGGCCCTCTTTTTAACATTTATTAATGACCTTGTAGGGGGCATACAGAGCAGAATTTCAATATTTGCAGATGACACTAAACTCTGCAGGGTAATCAATATAGAGGAGGATAATTTAAAATTACAGGATGATTTATGTAAACTAGAAGCTTGGGCTGATAAATGGCAAATGAGCTTTAATGGGGATAAATGTAAGATCATGCACTTGGGTAGAAGTAATAAGATGTATAACTATGCGCTTAATTGTAAAACACTGGGCAAAACCGTCAATGAAAAAGACCTGGGAGTATGGGTGGATGACAAACTCACATTTAATGGCCAGTGTCAGGCAGCTGCTACAAAGGCAAATAAAATAATGGGATGCATTAAAAGAGGCATAGATGCTCATGAGGAGAACATAATTTTACCTCTATACAAGTCACTAGTTTGACCACACTTAGAATACTGTGCACAGTTCTGGTCTCCGGTGTATAAGAAAGACATAGCTGAACTAGAGCGGGTGCAGAGAAGAGCGACCAAGATTATTAGAGGACTGGGGGGTCTGCAATACCAAGATAGGTTATTACACTTGGGGCTATTTAGTTTGGAAAAACGAATGCTAATGGGGTGATCTTATTTTAATGTATAAATATGAGGGGACAGTACAAAGACCGTTCTAATGATCTTTTTTACTCAGACCTGAGACGGGGACAAGGGGACATCCTCTACGTTTGGAGGAAAAAAGGTTTAAGCATAATAACAGACGCGGGTTCTTTACTGTAAGAGCAGTGAGACTATGGGACTCTCTGCCGTATGATGTTGTAATGAGTGATTCATTACTAAAATTTAAGAAGGGACTGGATGCCTTTCTTGAAAAGTAGAATGTTATAGGTTATATACAGGTCCTTCTCAAAAAATTAGCATATAGTGTTAAATTTCATTATTTACCATAATGTAATGATTACAATTAAACTTTCATATATTATAGATTCATTATCCACCAACTGAAATTTCTCAGGTCTTTTATTGTTTTAATACTGATGATTTTGGCATACAACTCCTGATAACCCAAAAAACCTGTCTCAATAAATTAGCATATCAAGAAAAGGTTCTCTAAACGACCTATTACCCTAATCTTCTGAATCAACTAATTAACTCTAAACACATGCAAAAGATACCTGAGGCTTTTATAAACTCCCTGCCTGGTTCATTACTCAAAACCCCCATCATGGGTAAAGGCCCCTTCACATTAAGCGACGCTGCAGCGATACCGACAACGATCCGGATCGCTGTTTGGTCGCTGGAGAGCTGTCACACAGACCGCTCTCCAGCGACCAACGATGCCGGTAACCAGGGTAAACATCGGGTAACTAAGCGCAGGGCCGCGCTTAGTAACCCGATGTTTACCCTGGATACCATGCTAAAAGTTAAAAAAAACAAACACTAGATACTTACCTACCGCTGTCTGTCCTCCAGCGCTGCGCTCTGCTTCTCTGCTCTCCTCCTGTACTGTCTGAGCCGGAAAGCAGAGCGGTGACGTCACCGCTCTGCTTTCCGGCTCACAGCCAGTACAGGAGGAGTGCAGAGCACAGCGCTGGAGGACAGACAGCGGTAGGTAAGTATCTAGTGTTTGGTTTTTTTTACTTTTAGCATGGTAACCAGGGTAAACATCGGGTTACTAAGCGCGGCCCTGCGCTTAGTTACCCGATGTTTACCCTGGTTACCAGTGAAGACATCGCTGGATCGGTGTCACACACGCCGATCCAGCGATGTCTCCAGGGAGTCCAGCGACGAAATAAAGTTCTGGACTTTATTCAGCGACCAACGATCTCCCAGCAGGGGCCTGATCGTTGGTCGCTGTCACACAGAACGATTTCATTAACGATATCGTTGCTACGTCACAAATAGCAACGATATCGTTAACAATATCGTTATGTGTGAAGGTACCTTAAGACTAGCGACCTAACAGATGTCAAGAAGGCCATCATTGACACCCTCAAGCAAGAGGGTAAGACCCAGAAAGAAATTTCTCAACAAATAGGCTGTTCCCAGAGTGCTGTATCAAGGCACCTCAATGGTAAGTCTGTTGGAAGGAAACAATGTGGCAGAAAACGCTGTACAACGAGAAGAGGAGAACGGACCCTGAGGAAGATTGTGGAGAAGGACCGATTCCAGACCTTGGGGAACCTGAGGAAGCAGTGGACTGAGTCTGGTGTGGAAACATCCAGAGCCACCGTGCACAGGCGTGTGCAGGAAATGGGCTACAGGTGCCGCATTCCCCAGGTAAAGCCACTTTTGAACCATAAACAGCGGCAGAGGCGCCTGACCTGGGCTACAGAGAAGCAGCACTGGACTGTTGCTAAGTGGTCCCAAGTACTTTTTTCTGATGAAAGCAAATTTTGCATGTCATTCGGAAATCAAGGTGCCTGGAGGAAGACTGGGGAGAAGGAAATGCCAAAATGCCTGAAGTCCAGTGTCAAGTACCCACAGTCAGTGATGGTGTGGGGTGCCATGTCAGCTGCTGGTGTTGGTCCACTGTGTTTCATCAAGGGCAGGGTCAATGCAGCTAGCTATCAGGAGATTTTGGAGCACTTCATGCTTCCATCGGCTGAAATGCTTTATGGAGATGAAGATTTCATTTTTCAGCACGACCTGGCACCTGCTCACAGTGCCAAAACCACTGGTAAATGGTTTACTGACCATGGTATTACTGTGCTCAATTGGCCTGCCAACTCTCCTGACCTGAACCCCATAGAGAATCTGTGGGATATTGTGGGATATTGTGAAGAGAAAGTTGAGAGACGCAAGACCCAACACTCTGGATGAGCTTAAGGCCGCTATTGAAGCATCCTGGGCCTCCATAACATCTCAGCAGTGTCACAGGCTGATTGCCTCCATGCCACGCCGCATTGAAGCAGTCATTTCTGCCAAAGGATTCCCGACCAAGTATTGAGTGCATAACTGAACATTATTATTTGTTGGTTTTTTTGTTTGTTATTAAAAAACACTTTTATTTGATTGGATGGGTGAAATATGCTAATTTATTGAGACAGGTTTTTTGGGTTATCAGGAGTTGTATGCCAAAATCATCAGTATTAAAACAATAAAAGACCTGACAAATTTCAGTTGGTGGATAATGAATCTATAATATATGAAAGTTTAATTGTAATCATTACATTATGGTAAATAATGAAATTTAACACTATATGCTAATTTTTTGAGAAGGACCTGTATATTAGATTCCTTGACGGGGCGTTGATCCAGGGAACTAGTCTGATTGCCGTATGTGGAGCCGGGAAGGATTTTTTTTATCCCTAATATTGAGCTTATTCTTTGCCACATGTGGCTTTTTTGCCTTCCTCTGGATCAACATGTTAGGGCATGTTAGGTTATGATATGGGTTGAACTAGATGGACTTGAAGTCTTCCTTCAACCTTAATAACTATGTTACTATGTTACTAATAATGGTACCTGCGTTTTGGCAGCGTTTTTTCAACACTTTCAAGCCTATGGGTGAAAAACACTGCAAAAACGCTGAAAGAAGTGACATGCTCCATGTCCAAAAAAAGCAGCAAAGCACAAAATCCTGATGACAAAAAAAACCAATGTGTGTGCATGAGATTTCTGAAATCTCATAATCTTTGCTGGTACTGTAAAAAGCAGCTGAAAATTATCAAAAAATGCCGCAAACACGCCCTGTGTGAACTTACCCATAGTCTGCTGGTTATAGCGACCTGTTCAGAAGTTAGCAACATTTAGGTGGCAAAAATACACATTCATTCCTGGCATGCCACTTTACATTAATTCCAGAAAAAACTGAAGGATAAATAAACTTATGTCAGGGGGGTGCTGTTTTTAAAATGGTATCACTTCTGGAGATTTTCCTATATATAGGACCCTCAACAACGTCAAAAAAATAAAATTTTGTAAATTTCCTTGAAAAAACGAAAAATTACTGCTATGTTATTAAACCTCCTAAAAGGCTAACAAAATAAAATACCGCATATACTCGAGTATAAGCCGACCCGAGTATAAGCCGACCCCCCTAATTTTGTCACAAAAAACTGGGAAAACTTATTGACTCGAGTATAAGCATAGGGTGAAAAATGCAGCAGCTACCGGTAAATGTTAAAAATAAAAATAGGTACCAATAAAAGTAAAATGAATTGAGACATCAGTAGGTTAAGTGTTTTAGAATATCCATATTGAATCAGGAGCCCCATATAATGCTCCATACAGTTCATGATGGGCCCCATAAGAGGCTCCGTATTAAAATATGTCCCATATAATGCTGCACAAATGTTAATTATGACCCCATAAGATGCTCCATAGAGACATTTGCCCCATACAATGCTGCACAAATGCTGATTATGGCCCCATAAGATGCTCCATAGAGACATTTGCCCCATACAATGCTGCACAAATGCTGATTATGGCCCCATAAGATGCTCCATAGACACATTTGCCCCATATAATGCTGCACAAATGCTGATTATAGCCCCATAAGATGCTCCATAGAGATATTTGCCCCCATATAATGCTGCACATGGCCCCATAAGATGCTCTATAGAGATATTTGCCCCCATGTAATGCTGCACATGGCCCCATAAGAAGCTCCATAGAGATATTTGCCCCATATGCTGCGATAAAAACAAACAAAAAAAAAAAAACAACAACATACTCACCTCTCGTCGCTCAGGCCCCCAGCACTTGCTATATTCACCTGTCCGCTTTCCACACAAATCGTGCCCTCTGATCTGAGCGTCACTGCAGAGGACGCAGAAGGCGGAGCGGCGCCGACGGTGTAACGGGGGACAGGTGAATATCGTGAGCTGCCCCCGTTATACTCACCTGCTCCTGGCACGGTCCCTGGTTCTCCGGGCGCTGACAGCTTCTTCCTGTATTGAGCGGTCACATGGTACCACTCATTACAGTAATGAATAGGATGCTCCACCCCTATGGGAGTTGAGTCGGGTCCATATTCATTACTGTCATGAGCGGCACCATGTGACCGCTCAATACAGTAAGAAGCTGTCCCCGCCCGGAGAACAAGGGACGTCCAGTGACCGCACTGGAGCAGGTTGAGTATAATTAGACAGCTGCTGTTCCACCTCCCCTGCCGACCCCTGGGAATGACTCGAGTATAAGGCAAGAGGGGCAATTTCAGCCTTAAAAATTGGGCTGAAATTCTCGGCTTATACTTGAGTATATACGGTAACATTTTACAAATGGTGCCGATATGAAGCAGACATGAGGGAAATGTTATTTTAATGTTTCTCTGTAGTATGACTATATGGATTAAAGGGATACTCCTACAACGTTTGAAAATTGTTATTTTTTTTTTTAAATTGTCAAATTTCTGATAGTTTTTAAAAAATAAAACATTGACCTAAATTTACCATTATCATAAATTATAATGTGACACGAAAAAACAATCTCAAAATCACTGGGATTTGTTGAAGCATTCTAGAGTTATTAACACAAAGTAACATTGGCCAGATTTAAAAAATTTGGCCCGGTCACTAAGGGGTTAAGGGCACTGAGGAATAAGTATATCACCCGCCACTCGACTGAAATTCCCACTGGTGTCGACTGTAAATGACAGTCGACACCCTGCGGTATCGGCCCCAGCTGATGTCTCAATAAATTTTACTTTTATTGGTATCTATTTTTATTTTTGAAATTTATCAGTAGCTGCTGCATTTTCCACCCTAAGCTTATACTCGAGTCAATAAGTTTTCCCTTTTTTTTCTCAAAATTAGGCGTTTCGGCTTATACTCAAGTATATACAGTATACATACACACAATATATATCCATATTTATATCTAAATATAAAATATACTATATTTATAATATGCTGCATGCCTGCTAAATGCGGCAATTTACATCTGTTGCAGTATTTTGCGGGTTTAAGTGTCAGGAGCAATGCACAGCCTCCTGTGAGCGGGAGACCACGCTGACATATATATACCGAATCAGTAATAAGTACTTCCCGATGATGGCATATATACTGCAAATGTAAGGATGGGGTTAAATTCTAGAACAACTTCTATACCTGTGATAATTCTGGTTGAGAAAGTCCTGGTTGGCTCATCTGTGATGGCTGACTCATAGATATGTAACCCTGGGTTAGAGGTCCTTGAGAAAATGGCTGAGACACAACATCTTGACTGGCTTGACTATTTGGCATATTTCCTTGACTCATGCCCTGAAGTCCAATGCCTCTCGGTTTCTGGCGTCCACCACGAGTTGCTTTTCCTTTAGGCATTCCACGACCTTGCGAAATACGGTCAATGTATGAATGAGCTGAAAGATGAGTAAAATAACACTTTAAAACATAAGAATAAAACATTTCTTGACACAAAAAAAGGGACCAAAACACAAAAGTTAGCAGGCAAAGCATGTTGAAAAGGATTGCCAAAAATCTTACAATGTCAATTTATAATAATAATAATAATTTTTATTTATATAGCGCCAACATATTCCGCAGCGCTTTACAAATTATAGAGGGGACTTGTACAGACAATAGACATTACAGCATAACAGAAATACAGTTCAAAACAGATACCAGGAGGAGTGAGGGCCCTGCTCGCAAGCTTACAAACTATGGGGAAAAGGGGAGACACGAGAGGTGGATGGTAACAATTGCTTTAGTTATTCGGACCAGCTATAGTGTAAGGCTCAGGTGTTCATGTAAAGCTGCATGAACCAGTTACCTGCCTAAGTATGTAGCAGTACAGACACAGAGGGCTAATACTGCATAAAGTGTATGAGAACATGATGCGAGGAACCTTTTTTTTTTTTTTTATTATAAATAGGCCACACAGGGATTGTTAGGTTAATGCATTGAGGCGGTAGGCCAGTCTGAACAAATGAGTTTTTAGGGCACGCTTAAAACTGTGGGGATTGGGGATTAATCGTATTAACCTAGGTAGTGCATTCCAAAGAATCGGCGCAGCACGTGTAAAGTCTTGGAGACGGGAGTGGGAGGTTCTGATTATTGAGGATGCTAACCTGAGGTCATTAGCGGAGCGGAGGGCACGGGTAGGGTGGTAGACTGATACCAGGGAGGAGATGTAGGGTGGTGCTGAGCCATGGAGTGCTTTGTGGATGAGGGTAGTAGTTTTGTACTGGATTCTGGAGTGGATGGGTAGCCAGTGTAATGACTGGCACAGGGTAGAGGCATCGGTGTAACGGTTGGTGAGGAATATGATCCTGGCTGCAGCATTCAGGACAGATTGGAGCGGGGAGAGTTTTGCAAGAGGGAGACCGATTAGTAGAGAGTTACAATAGTCCAGACGAGAATGAATAAGTGAAACAGTAAGAGTTTTTGCAGAGTCGAAAGTAAGAAAAGGGCGAATTCTAGAAATGTTTTTGAGATGCAGGTAAGAAGAGCGAGCCAGTGATCGGATGTAGGGGGTGAATGAAAGGTCAGAATCAAGGATGACCCCAAGGCAGCGGGCATGTTGCTTTGGAGTAATGGTGGAACCGCACACGGAGATGGCAATGTCAGGCAAAGGTAGGTTAGTAGAGGGAGAGAACACGAGGAGTTCAGTTTTTGACAGGTTTAGTTTCAGATAGAGGGAGGACATGATGTTAGAGAAACTGCAGACAACAGGCACTTGCCTTACACTAAGGAGGTGCTCGCAATAAAAAAAAATCCTGCTCAGACTAACAATATAGAAAGTACAGGCTTGATCAGTACAATGTCTATCACAGAGAAGAATACTTTGAATACCTTTCATTCTGTTCTAGTTTTCAAGCAAATGTGCTCATAAAGATATATGGAAAACCAATAATGTATTATAATAGCAAAGTTGGTGAGATTCTGCCAATTCCCACATGGAAAAAAAACCTGGGTGAAATTCAGATGAAAATAAACATGTCAATTTAGGTTACTCCAGTCGCATACAGATTTCCTTCAGCTTAAAGGGAATATCCGGGACTAAAAAACATGTGGTTGCTAACAGAGGCAACAACCCGTCTGTTGCACCCAAAGCCTGTCGTTGACTGCTCTAGACATAAATTCAGCCAATCACTGTCAGAGCTGCCGTCTCGGTGTAACCCTCCACTCTACCATGTACTTCAAACTACCGTATACGACCAAAACAGTGTCACCTCCTGCCAATACCAACTCAAAATTATTTCCCAAACTCAACCTTTTCTCAACCCAGTCATCAAAAATGCTAGTGTATGCCCTCATCTCTAGCCCAAACTACTGCAACATCCTCTTCTGTGGCCGTTTATCTCCCTCAAACTCACCATTTACCCTTGGTGCCCTATTTTTACTGCTCTTCTATCGCTTATTTCCTTACTCCCTCTCTGCCAATTCCTTTACTGGATTTCAGTTACCGTAACCAGAGAATTCAGTTTAAAATACCAACGATGGCTTACAAGGAAGGTTCAATACTGACTTCTCCATACATATCCGTCCTAATATCAAAATGACTCTCCACACAATCTCTACCTGTATTCTATTTGTGTTTCTCACACAACCATCTTCACAATTTCTCCCAAGCATTAACCCCCGGAGCTTTTTTCGGTTTTTGCATTTTCGTTTTTCACTCCCCTCCTTCCCAGAGCCATAACTTTTTTTATTTTTCCGCCAATATGGCCATATGAGGGCTTATTTTTGGATGGATAAGTTGTACTTTTGAAAGACACTATTGGTTTTACCATGTCGTGTACTAAAAAAATGGGGAAAAAAATTCCAATTGCGGTGAAATTGCAAAAACAAGTGCAATCCCATTTCCGCCTGGAAGCGCTTGTTAAAAGCGGCTGAGTGTTAAAGGCAGCAGAGTTTGACAGTGACATTTAACTAGTTAATAGGCGCGTACAGATAGCGATTCCACCCGTGCCTATTGCGGGCACATGTCAGCTGTTCAAAACAGCTGACATGTCCCGGCTTTGATGCAAGCTCCCCGCTGGAGCCCACATCAAAGCAGGGGTCCTGCCATCGGACGTACTATTCCATCCGATAGCAGAAAAAGGTTAAAGAAAAGCACTACCTCAACATATCAGAGATTGTCCTCTGCAGTTGAAGACATCAGATGTATCTGAGGACCCATCTCTTCAGGAAAGTCTACAACCTGCAAAAACCCAGCTGCCACCTCATTACCACCTGAGCGCTTCCAAACGCCTAATTTACTGTGGACTACTCCAATATAACAAGGCAGAAAAGAAGATATACATGGTGAGGTGGAGATAGGAGGATACTGCCAGTTAGAATGGTGCTTGAAGCTGGATGCGATCTTGTGGTGAGTGCGTTTGACTCGAGAATACTGAATAGTGGTAAAGTGGAAACCTCTAGATATAGCTATACTGCCTATAAGAGAGAGAGGTTCAAGGCATGTGTGCTTTCTATGGTGAAGTTTTGACTGTCATTAAACCGGTAATGGGGAACTCTGGGTGTCACTACTGTGGGGCGGGGGAGTCATTGGATGTGGTTCATGGCCCTCTATCAGCACTATAAGATGTGCTAAATATGGCTCTTAAGGACCCCTGGTCTGGATGAATCACATATGTTCTATGGGCATCTGCATATCTCCTACCTGACAATGCCAAAAAATGGTGAGCTTTCTATAGATCCGATCAGAAGAGTCTTCACAATCCATTGAAAACTACAGGACAATAGGCTTTTTTCAAGTCAAGTACAGAATAGCTTTATGAGCTTAATCGTTTATAATGTTAAATACCTGCAGTTGGTCCATTGGCCTGTCCAAAGTAACTTGGTGGAGGCATTGGTGGCATGACCAAATTGAAAGGAATTGGAATGTTCATTGCAGTCACGTGACTGGGTCCAGAGCTAATCATGCCAATCTGATCATGGGTTTGAAAGTACATGTTTGAGGGCCGAGCTTAAAGAAAAAGGTAAAACACAAATTACATTAGAAAATTATTTCAATAATCTCGGGCTTCGTATATGCTTTAGAAGACTAAAACTCTAGTGCCATCTATTGGAAGTAGCAATCCTAAAAATACACATTCACCCTTTAACGAGTCTTGCCACAAGACTTCAAATAAACGCAAAACCCGGAATCTCAATTTGGAATCACTGTTTTGGGGTACTTCCCCTAGTCAGTGCAAAGTGTGAGATCCGGTTTGCTGGGTAAGAGGCGCCTGACCGGGATATAAGGTTTAACGTTTCTCTTTGGAAAGAATGACATGTCAAGCCTGACATGCCAAAGTGAGGAGACTTAAGCACTGCAATGCTCCTATGGGAAAGTAAATATGAAAATTCTCTTCAGAGAGGAACAGGACTAGAACTGTAGTACCACCTATTTTAACCTCTTTACCTCGAGGGTGGTTTGCATGTTAATGACCAGGCCAATTTTTACAATTCTGACCACTGTCCCTTTATGAGGTAATAACTCTGGAACGCTTCAATGGATCCAGACATTGTTTTTTTCGTGACATGTTGTACTTCATGTTAGTGGTAAAATTTCCTTGACATCACTTACGTTTATTTGTGGACAAAAACGGAAATTTGGCGAAAAGTTAGAAAATTTCGCAATTTTCCAACTTGAATTTTCATGCCATTAAATCACAGGTATCACACAAAATACTTAATAAGTAGCATTTCCCACATGTCTACTTTACATCAGCACAATTTTGGAACCAACATTTTTTTTTGTTGTTAGGAAGTTATAAGGGTTAAAAGTTAAACCGCAATTTCTCATTTTTACATTTTTTTATTTAGGGACCACCTCACAATTGAAGTCACTGAGGGGTCTATATGATAGGTGTCACTTTTGGATATTTTCTTTCTAAAAACTGCACCCCTCAAAGTGCTCAAAACCACATTCAAGATGTTTATTAGCCATTCAGGTGCTTCACAGGAATTTTTGGAATGTTTAAAAAAAAAAATTAAACATTAACTTTTTCACAAAAAATTTAATTCAGACCAAAACTTTTTTATTTTTCCAAGGGTAACAGGAGAAATTGGACCACAAAATTTGTTGTGCAATTTCTCCTGAGTACGCCGATACCCCAAATGTGGGATTAAACCACTGTTTGGGCGCATGGCAGAGCTCGGAAGGGAAGGAGAGCCGTTTTATTTTTTCAATGCAAAATTGGGTGGAAAGACCCACTAAGGAACTTATCTAGATATGTGGTGAGCACTTTGAACCCCCATGTGCTTCACAGAAGTTTATTACGTAGAGCAGTAAAAATAAATTAAAATCATTTGTCACAAAAATGATCTTTTTGCCCTCAATGTTTTAATCTTCCCAAGGGTAACAGAAGAAATTAGACCCCAAAAGTTAATGTGCAATTTGTCCAGAGTACGCTGATACCCCATATGTGGGGGTAAACTGTTTCGGCGCATGGCAGAACTCAGAAGGGAAGGAGAGCCGGATTTTACTGTTATGGTTTGCAGGTGCCAAGACCCACTGGGAGAGTCCATGAGGTGTCAAAACAGCAGAACCCCCATAAAGTGACCCTATTTTACAAACTACACCTCTCTATGGATTCAATTAGGGGTGCAGTGATCATATTGACACCATGGGTGTGTCACAGAATGTTATACCATTGGGCAATGAGGACAAAATAACTACATTTTTACCACCAAAAATTTGTTTTAGCCAAAGATTTTACATTTTCACACAAGTGGGTAAAAATGGCAACAAAATTTGTGCCACAATTTCTACTGAACGTGGCGATACCCCATATGTGGCTGTACAGTACTACTTAGCCCTGAGGAGGAGAGACTCGTGAGGAACGGAGGTGTCTTATAGACGCTTCTCCATTACTAAGCCGTGGGCTTGATGTCACCGGTGACAACCCCACAAATATTACCCCACTTGCCACTGCTACAGGGCAAGTGGGAAGAGTCGGGCTAAGCGCCAGAATTGGCGCATCTAATAGATGTCCCTTTTATGGGCAGCTTTAGGGCTGCTATTTTTATGCTGAGAGGGTCAAAATCCATGGCCCCTTACCAGACAGTACAAGCACCCCAGCTGTGAGCTTTAGCAAGGCTGGTTGTCAAAAATGGGGAGAACCACAAGCCTTTTTATCAAAATTATTATTTAAATAATTAAAAAATATGGCATGGGGACCCCTCTATTCTTGATATCCAACCTTGCTGAAGCTGACAGCTGAGGGCTGCGGCCCCCAGCTGTGAATTTTGTCTGGCTGGTTATCAAAAATAGAGGGGAACCCAAGCAGTTTTTTTTTTCCTTATTACCGTATTTATTTACAGCGCAGGAGCGGCTGATGAATACTCCCATCCGCTGCTCCTGCTGTCACTGTTATTAGCAGCAGCAGGGGTAGGCTGATGGGAGTAAGTCCCATCAGCCGCCACCTGCTGTCTCTTTTATTACTTAAATGTAACTCATCATTCTCCCCTGATCGCTACGGTTGCCAGAGCAGGGGAGAATGATGAGAGCCATGTTTAGCACACACCGCTGGGGAATAGAACTTACTGTAACGCTTCTACTCTGGCGCCCGTCCTTGTGGTACTGATGCGGCACAGGCATGCTACACGTGTGCCGCAAGTGTTACACACACGGAGATCTCCGGTACCGGAAATATCAGGACGTTACACACGTTTTTAGGTTTGGCTGCTGTCACACACTAAAAGACGGTTTTTATTGCAAAAAATTGTTTTTGAATCACCATATTCTGAGAGCTATAATTTTTTCCATATTTTGGCCCATACAGTAATGTGAGGTCTTGTTTTGTTGAGGGACGAGTTGACGTTTTTATTGGTACCATTTTTGGGCACATGACATTTTTCGATCGCTTTCTATTCTGATTTTTGGGAGGCGGAATGAACAAAAACCAGCAATTAATGAATTTTTATGAATTTCTATTGGGGGGCGTTTATACCGTTCCATGTCTGGTAAAATTGATAAGGCAGTTTTATTCTTCGGGTCAACACGATTACAGCAATACCTCATTTATATTTTTTTTGTGTTTTGGCGCTTTTATACAAAAAAAACTATTCTACAAAAAACTATTTTGTATAAAAAATTATTATTTTTGCATCCCTTTATTCTGAGAGCTATAACTTTTATTTTTTCGCTGATGATGCTGTATGGCAACTCGTTTTTTGTGGGACAAGATGACGTTTTCAGCGGTACCAGGTTTATTTATATCCATCTTTTTGATCGCGTGTTATTCCACTTTTTTGTTCGGCGGTATGATTATTAACCCCTTCACGACCACAGCTTTTTTTTTTCCGTTTTGCGTTTTCGTTCCCTTTCTTCCCAGAGCTATAACTTTTTAAATTTTCGTCAATATGGCCAAGTGAGGTCTTATTTTTTGAGGGAGGAGTTGTACTTTTGAACGACATCATTGATTTTAGCATGCCGTGTACTAGAAAACGGGAAAAAAAATTTTAAGTGCGGTGAATTTACAAAAATAGTGCAATCCCACACTTGTTTTTATTTTTTGGCTTTTTTGCTAGGTTCACTAAATGATAAAACTGACCTGCCATTACAAGTCTCCAGGTCATTACGAGTTCATAGACACCAAACATGGCTAGGTTATTTTTTATCTAAGTGGTGAAAAAAAATTCCAAAAGTTACCTTAAAAAAAAAAACAAAACCCTAAATTGCGCCATTTTCCGATACCCGTAACATCTCCATTTTTTTATTGAATGCGGCGATACCAAATATGTGTAGGTTTTATTTTTTTTGTTTTATTTTGAATGGGGCGAAAGGGGGGGGGGGGGGGTGATTTAAACTTAGATTTTTTTTAATTATTTTTCATATATTTTTAAAAACTTTTTAAAAAATTTTTTGGCATGCTTCAATAGCCTCTATGGGAGGCTAGAAGCCGTCACAACTTGATCGGCTCTGCTACATAGAGGCAATGGGCAGATTGCCCCTATGTAGCTGAATGCATTGCTATGAGCGCCATCCACAGGGTTTCAAGGAGACCACTGGCTGTTATGCTAACGCGCCGATGTCCCCAGATCACGTGACGCGGGACACCGATGCACACATTTCTGGCCGGATGCGCTTGTTAAATGCCCCTGTCAGAGTCTGACAGCGGCATTTAACTAGTTAATAGGTTCAGGTGGATCGCGATTCCACACACACCTATTGTGGGCACATGTCAGCTGTTCAAATCAGCTGACATGTCCCAATTTTGATGCAGGCTCACCGCCGGAGCCCACATCAAAGGGGGCTTCCGGAATGCTGCGAACGTGTTTCGTGGGTTAAAGTGCCGGAAGCCAGCAGTCAGAATCAGCTGACAACCGGCTGCGACCTGGGCTACATCATCTCAGAGTATATTTACATTAGTTTGCATAATTTAACTTAACACTGTGCCATACAGATGGATAAGTAGAAAAATGGTGTGCACTCAGGTCAGGGACAATGAGGTGCTGGTAAACTGACCGTATGGTCAAGTCAATCATAGAAGAAAATTACCGCACACTCAAAACTGGTCAAATGCAAAAAGGTATATGCCAATATTTATTCAACACAAAATTAGTAGTTGCCACATTTGGAAAAAAATAGACAATGAACCCGACGTTTCGACCCTCCCGGGTCTTATTCATGGGGTTACTCTAGTCTTTTGATATCTATGCATATAGGTGGCAGTGGTGGAGGAAGAGCAAGCGATCCCTTAAGCTTAGGGTATAACCTGATAGTGGGGCCAGTGGGGGCTGCTGTCCCAAGTAGAAGGAAGCCTGATAGAGGGAGGGCCGCCTTGTAGCCAGTGGGCCTGAGAGTCGTCCTGTCTGAGATCCTATCTGAAGTCAGCGGCGCATCCCGCGCCTTGCTGCATGGTCTAGCCTCCATCCTAGACCATGCAGCAAGGCGCGGGATGCGCCGCTGACTTCAGATAGGATCTCACACAGGACGACTCTCAGGCCCACTGGCTACAAGGCGGCCCTCCCTCTATCAGGCTTCCTTCTACTTGGGACAGCAGCCCCCACTGGCCCCACTATCAGGTTATACCCTAAAGGTACCTTCACACATAACGATATTGTTAACGATATCGTTGCTATTTGTGACGTAGCAACGATATCGTTAATGAAATCGTTATGTGTGACAGTGACCAACGATCAGGCCCCTGCTGGGAGATCGTTGGTCGCTGAATAAAGTCCAGAACTTTATTTCGTCGCTGGACTCCTGCTGACATCGCTGGATCGGCGTGTGTGACACCGATCCAGCGATGTCTTCACTGGTAACCAGGGTAAACATCGGGTAACTAAGCGCAGGGCCGCGCTTAGTAACCCGATGTTTACCCTGGTTACCATGCTAAAAGTAAAAAAAAACCAAACACTAGATACTTACCTACCGCTGTCTGTCCTCCAGCGCTGTGCTCTGCACTCCTCCTGTACTGGCTGTGAGCCGGAAAGCAGAGCGGTGACGTCACCGCTCTGCTTTCCGGCTCACAGACAGTACAGGAGGAGAGCAGAGAAGCAGAGCGCAGCGCTGGAGGACAGACAGCGGTAGGTAAGTATCTAGTGTTTGTTTTTTTTTACTTTTAGCATGGTAACCAGGGTAAACATCGGGTTACTAAGCGCGGCCCTGCGCTTAGTTACCCGATGTTTACCCTGGTTACCGGCATCGTTGGTCGCTGGAGAGCGGTCTGTGTGACAGCTCTCCAGCGACCAAACAGCGACGCTGCAGCGATCCGGATCGTTGTCGGTATCGCTGCAGCGTCGCTTAATGTGAAGGGGCCTTAAGCTTAAGGGATCGCTTGCTCTTCCTCCACCACTGCCACCTATATGCATAGATATCAAAAGACTAGAGTAACCCCATGAATAAGACCCGGGAGGGTCGAAACGTCGGGTTCATTGTCTATTTTTTTCCAAATGTGGCAACTACTAATTTTGTGTTGAATAAATATTGGCATATACCTTTTTGCATTTGACCAGTTTTGAGTGTGCGGTAATTTTCTTCTATGACCATACAGATGGATGTCAGGAAAGGGTCAATACAAAGATACCAAGGATGTGAATTAGTTTACCTTGACTACTCCGGTCATACACAGATCCAGGTATAATTGCTTCACGAGCATCATACATTGCTGTTGTCATAAAACGTGCTCCCTGGAATACAAAGCCAAAACTATTACTATAAAAGTCAAGAAAAATATAAACAAAAAACCTCGGAATTAACAGCAAACACCAAGCAATCCATCCAGCCATCAGACAAGCATTCTCAGTAAGCAACCTAAAACAGACAAGTACACTGCAAAGTTCTCTAGCTGGGATACTTACAGGATTGATGGTGTTTACGAGTTTTCGAGGTTTACTGAACTGCATGAGACTCTCTCTAAGATTGTTGAGTGGTCCTTCAACAAGAACTTTTTGTTCCTTGTAGTAATTTAGAAGGTGGTTCCAGAGGGGCTGCTTTGAAAGTGCCTTTGGGTTGCCCACAATTATTACACCATACCTATAATCAGGATGTGTTAAAATGAGGGTCAAAAGAAATGTACTATATTCCAGCACAATTTTCTAATTTCAAAATGTACAGTCAGATGGGCAGGCATGGGTCTTATGAGGCTCTACTAAATCATCTGTATTTACTTGAAATGAGGCGGACTTACCAGACTTCAGCTTTTGCATTACAAAATGATACCCTTTCTGAGGAAGCTATCAGCGATACATGCATTAAATATACATATAAATATATTATATATTTTCGTAATGTTTAACCTCCATGTGTTGGGAAAGTGCAGGTCCTTGAGTATTTTTTCGGAAGCTTAATATTTATTTGCACTTTATAAATTATTTTGCATTTGCACTCTAACTCTCTTACATGCGCATTGGCACTTTCCATAACGTGTGGACCGATTCTTAAGTTTTTAGATGCTGACGCATGCTTGTATGCATATATGTATAACTTGTTCCCCCCGCCCTTTTTTTTCTATTTAATTGTTATACCACTTGGTGATACTATTGTATTACAAACTTTACTTTGAGCTACTTTGTCAGTTATATGTGTGTATGCATCCGTCTGCACTCCACATGGGTCAGTTTACTACTTATACTTCTAAAATTTCATGTTGAATACAGTTGTGCTGAAAAGTTTACATACCCCGGCAGAATTTTTGCTTTTTTGGCCTTTTTCAGAGAATATGAATGATGACACCAAAACTTTTTCTCCACTCATGGTTAGTGGTTAGGTGAAGCCATTTATTGTCAAACTACTGTGTTTTCTCTTTTTAAATCATAATGACAACCTAAAACATCCAAAAGACCCTGATCAAAAGTTCACATACTCTGATGATTTTGGCCTGATAACATGCACAGAAGTTGACACAATGGGTTTGAATGGCTACTAAAGATAACATCCTCACCTGTGACCTGTTTGCTTGTGATCAGTGTGTGTGCATAAAAGCGGAGTGAGTTTTTGGGATCTAGACAGACTCTTGTATCTTTCATCCAGCCACTGACGTTTCTGGATTGTAAGTCACGGAAAAAGCAAAAGAATTGTTAACGGATCTACGGAAAAAGGTACTTGAACTGTATAAAATAGGAAAGGGATACAAAAAGATATCCAAGGAATTGATAATGCCAGTCAGCAGCGTTCAAACCGTGATTAACAAACGGAAAATCAGGGAATCTGTAAAAACAAAACCACGGTCAGGTAGACCAACAAAAATGTCGTCCACAACTGCCAGGAAATACAGGACTCTCTGAAAACTAGTGGTGTGGATGTTTCAAGATGCACAATAAGGAGGCACTAGAAGAAAAATGGGCTGCATGGTCGAGTTGCCAGAAGAAATCCATTACTGCGCAAATGCCACAAAGTATCTCGCCTACAAAACAGCACAGAGACAAGCCTCAAAACTTCTGGAACAAGGTAATCTGGAGTGGGGAGAACATAACTTTTTGGCCACAACCATAAACTTTACATTTGGAGAGAGGGCAACAAAGCCTATGATGAAAGGAACACCATTCCTACTGTAAAGCACGGAGGTGGATCACTGATGTTTTGGGGATGTGTGAGCTACAAAGGCACAGGAAACTTGGTCAAAGTTGAAGGAAAGATGAATGCAGCACGTTATCAGCAAATACCGGAGGCAAATTTGCACTCATCAGCCCGGAAGCTGCGCATGGGACGTACTTGGACATTCCAATATGACGATAGAAAACATAAGGCCAAATCGACCTATCATTGGCTACAGCAGAACAAAGTGAAGGTTTTGGAGGGGCTATCTCAGTCTCCAGACCTCAATATCATTGAGCCACTCTGGGGAGTTCTCAAGCACGCAGTTCATGCTAGACAAGCCAATTTACAGGAACCGGAGGCTTTTTGCCCAGAAGAGTGGGCAGCTTTACCATCTGAGAAAATAAAGAACCTCATCCACAACTACCACAAAAGACTTCAAGCTGTCATTCATGTTAGAGGAGGCAATACATGGTAGTAAATGGGGTATGTGAACTTTTGATCAGGGTAATTTGGATGTTTTGGGTTGTCATTATGATTTAAAAAGAGAAACCACAGTAGTTTGACAATAAGTGGCTTCACCCAACCACTAACCATGAGTGGAGAAAAAGTTTTTTTGCTATCATTCATATTCTCTGAACAAAAGGCCAAGAGAGCAAAAATTCTGCCGGGGTAAGTAAATTTTTTGCGCACAACTGTATATTGTTGATCTCTATGCCAGTTTTTTAATTAACGAATAAACTGTAGGAGAGATCAGCGCAATATGGTCTTATCCGATGGGCACAAATTTAATTTCATTCAGACTGCGCTAACCTGATAGATCTATTTGTAAGGCATATAGATCTCAATGAGGATTTCAGCTGCAGAAGTTTCACGGGTCCGCAAGAGAATGTATCAATATGGCAAGATAGAGGCTTTTGTGGATTTAGTCCGCGCTGCTGATAATGATGAAAAGTCAAGGTGTTCAAATATTTAAAAACCTTGACTTTTTATCATTATTGGCAGCTCAGACTAAATCCACAAAATCCTGTATCTTGCCATAGTTTATTCATTCAGTAATGCATCTCCTATTTTTAACCACTTTTAATCTCTTGTTCAAATAAAGATGTTTGGATATTATTCTGCTTCTCATGGGAGTAATTTTCTGTAGGTTTTGTCTTGCATTACAAAGTCTGAAATCCAATCTGAAGACCTGCAGAATAAGATGACATTCTGAGGATTTTCCAAGCAGCATATTGATAGGATTTTATAATAGTTCATCGACAATTCTTGTACTGTAAACATGCTGTGGGACCTCCGGCCAATCTGGGATGTGTGAACACACTCTTAAGCAGGAACTGCATTCCTCAAGGGCTGCAAACAGGTCATGTTTTCAGGATTTCCTTGTACTGCACAGGTGATAATTTAATCACCTACACACAATGATTACAGCACCTTGTGCAAAGCTAAGGAAATCTTGAAAACACGCATGGTTTGCGGCCCTCGTGGAATGCAGTTTGACACCCCTGCTCTTAAGAGTAAATATAACTAACTGCACTCTTACTGCCATTACAACTATAATTTGACGGGAAAAATGAAAAGGATACTCCTGCACCTCACCACCTTTCATTTGTGCTCTTCCACCAACTCAATTTCCAGGCTTCCTTAAAGGGAACCTGTCACCTGAATTTGGCGGGACCAGTTTTGGGTCATATGGGCGGAGTTTTCAGGTGTTTGATTCACCCTTTCCTTACCCGCTGGCTGCATGCTGGCCGCAATATTGGATTGAAGTTCATTCTCTGTCCTCCGTAGTACACGCCTGCGCAAGGTAATCTTGCTTTGCGCAGGCGTGTACTACGGAGGACAGAGAATGAACTTCAATCCAATATTGCAGCCAGCATGCAGCCAGCAGGTAAGGAAAGGGTGAATCAAACACCAGAAAACTCCGCCCATATGACCCAAAACTGGTCCCGCCAAATTCAGGTGACAGGTTCCCTTTAAAGTAACTCCTACAAACGGGCTAAAAAAATTAAAGCACAGAAAATGTACCTTGCTCTCGTCAAAGCCACATTCAAACGACGAGGATCATTTAAGAAACCAATTCCCTGGTGCTCATTTGCACGGACGCAAGAAAGAATAATAAAATCTTTCTCCCTTCCTTGAAAAGCATCTACACTGGCAATTTCTACCTCCTAAAGAAAGTGGAAAAAAAACAATTATAATCCGTAATAACATAACAAAATTCTAATACAATAGATGCATGCTGTAGATTGGTAGAACTGTACCTGATAGAGTTTAGTGTGCAGAGAGCCGCTGAACTGCATGTACTGAACCAAATAGGACCTCTGCCCTTCATATGGCGTTATTATACCAATCTGGTCTGGCTTGGCACCTGCCTTCAACAGTTTGGTAGTAATCTTCTCAACATTCGCAGCTTCCGTTCTATCATAGAGCACAAGATACAGGTAAGCCTCTATAACATTTACATTGCAGGCACTAATGAATAGCGCACGTCGTAACCAGCCATCTTAATTCACCTGTTCAGATAAGATGTACCAGAACTGGCAATCTCTTCTTGGCCCTGGGTAACGTAAAAAAACATTGGCTTGTCTGGTTGTGGCCACTGGAAGTCAAAGCCTTTCTTCACTCGATCCGCTACATAAATTATACCCAAAAAAATTACACATGTATTAGCACAGGTATTTGCAACAAGAAAACAATTTTTTCCAATCATCTTTATTACCGGCAGTTACTCCATTTTGAAGGGAGCCTTCATAGAAAATGTTTGATGGAAAAGCACTAAGAGCAGGATGCATCCTGTACTGGACCTGAAGGCGAATTGGTCTGATGCCAAGAACCACAAGTCTCTCAAACAGAGACTGAGACAGTCCAGCCTTTGCCGCTTTTTTACACATCACAACTGGACCAAGCTGACAGTGATCTCCTACAAGTATCAACTGAAACATAAAATTGGATATATAAGATTACCCACACTTGTATATATATATATATATATATATATATATATATATATATATATATATATATATAATCATCTAAGGGGCACTTCCGTCTGTCTGTCTGTCACGGAAATCCCAAGTCGCTGATTGCTCCCCTGCAGTCAGTGCCCCCTCCATTATCCCCCCCCCCCCAGTCCGCGCCCGCCGCCCACATAGCGTTTTAGCCTATGCAGCATCAATAATAAAGATACGTTAAAAATAATAAAAAAATAAAAAATAGTGCTATTCTCACCTTCCGTCATCCACTGATGCGAGAACGCTAAGTCATATGAGTAATTTCGCAATGCATCACTGGGAACGGAAGCTGGCGGCAGCCTCGCACGCATCGGGACAACTTTTTTATTTTAATTTTTTTTTTTTATGGTGTCCACACTGCTGTATACTACGTGGGCTGTGTTATATACTGCATGACTGATATATACTGCATGACTGATATATACTGCGTGGGCTGTGTTACATACTATGTGGCTGTCTGTGTTATATAGTACGTGGGCTGTGCTATATACTACGTGGGCTGTGCTATATACTACGTGGGCTGTGCTATATACTACGTGGGCTGTGCTATATACTACGTGGCTGTGCTATATACTACGTGGCTGTGCTATATACTGCACCCCGAAATCCAGCGCCCCGAACCCCCGACATCCAGCGACAGACGCAGTCCAGCCGCGAATTGACGCGGGATTTAAACCACGCTTCGCTGATTGGTTGCGCCCGGCCGTGACCAATCGGCGATATTGGCGCGGTATTTAAACACCGTTTCGGTCATTGGTCACGTCCGGCCGGGCACGACCAATCAGCAACAGGCGCAATCCGGCCGCGAATTGGCGCCAGATTTGAACCACGCTTCGCTGATCGGCAAGCCAGGAGCGACCAATCAGCGATATTGGCATGGAATTTAACCCCAACTTACAGCGCGACGTACATACATACATATTCTAGAATACCAGATGTGTTAGAATCGGGCCACAATCTAGTTGATGTATGATCGTTTTAAATTCATATTTTTAACTAATGTCAAAATCCGCAGCAACATTTAAGCAAAAAAAAAATCCAAAGTATTTTTTTCCTTTTAAAAAATTAACACCTGTTTTGCTCCTAGAACAACCGGCACCATACACTCGGGCTCCGTGGCTTGAGTACTTTCATCAATCAAAATTGATCGGAACTGCATCTTAGCAAGCCTAGGATCGCCGGCTCCAACACATGTACAGCAGATCACATCAGCATTCTGTAATTGAGGAAGCAAAATTAGCAGTCATGTTATGAACTGACTAAGAATAAAGGAAGTGCTATAGAACATGCTATTCAATATTAACAGTCAGCCACGTCACGTAGTTTAACATTTGAGTACACAGTTTAATATCAAAATAATATTGAGAAAAATATATACGGTACATCTATCAAGTGGTTAAGGTGTATATTTACACATAGCAAATGTATTAACCTTTCCGTTTCAATTTGAGGCGACGACATTTCTGTAACTGAACCAAGAACCCCCAGTACTTATTAACGCTGCAGACGTGCTGCACAACTACAGCTGGCACCCAAATAATGCCCTGTGCAGAAAGGCAATTCATAGTATGATACACCAGTGCCCTTCCCTCATCTCAACCAAGGTCAACATTAAGTGCAACCTTTAAATAGTGTGGATTTAGCCTTACCATAAGCAATTCTCTTTCTGCGGTTCTTTTCAGAGCTCTGTATCGTTTCTCATCAGCTGATGACAGTTCTCCTGTCTCATCTTTCAACTGCTGCAATTTCTGAAGTTCTGGCATACTGAAGAGAAAAAAAAAATAGTTAGTCCAGACTAAATCTAATCTGCACTCGAGCTACGAATACATGTTGTAAACATTAGCTTAGAAAGGAAAATATACACTTGGTCAAACATCATGCATAGCTAGCCATTAATTTTAACATGCATCCTATTAGTTGCATCCAAAACTTTAGATGACCATTTCCTTCCCAGTAACTAAAAAAGGTGACTTAAGGCCCTACAGAGAAGCCCTCCCATCAAAGGTTTCATGCTCTTAATATATTGTGATCATAATTATGTAAGGCTGTGTGTTTCCAATAGCGCATTATGCCTTTTTACATAGATAACTTCTGTTTTCTCAGCTCTATGTAAAAACAAGAAGTCTCTTGTCCCTGTAATTATCATTCCCTCTTTAACTCATCACTCAGTGGCTCATGACACATGCAGGGAAAATTGAGCTACTTCCTACTTAGAGCTTAAAATGATTTAGCCGGTCAGTTCTTAACCACATGACGTCATAGATCTAATGGAAGAGATGAATTATCTGGGTAAAATGGCAAAATGAGCAATTGTAATTACACAGTTGTATAATATGGTGACTGCAATCTATTAATGGGATTAAAACTTTTATTTGAGTGCTTCTTTAACCAAGTAGAGGCCTAGATGATAGGGAATTAACATTACTGTTATGTATAGAATCCTAGGCTCCACAGTCTGGAAGAAGGCTCAATACTACATACAGTAGCTTCAGACACTTAGGCCCTGATTATAGCTTTCAAGCTACTATTCTGGCATAAAAGCTTTGAACACACACACCCTATATATATTTTACATACACAATATACAGTTGAAACCAGAAGTTTACATACACTATATAAAAAGACACATACGCATGTTTTTCCTGAATATCTGGTAAGAACAACATTTTCCCGTTTAAGGTCAATTAGGATTATCAATTATTAATATTTGCCAAATGCCAGAATAATGAGAGAGAGAGAATGCAGTAAGTAAAATAACTGCCTTAAAACAAAGTCAAAAGTCAACATAATCTAAGATTACTATACCTTTAAACAATTCTGGACTGTCCATGTGATGTCATGCGTTTGGAAGCGTCTTATTTGGCAATAGCCGAGTTAATTTGAGACACGCCTGTGGATGTATTTTAATGCACACCTGAAACACACTGCTTCTTTGTGTCGCATCATGGGAAAGTCAAGAAATTAGCCAAGATATCAGAAGGAGAATTGTGGACTTGCACAAGTCTGGCTCATCCTTGGGTACAATATCAAGATACCCGAAGGTGCCTCATTCATCTGTACAAACAATTATGCTCAAGTACAAAAAAGATGGGAATGGCCTGCCATCGTACTGCTCAGGAAGGAGACTGGTTCTGTGTCCGAGAGATGAACGTGCTTTGGTCCTACATGTGCATATCAACCCAAGGACAAAAGCAAAAGACCTTGTGAAGATGGAGGAAGCTGGTAAGATTGTGTCAATATCCACAGTGAAATGAGTACTGTATCAACATGGGCTGAAAGACCACTCTGCCAGGAAGAAGCCATTACTCCAAAAGAAAAAAAAAGCCTGATTAATGTTTGCTAATGCACACAGGAACAAAGACCTTCATTTTTGGAGACTTGTCCAGTGGTCTGATGAAACTAAAATTGAAGTTTTGGGGCATAATGACCATCGTTACGTTTGGAGGAAAAAAGGAGAAGCTTGGAAGCCTAAAAACACCATCCCAACTGTGAAACGCGGGGGTGGCAGCGTAACGTTGTGGGGTTGTTTTGATGCAGGAGGGGCTGGTGTACTTCACAACATAGATGGCCTCATGAGAAAAGAAGATTACTGCCAAAATGGTAAAGTGGCTTAAGGATAACAAAGTTAATGTTTTGGAGTGGCCATCACAAAGCCCTGATCTCAATCCTATTGAAAATGTATGGGCAAAGCTGAAAAGGCAGGTGCGAGCAAGGCGACCTACAAACTTGGATCTGTTACACCAGTTTTGTCAGAAGGAATGGGCCCAAACTCCAACCAACTATTGTAAGAAGCTTGTGGAAGTATATCTCAAACATTTGACCCAAGTCATTCAGTTTAAGGGCAATGGTAACAACAGGGCTGTGGAGTCGGTAAGCCACAGTTGCGACTCTGAACCTGATAAAATCCAGGAGTCGGACTCCGGCTTCCGGCTCCTTCATAAATGGCCAATTCGTAACAATAAATTTACTGTTGTCAAATATTAACATCGTGCTTATTCAGTTTCTCACCATCATATAAGTAATCAGACCACTTAGAGCAAAAACTATATTTATTAGAATACAATTAGAATATAGCAAATAACTTTTATAAACTTTTCTAAACTCTTGTAAGTAAATATGCAATAAATACTGTTATGCAGTTAATAAGAAGAAATCTATAAATTTGTCCTCAGAAAAAGTATTGCCTCTGTCAGATCCTCCTTCATGGATGCCCTCAAATCTGATCTAATTATTTTGAGAACAGAGAACAACCTCTCTACACTAACTTGGGTTGGTGGCAAAGCAGTAACCACTCGGGCAACATCTCTGACAATGTCAGGATACAGAGGAATCGCTTGTTGCACTGTTATTTTTGATGAACGGTCAAATTTCTCAATTTTTTAGTGCACATGAAAAATTCTGCTGAAATGTACTGGCTGTGTCCTTTGATGGGGATGAATCTTCTATGCGGGAACGCTTTGCACGGTCCTTGTGATCCAAATATTTTTCGAAATTAAACTCTTCATCAGTTGATGAGGGTGAAGATGTGGCAGGACGACCAAATTCTTCTTGTTCCTCCTGACTGTTCTGCAACCCTTTCATCCTTACTGCTATTTCAAACAGAGCTTCTTTTCCTTTAGTTAGCTGTTGATCATCTAGAAGAATCCGATGCATTGGGTCTACATAAACAGCTGCCAAAAGAATGTTGTTTTGTAATAGTAGCTCCTCTCTCAGTTTCATTGATGTAGGAATGCCACTTGAAATTAACCCTCCTCTTTGGGACAGGCGAAACATCAGGTTCTTCCACTCCTTTAAGAAAATACCTGGAGTTAAGTCCTCTGCTTGTAATTTTTTAGTCACTGTAAATGGGTGCTCTAGCAATTTTTCCAGCTCAGTCACCTGATTCCACGGACTTTCATTTAGCATCAGTTGAGGGTTAGCCATGTCTACAAGAAAGGTTTTCAGTTCAACCAAGCGCTGAATCATTAAAGTACTGCCCCATCGTGTGGCTTGATCAATAATTGCCCCTTTTCCAGCACGTCTCTTCAAAATTGAGTCAACTTTAGGGGTTCTGGCAACAGTAGACAATTTTCTCACCTTACCAATCAGTGCAGCAGCATGTCCTTCCTGCAGACTGTCTCTTATAGCCAGCTGTAGCGTATGCACAACAAAGCGCATGTGATGAATGAAAGAATGTATTGACACAGTTTCAACAAGATCATCTAAACTATCATGCTGCTGTTCATCTGAATAGTACTTATCATATTTGAAGCATTGTTAGTTACGACAGAAAGAACTTGCTCTTTTTTAAGTTCATAGTCTTGCAGAACCTTTTCCACCAAGACCTGGAGAAACTCACTGGTGTGATGAGCTTTGGTGTCTTTTACTGCCAATGTCTTGGTAACTATTTCATTTTTGTCACAAACAAATTGGACATTGATGGCAAAATAGTTCACTCTGTGACGTGTAGAGGCATCCATTTTAAGAAACAAAGCGTCCCTTGAGAGTTTTTTTTAAGTTCTTCCTTTTGTTTAAAAGCTTCTCCGATTACTAATTTTCTAATACTCTCTCTCTCTCCAGAGAAACACCAAGCTTGCGGGCCATTTCCCCATTCAGACACACAAAAGCTGGTCATGAAAATAATGAAATAGGCACACTATCCTTTACAACAAGCTCTATGATCTGTTTTTTAAACGTATCTACTGTCATTGTCACAGTAACTTTGTCACTGACAAAATATCTGCAAGTGATCGCTGCAAAGTTCTCTGCTCCTTTGTTTGGCTGGAAGAGCTGGGCACTGGTTCATTGGTTTGAATGCAGTCTTAGCCATCCACTGCTTTCAGTACTTCTGGATGAAAGCGCTGTAAATGTCTCTTTAGATTAGAAGCTCTGGTAGGAGCATTTTTATCTTTGCCTGACTATGCACTGATCTTGGCTTCACAGCATTTGTTTTCGTCTGGATCATTTGTCATACACTCACAGACATAATGTTTTCTATCTTGAGTGATGGTGAAATGTTCAAATACAGCTGATTTAATGTGACGCTGCTTTGACATTCTCAGGTTTTTAATTCTGCATTCACAATCCAAATGACAATTGTTTTTCCTAAAAACAATTGTACAAAATTATTGCCAGGTCGTACAACTGATATAGTGGTCAGTAATACTGTTATTCTTCATGTACTCACAGTTAATTGATGCAAAGTTTGTTAAAAGGATAATACTTCTTACAGTCTTCCTCTTCTGAGTAGCAGCTGTGAGATGCTTGGAAGACGCACACCAAACATCTAGTCTAGAGGAGGAGCTTTACTACTAAGAATTTGCAACACATTTTCACTTTCAGTTTCATACATTGTAAGTAGGGGGGTTGGGGCAGCATGAGGTTAACCAAGTATAAGATTAGATGAAGGCAGTGGAGAACAGTGACACACAAGTAGTAAGAAATGTCTATCTCCAGCAGAACAGCTCATCACTGTTGTTCATAGTTTGATAGAACATATATATTTGAGTAACATTTATAAAATTCATATGAAAGTTCAATTATGAAATACATTTTTTTTTTTTTTAAAGCTCAAGTCGGTACTTTTCTACCGACTCCAACCAAAACTAACTCAGACTCCACGACTCCGACTCCACAGCCCTGGGTACCAAATACTAATGAAATTTATGTAAACTTTTGACTTTGCAGTAAGTACCGTATATACTCGTGTATAAGCCAAGATTTTCAGCATTTTTTTTGTGTTGAAAACGCCCCCCCTCGGCTTATACACAAGTCATGGTCCACAAAGCCGGCGGGGGAGGGTGACATCAATACTCGCCCTCCGTCGCTGCATCTCCGTCCAGGTGCCAGCAGCTCTTTCCTGTTCTTGCTCAGCGGTCACGTGGTACCGCTCATTAAGGTAATGAATATGCACGCGACTCCACTCCCATAGGCATGGAGCGCATATTCATGACCTTAATGATCAGTACCATGGACCGCTGAGCACAGGAAGAAGCTGCAGCAACGGGACAATGGAGATGCAGGAACGTTCAGCGACGGCGCAGGCAGGGCGAGTATGACGGGGGAGGACGGCGAGCCATGCATACAAGGGGGAGGAGGGGGGAGCCGAGCATACAGGGATGGGACGGGGGGAGCCATGCATAAAATGAGGGGATAGGGGGAGCTATGCATACAACAGGGAGAGCCACACAGAGCAGGACAGGATGGGGGGGAACCATGCATACCGGGATAGGAATGAGGGGACAATACAAACCCGGCTTATACTCGAGTCAATAAGCTTACCCAGTTTTCCGTGGCAAAATTAGGTGCCTCGGCTTACTCTCGGCTCATCTTATACTTGAGTATATACGATAATAAAAATGACCTAAATCATTCTCCTTCTCCCATTATTCTGGCATTTAGCAAATTAGGGTAATCCTAATTGACCTAAAACTGGAAAGGTTTATTCTTATGCATATTTTTCTCAATATCTAACAGGAAACGTGTCTTTTTATATAGTGTAATTAAACTTCTGCTTTCAACTGTACACTGCAAAAAAGAATAGGGGAACACAAACACCACATCCAAGATATCACTGAATGAAGTATTCCAGTTTCAAATTTTTGTTCATTAATTACATAGTGGAATGCATTGAGAACAATATAACAAAAATTATCAATGCAAATCAAAATTTATGTCCCATATGGAGGTCTGGATTTGGAATGATGCTCAAAATCAAAGTGGAAAATCAAATTACAGGCTCAATAGTGTAAATGCCTCTCCCCTAGAAGTACAGTAGCATGAGGGGGTGTTTACAACCCGCAGAAATTGCTCAGATAGTGCAGCTAAACCAGGATGACACTGGAATATTCCAGTGATATCTAGGACACGGTATTTTAGTGTTCCCTTTATTTTTTTGGTCAGTGTATATTACAAAGAATAAGATAGTGCAGCTTAGAAAAAAAATGTCATACCTCTCCATGTTGCGTATCTGATTGTGCAGTGCCAAGAAAGAAACTGGGGAGTCAATAGCTTCACGGCTCTTTGCACAGAGACGAACAACTTTGAGTCCAGTTTGGTGTATTTTCTCAGTGAGTTGATCAACAGCAATATTGCTTGGAGCGCACACTAGGACAGGGCTATGTTAAAAGGTAAATATATTAGCTTTCTATTCAACATTCATTAGTAGTGATGAGCGAGCGTGATTGGTTAAACTCTTAAGGTACCGTCACATTAAGCGACGCTGCAGCGATCTAGACAACGATGCCGATCTCAGCAGCGTCGCTGTTTGGTCGCTGAGAGCCGTCACAAAGACAGCTCTCCAGCGACCAACGATCCCGAAGTCCCCGGGTAACCAGGGTAAACATCGGGTTACTAAGCGCAGGGCCGCGCTTAGTAACCCGATGTTTACCCTGGTTACCATTGTAAAAGTAAAAAAAAAACACTACATACTTACATTCCTGTCGCGTCCCCAGGCCTCAGCTTCCCTGCACTGTGTAAGCGCGCTGGCCGGAAAGCAGAGCGGTGAAGTCACCGCTGTGCTTTGCTTTACGGCCGGCCGGCGCTGACACTGGGGGACGCAGGGAAGCTGACGCTGAGGAACGTGACAGGAATGTAAGTATGTAGTGTTTTTTTTTTTTTTTTTTTTAACTTTTACAATGGTAACCAGGGTAAACATCGGGTTACTAAGCGCGGCCCTGCGCTTAGTAACCCGATGTTTACCCTGGTTACCAGTGAAGACATTGCTGAATCGGCGTCACACACACCGATTCAGCGATGTCAGCGGGAGATCCAGCGACTAAAGTCCTGGACTTTCCCCAGCGACCAACGATCTCCCAGCAGGGGCCTGATCGTTGGTCGCTGTCACGCATAACGATTTTGTTAACGATATCGTTGCTACGTCACAAAAAGCAACAATATCGTTAACGATATCGTTATGTGTGACGGTACCTTTAGAGTATGTATGCCATGCTTAAATAATTTTTTCTGAGGCCGCATGATACACTGCTGTTAGGTAGTGGCAACACATGCGGAGATTGGCTAACAAACAGGCAACCCCAGCAGTTTATCATGCAGCCGCAGGGACTCAAGCACATTATTCAAGCTCGCCCAACATACTCTTATAACACGTTATCAGAGCACGATCGCTCTATTAGACAAGCCTATCATTTTTTTCAATGTTTCTAAACTAAGATTAACATTATTAAACACATTTAAAAAGGTCCGAAAAATATGCGCAAATGCAATTATGTGTTTGTCTCTTGGAATTTAGGCTTTCATTTTATAGACCATAAGGTGCAATTAATTTGTCAGCAGGTTTATGTTATTTAAGTGGAGGACAGCATGAGGGGTAAAAACACAAATTTCAGCGATCTGTCACTTAGGCTGGGAGCAGTTTACTTACGATGAAGGCTTTATTGTTAGGACATTATCAGGGCTGTGACTAGCTGCTTTACGCCAAGTTGTCTGACCACGTCCCCTCAGCTGATAAGCAGCAGCTTATTGCCAATAGACAATGTACAGAGGGCCTGGTGTGGGCAGGGTTAGATTTCTCAGGTCTGCTCCATGCTATATTTAAGATCTGTCTCAATTGCTGTACACAGTAAACTAAATGATACACTGTTGGAATCAGGGTCTGTTTTCCTACATTATCTGATGACAGATTCCCTATAAGATAGGCATTCATACATCCGTATTAAATATTAAGAGAGCTGGACTGAAATGCATATGCATGTGCCATAAAACAGGATTTTTGGTTGCTTACCGTAAAATCTGTTTCTTGAAGCCTCCATTGGGGGACACAGGAACCATGGGTGTATGCTGCTGCTACTAGGAGGCTGACACTATGCAAATAAAAAAGTTAGCTCCTCCTCTGCAGTGTACACCCCACCGACTGGCATTATACTCTTCAGTTAGTGAGAAAGCAGTAGGAGAAAAGAACAAGGTTGAAAAACCATAACCACAAATTTGAGAACTGTAAACGTGAGAACAGTCATAAAACCGATAACAGAAACATTGGGAGGGAGCTGTGTCCCCCAATGGAGGCTTCAAGAAACAGATTTTACGGTAAGCAACCAAAAATCCTGTTTTCTTTATCGCCTCTCATTGGGGGACACAGGAACCATGGGACGTCCCAAAGCAGTCCCACGGGTGGGAAAGACAGACTTCCATCAGGTCAGAGGACTCACCACTGCCGCCTGCAAGATCCTTCTGCCTAGGCCGGCGTCCGCCGAAGCGTAGGTATGGACCTTGTAAAATTTGGCGAACGTGTGGATGGAAGACCAAGTTGCCGCTTTGCAAAGCTGTAAGGCGGAAGCCCTGTGGTGCACCGCCCAGAAGGCGCCGACTGCCCGGGTAGAGCGAGCCTTAATCCCAGGAGGGGGCACTCTGTTCTTGACCCGGTAAGCCTCCAAAATTGCCAATCTGATCCAGCGAGCAATAGTCGCTTTAGAAGCCGGTTGGCCTCTGCGCGTGCCATCAGGAATGACGAAAAAGGAATCCGTCTTCCGGAAAGTGGACGTTCTGTCCAGATAGATCCTCACTGCCCTGACGAGGTCCAGCTTGTTCAATGATCGCTCCAGAGGATGAGTCGGAACTGGACAAAAGGAAGGTAGAACGATGTCCTCGTTGAGGTGGAAGGTGGAAACCACCTTAGGAAGAAAGGAAGGTGGGAGCCGGAAGACCACCTTGTCCTGGTGAATGACCAAAAACGGAGGGCGGCAAGACAGGGCCGCCAACTCGGAAACGCGGCGAATAGACGTGATGGCCACAAGAAAGGTCACCTTCCAAGATAGAACTGATAGAGGAATCTCCCTAAGAGGTTCAAAGGGGGAAACCCTCAGAACGTCCAGTACCAGGTTTAAGTCCCATGCCTCCACAGGGGCCCTGTACGGCGGGACAGCATGGGCTACCCCTTGAAAGAAGGTCTTAACTTGTGGCCGAGAGGCCAAGGTCTTCTGAAAGAGGATGGAAAGCGCAGAGACCTGACCCTTCAGGGAGCTAAGCGCCAGGCCCGAATCCAGTCCTGCCTGAAGGAAGGCCAAAAGAGAAGGCAGGGAAAAAACCATAGGCGGAACGTGGTTGGACTCGCACCAACGGAAGTAAGCCTTCCAGGTGCGGTAGTAGATCCTGGAAGACGAAGGCTTCCGAGCCTGAATCATAGTGTGAATCACCCGGTCCGAGAGGCCGGACGCTTTTAAAACCGCGGTCTCAACAGCCACGCCGTTAAACTGAGCGACCGAGAATTCGGGTGGCAGATCGGACCCTGGGACAGCAGATCGGGCCTGTCTGGAAGGCGCCAGGGAGCGTCCGCGAGAAGGTTGACGAGCTCCGCGAACCAAGCTCTCCTGGGCCAATCCGGGGCGATCAGGATGACCGGCACCCCTTCCGCTTTGATTTTCTTCAACAGCTTGGGAAGTAATGGAAGGGGTGGGAACAGGTAGGGCAGCTCGAACTGTGACCAAGGAATGGCCAGAGCATCGACGTCCACTGCGAGAGGATCGCGGGACCTGGAGACGAACTGCGGAACCTTCCTGTTGATTCGAGACGCCGTGAGATCCACATCCGGAGTCCCCCATCGAAGGCAAATCTGATGGAAGACCTCCGGATGCAAGGACCATTCCCCTGCCGCGAGGCCCTCGCGGCTGAGGAAGTCGGCGGCCCAGTTGTCCACGCTGGGGATATGCACCGCGGATATCACCGGAACCGTTGCCTCTGCCCAAAGGAGGATCTTGGATACCTCGGCAAGGGCCAAGGCGCTCCGGGTCCCCCCCTGATGGTTGACATACGCCACAGCCGTGGCGTTGTCCGTCTGGATCCGGACTGGAAGGCCCCTGAGGATCCTTTCCCAGTGGCGGAGGGACAGAAAGATGGCCCGAATCTCGAGGACATTGATTGGCAGAGTTGACTCCTGCAACGACCAACGGCCCTGAACCGTCAGGTGGCGAAAAACCGCACCCCAGCCGATCAGGCTGGCGTCCGTTGTCACCACCTGCCAGTGAACTGGAAGGAAGGACCTGCCCTGGGAGATGAGAGGTGACGTCAGCCACCAGTTGAGGGACCGCTTGACCCGAGAAGAGAGCCTGATCGGCCGATCCAGGGAGAAGACAGACCTGTCCCACTGAGACAGAATGGCTTGCTGAAGGGGTCGCGAATGAAATTGGGCGAAGGGAATCGCTTCCAAGGTAGCCACCATCCTCCCCAAAACCTTCATGGCCGATCGGAGGGAGGGAGGCCGAGGACCCTGGAGCAAGCGTATGTCCCGACAAAGAGTGGATCTCTTGTCCTTGGGAAGGAAGACTCTGCTCTGACGAGTGTCGAAAAGCATGCCCAGAAAGATGATGCGCTGAGAAGGAATAAGGCAGGACTTCTTCCGGTTGACCAGCCACCCGAAACGGGCTAAGGTGTCGAGAACAATGGACAGGCTTTCGTGGGCCTGAGCAAAGGACGGAGCCTTGATGAGAATGTCGTCGAGGTATGGAAATAGGACCAGGCCTCTGACTCTCAATATTGCCATCAGCGCCGCCATGATCTTCGTGAACACCCTTGGAGCGGTTGCGAGACCGAACGGCAGGGCGACGAATTGAAAGTGTTCCTGTTGTACTGCGAAGCGCAGGAAACTGTGATGTCCGGGAAATACCGGGACATGGAGGTAGGCGTCCTGGATATCTATTGAGCATAGAAATTCCTGGGCCTCCATGGAAGCAATTACTGAACGAAGGGATTCCATCCTGAAGTGTCTCAGGCAAACTCTCCTGTTCAGCAATTTGAGGTCCAGAATGGGGCGAACCTTGCCGTCTTTTTTCGGTACCACAAAAAGGTTCGAGTAGAAACCCGTGAACCGTTCTTTCTCTGGGACGGGAACGATTACCCCGGATTTGAGCAGAGAAGCGATGGCTGCGAAGAAGCCCGGAACTAGAGCGGGATCTCTTGGAGGACGGGATTGGAAGAAACGATCCCTGGGTCGGGAGGCGAACTCTATCTTGTATCCCGAGGATACAACTTCCCTGACCCATGCGTCCTCCACTGCGGAAATCCAGACGTCCCTGAAGAAGAGAAGACGGCCGCCCAACCTGGGAGGTGGGCTGGGGTCTTGCCGAGAGTCATGCCGAGGTGGATCTTCCAGTCCTGGGCCTGGAGGATCTACCCTGGGAATAACGAGGACGCCAGGACGGAGTGGGCCTAAAGGACACCGCCTTCTTCTCCTGACGTGCCTGTGGCCTCTGTTGCTGCTGGGAAAAGGAGTTTGACGCAGCGAAGCGACGAAAGGGCCGAAAAGAGCGAAACTGCCGTCTAGGAGGAGGGCGACGAGGCTTAGCCTGGGGGAGAAGAGAACTTGTACCCCCGGTGGCGTCCTTAATGATTTGATCCAGCTGGGAACCAAAGAGACGAGAGCCCTGGAAGGGCAGACTAGTGAGGGACTTTTTAGAAGATAAATCCGCCTGCCAGGCCTTGAGCCAAACGGTGCGGCGGATGGCAACGGCATTGCTGGAAGCCTGAGCCGCACAAGACGCGACATCCAGGGAGGCAGAGACCAGGTATTCACCGGCGTGGGAAATCTGGTTGGCAAGCTCCGCTAGTTGCATGGGAGGCGCCCCGTCCAGGATACCTCGACGGAGTTCTTTGGCCCATTTGGAGATGGATTTAGAAACCCAAGTGGAAGCAAAAGCTGGGCATATGGCCGCTGCAGCCGCTTCAAAAGCTGACTTCGCAAAGGATTCTATAGCCCTATCGTTAGAGTCCTTCAGAGATGCTCCGCCTGACAGAGGAAGCACCGTGTTGGTGGACAGCCTGGACACAGGTGGTTCCACCGAGGGAGAGACCGTCCAATTGGCGGTAACTTCTGGAGAAAAGGGATATAGCACACCCAGGCGTTTTCCCCTCTGAAAACGCCTAGTGGGGTTCTCTCTCTCTCTGGACATGATTTCCTCGAATTCAGGATGAGGAGCAAAAAACTTGGAAGGTGGTTTGGCCCGTCTAAACGAAACCGCCTGATCTGCGGGTTCCGTAGAGGGATCCTTTATGCCACAAGATTGGTTTACTGCCACAATGAGATTCTGGACCATCTCCCTCATGGTGGCGATTTGGTTAGAATCCAGCTCCGAAATATCCTCCGAGGGCGCATCAGAGGGTGCCTCGCCTGACTCAGGGGAGGAGGGTCGAGGAGATGCCGACCGCAGGGGAGGGCCGAGTGGCGAGATGGAGCGCGAAGAGGACTCAGACCGACGTTCCTGTCTGGACCTTTTGTGGCTTATCAAGGAGGGCTCGGACGGCGGTTCCTGCGACCCGCTGGCCACGGCAGGGGTCTGCAGGGGTAACCGATCCAGCGCGGACACCAGGGTTTGAGATACCCGTGTTAAATCCGCCACCGATTGTGACAGAGAGGCGGCCCAGCCTGGGATGGGGGGGTCAGTCTCGGGCGGAACAGCCGGGGGATCCTGGGCGGTGGGAACAATCGGGTTGCTGCAGGACTGACACAGCGGGAAGGACTGACCTGAGGGAAGTTTGCTGTTACAGGACGAACATGCAAAGTAGGTGACTAGGGCAGAAGATGAAGAAGTCGGAGGACGAGAGCGGCCCCCTTTAGAGTTAGACATTTTGAAGAGGTCCCTGAAGAAAATGCCAGCAGGTTAGGGGACAGTGGGGCAGAGGAGGGTGTCAGTCTGCAGTGCAGAGCTACTCACGGCAGACGAAAAGCCCGGATACCAGGAGCTGCAGGAAGATGCTGTGGATCCCCGGCGCAGATGGCGTGCTGCGTCCCCGGACCGAGCGCTCTGCGAAGTTTCCCGGCGCAGGAGCGTGGCAGAATGAAGGAGACTCGTGCCCTAAGCGTCCAGCAGCGGCGTGGAGGAAGGGGCGGAGCCAGACGAGATGGCGCCGGTGGGAGGAGAATGCGGAGTTTGTCGGGCGGGAGAAAGCCCGCCCGATGATACCGGAAGTGGGCGAGCGCGTCACCGGAAGTAGGCCCCGGGGAAAGCCGGGGCCTAAATTAGAAGCCGGTGACCGCCGAAAAGATGGTAATCGGCGGTGCGGCGCAAAAAAAAAAACAGTGCGGGCGCCGCCCGGCTGATAGGCGCGGCAGCCGCCGCAGGAAAGGGGGGAGCGCCGGCGCCGGAAGTAGGCCCGGGAAGAGCCGGGGCCTGTATTAGAAGCCGGCGGCCGCTGGATAGGACCGCGGCCGCGCGTCACCTCCCAAGGTACGGCCGCCGGGGAAAACGGTGCGGCTGCCTGAAGGGGGCCGCGCCGCAAAGATTAAAAGGATGCGGCCGCAGGTAAGGCAGTGCGACTGCCTGTGAAAACGCGGCCGCGGTGGAAAACTGCGGGAAGGAATGGGGCCTAAGTGTCACCCAGATCGGTTCGGGAAAAAGTGCGGCCGCAGGTGGAGAAGTGCGGCCGTAGAAATAGCAGTGCGGCTGCCGGTAAGGCACCGCGCTGCTCAAAAGGAAAACTGCGCAGGAAACGTAGGGGATCCACAGGGCCCCCTAACTGATAGGGGCACAAATACTCACCTAACTTCCCACGCCGTCGGTACTAACCTTAAGAAGTGGAAGGTATTAGACGTCCGTGTAGGTGGTGACGGACGTCCTCGTCTCCTCCGACCGACAGGCTCTGGTGGGCGAGTGGGTGGGGGACGGAGCCAGGACCGGACTTCTGAGCACGCTTCTGTGCCAGGATCTTGGTCCTGCTGTGGGATCTATGAGGATACGGGGTGGCAGTACACGCCGTACTCATAGTCCATAATGTGGGAGTACAGGTGTGACTGTTCACCCTGTATCCCTCCGGAAACCTGAAAAGGAACGACGCACATTGAGGTAGATAAGGGTCTAATGAAAGACCCGTGTCCACCTCCTACTGACACTAAGCTAAACTGAAGAGTATAATGCCAGTCGGTGGGGTGTACACTGCAGAGGAGGAGCTAACTTTTTTATTTGCATAGTGTCAGCCTCCTAGTGGCAGCAGCATACACCCATGGTTCCTGTGTCCCCCAATGAGAGGCGATAAAGAAAAGTAATTTTTTTGTGGAAATGAAACTTCTACTGGGAAGTGGGTGGCTTAGTCCATCTGAACAAGTGTTGTCAACTATTACAGAAGAATGACTAGCCTAGCTGAACAACAACAAAAAAAAAGGGGGCGGGGGAGCAAATTGTGTCTATTTATTGAATAGGTTTGGCTTGAACAAAATGAGACTTTTTTTTTACATTAGGTAATAACTCGAACACTTCAATGGATCCCATGGATTATGAGTTTTTTTTAAATTTTGCTATATATTGCACTTCACGATAGCGGTAAAATATGTTCAATATGACTTATGTCGAGGGTTCTGAATTTGACTAAAATTTAGATTTGCATTTTTATGCCCTGAAACCAGGAAGTTGTGTCAAACAAAACGGTTAATAAATAACACTTCCTACATGTGTACTTGACATCAGCACAATTTTTTGAAACTTTATTTTTGTTAAAAAGTTAAGAGGATTCAAAGTTGACCAGCGGTTTTTTTTTTTTGTTTGTTTTTTTAAGGGACCACATCACATTTGAAGTGACTGAGGGATCTATAGCCAAAAGTGACACCATTCTGAAAACTGCACCCCTCAAGGTGCTCAAAACCACATTCGAGAAGTTTATTAACATTTCAGGTGCTTCACATGAACTGGAGCAACATGGGGGAAAAAAGGAACAATTAACTTTAACAAAAATTGTATTTTAGGCCTAAATTCTTTATTTTCACAATGGTAACAGGAGAAAAATAGTGTGTTAAATTTCTCTTGGCACACGGCAGAGCTCGGAAAGGAAGGAGCGCCATTTGGCTTTTTGAATGCAAAATTTGTTTGAATCATTAGTGGAGGCCATGTCGCATTTGGAGAGCCCCTGATGTGCCTAAATAATGGAAACCTCCCACAGGTGACCCCATTTTGAAAACTAGACCCCTCACAAAATTTATTTAGATGTGTGGTGAGCACCTTGAACCCTCAAGTGCTTCACAGAAGTTTGTAACGTTAAGCAGTGGGGCAGAGGGTCACATTTTCCCCACAAAAGTATTCTTTTGTCCCCAAATGTTTTATTTTCACAAGGGTAACAGGGAAAAAGGAAACCAAAATTTGTTGTGCAAAACTGCTGTTTGGGTTCACAGCAGGGCTCAGAAAGAAGGGAGTGATGTTTTGGAACGTAGCCTGACGGAATTGTCTGGGGAAGTCATGTCGCGTTGGGAAAGCACTGATGTGCCTAAACAGTGGAAACCCCCACAAGTGACCCCATTTTGGAAATTAGACCCCCTCAATGAATTTATCTAGATGTGTGGTGAGCACATTCAACCCACAGGTGGCTTCACAGATTTTTACAATGTTGATTTGTGAAAATGAAATAAAATAAAATATATATAGCTTTCATCACAAAAATGTTTTGTTTGTTTTTCCTCCACCAGACTAGCAGGAGAAAATGGACCCCACAATTTGCTATGAAATGTCTTCTGAGTGCACAGATACCCGACATGGCTTTCTAGTATCTCATCTAACACTGGTTAAAACACCTCTAACCCTGAAAGCGGGATGGAGCTTACTTTTCTAGGCAACTGTTCACGCTGATGCGCCTCCTCTCCTGAGGATGAGGTTTAGCATGGTGAGCGCTTTTAACCTCTCGTGCGTTTCCTGTGCCTAGAGGATGAGAAGGACGGCCTTCTGGTGTGCTATTAAGAAGTACCGTATATACTCGAGTATAAGCCGAGATTTTCAGCCCAAATTTTTGGGCTGAAAGTGCCCCTCTCGGCTTATACTTGAGTCACGGTGGGTGGCAGGGTCGGCGGGTGAGGGGGAGAGGGCGCTGAGGCATACTCACCTATTCCCAGCGATCCTGGCGCTCCCCCTGCCGTCCCACGGTCTTCGGGTGCTGCAGCTCTTCCCCTGTTCAGCGGTCACGTGGGACCGCTCATTAGAAAAATGAATATGGACTCCACTCCCATAGGGGTGGAGCCGCATATTCATTTCTCTAATCAGCGGTAACGGTGACTGCTGACAGAGGAAGAGGCTGTGGCACCGAAGACCAGCTGTCCGGGAGAAGGAGCGGGACGCCGGGAGCAGGTAAGTGTCATATTTACCTATCCCCGTTCCACACGCCGGGCGTCGCTCCATCTTCCCGGCGTCTCTCCGCACTGACTGTGCAGGTCAGAGGGCGCGATGATGCATATAGTGTGCGCGGCGCCCTCTGCCTGATCAGTCAGTGCGGAGAGACGCCGGGACCGGACGCTGGGAGCTGCAAGCAAGAAAGGTGAGTATGGCATTTTTTTTTTATTGCAGCAGCAGCAATGGCAGAGCTTTCTATGGTACATCAATGGGGCAATAATGAACGGTGCAGAGCACTATATGGCAGAGCTATGGGGCAAAAATGAACGGTGCAGAGCACTATATGGCAGAGCTATGGGGCAAAAATGAACGGTGCAGAGCACTATATTGCACATATATGGGGCAATAATGAATGGTGCAGAGCACTATATGGCACAGCTATGGGGCAATAATGAACGGTGCAGGTCACTATATGGCACAGCTATGGGGCAATAATGAACGGTGCAGAGCACTATATGGCACAGCTATGGGGCAATAATGAACGGTGCAGAGCACTATATGGCACAGCTATGGGGCAATAATGAACGGTGCAGAGCACTATATTGCACAGCTATGGGACAATAATGAACGGTGCAGAGCACTATATGGCACAGCTATGGGGCAATAATGAACGGTGCAGAGCATTGTATATGGGGCACAGCTTTATATGGAGCATCTATGGGGCAATATTGAACTGTATGAAGCATTATATGGGGCTCCTGATTCAATATGGATATTCAAAAACACAACCTACTGATGTCTCAATTAATTTTACTCTTATTGGTATCTATTTTTATTTTTGACATTAACCGGTAGCTGCTCCATTTTCCACCCTACGCTTATACTCGAGTCAATAAGTTTTCCCAGTTTTTTGTGGCAAAATTAGGGGGGTCGGCTTATACTCGGGTCGGCTTATACTCGAGTATATACGGTATGTTTTGAAAATTTTGCTTTAGCCCCAGATTTTACATTTTTACACTGGAAAAGGGTAAAAATGTCACCAAAATTAGTCCCACAATCTCTGCTGAATGTAGAAATACCCCATATGTGGCTGTACAGCACTGCATAGCTATATGGCAAATCTCAGGAGGGACAGAGCGCTATTTTTGGCTCCTGGAGTACAGATTTGTCTACAGTTTGCGGACTCCATATACAGAGCCCCTAAGTGGAAGAAAAGCAGAATTCAACCTCAAGTGACGCTATTTGGAAATTATACCTTCCTGAGATTTTATCTACAGGTTACAGTGACTACTTTGACTACATGGAAGTTTTCCAGAAAGAAGCAGCAGTGGATGTTGCCGAGTGAAAATTGTAAAACTACCATTGTAGTGACAAGTACATCTTGCTTAGTTTATGATTCTGCAAACACGCAACCGTAAAATTAGGTGGGCTCTAATGCCAAATATGGACACCAAATGCGGGTTAGGCACACTGGGGGGAGCTCAGAAGGGAGGGGGGTATTTAGATATGGGAGTGCATTATTTGCTGAATTTCTTTTTGCGGGTGAGGAGCCATTTCACTTTTCCAGAGTTTTTGTACTACCAGTAACGTGCAAGCCCCCTACATTTCCATTTACAGATGACAGACTTGAGTGAGGGCTTGCCTTTTTCTTGGAGGTTGATTTAAAACTTTTGTTGGGGACATTTTGCATCACATTTATCCGGCGCTCTACGGTGAAAACTCATTGGGGTTTCCAACTAAATCTCAAAGTGATGTGATTCAGATGAAAGCCCAGAGGGATCCATTAACTATAATGAGACAGCAGAGTTATTCTGGTCTCCGCCTGGCCTCTGTTCAGCGGTGTCCTTCTCAGAAGTACACAAAACTGTTGCTTGACCGTACCTGTGCCTTCCTTCTAAATGCTGCGATTAAGCGGGTTAAAGTGCTGGGTGGGGTGTAAGCACTGCTCCCGGCAGTCAAATCCGGGTGTCCGCTATTATACAAGCTGAAAACCAGCGCAAAACCACCAGGACAAATCTATACGTCCAAGGTCGGTAAGTACTTTTTAACCTGGACATATGGATACATCTAAGGTTGTGAAGGGGTTAAGAATTCTGGCTTGGTCTAATGTATGCATATGAAATATGTTTTAGATTGGATAACAAATAGCCAGTAGCCCACATCATTAAAAAATGTCTTAAGTAGTGATGAGCGAGAATACTCGTTGCTCGGGTGGTCTCCAAGTAATTGTAACTGCTTGGAGATTAAGTTTTTGTTGACGCAGCTGCATTATTTACCGCTGCTAGACAGGCTGAGTACATGTGGGGGTTGCCTGGTTGCTAGGGAATCCCCACATGTCTAGCAGCTGTAAATCATTCATCTGCAGGCGACGAAAACTAAATCTCGGAGCAGTTACAAATACTCGTAGACCACCCGAGCGTGCTCGGGAAAACCAGAGCAACGAGTATATTCGCTCATCACTAGTCCTAAGGCAAAACATTTACAGTGTAATACAGTGTTTTTATTTCATTAGTAATGGTTGCAGTGGGGAACAAGTCAGGTTTTACCATCAGGTAGTTTTGAGATCTCAGATTCAATGTTCTTTTGCCACCATCATCAGCACTTTAAGTCAACCTGACAGTGGATATATCTGCCCAATTCATGGGCAGTCTGTTTCAGGCACCGATTGTATCAAACCAGCATGAAATGTTGTACTCTGAACACTGCGATGTTTCCGAGAAAAACATGCTTTATAGGCCACCGAGCTTATAGATGGAGACTAGTCGAACAGGTGGGTCACCGGCAACTTCTCCCAGACGGCTGCCCTGGATTGACAGGTCTCTGCCTACATGTGCATGGGCAGGGAGAAGTCGCCGCGGACCCGCCTCTCTGACTAGTCTACAGACCGCCTCCGTCCCAGGCGGCTATTAAAGTATGTTTTTCTCTGAAGTGCCAGTGTTTCTTAGTCAAACATACCTGGCAGATACAGTGAAGGAAATAATTATTTGATCTCTTGATTTTGTAAGTTTGCCCACTGACAAGGACATGAAAAGTCTAATTTTAACCCCTTTACCCCCAAGGGTGGTTTGCACGTTAATGACCGGGCCAATTTTTACAATTCTGACCACTGTCCCTTTATGAGGTTATAACTCTGGAACGCTTCAATGGATCCTGGTGATTCTGACATTGTTTTCTCGTGACATATTGTACTTCATGACAATGGTAAAAATTATTTGATAGTACCTGCGTTTATTTGTGAAAAAAACGGAAATTTGGCGAAAATTATGAAAATTTCGCAATTTTCCAACTTTGAATTTTTATGCAATTAAATCACAGAGATATGTCACACAAAATACTTAATAAGTAACATTTCCCACATGTCTACTTTACATCAGCACAATTTTGGAACCAAAATTTTTTTTTGTTAGGGAGTTATAAGGGTTAAAAGTTGACCAGCAATTTCTCATTTCTACAACACCATTTTATTTTAGGGACCACATCTCATTTGAAGTCATTTTGAGGGGTCTATATGATAGAAAATACCCAAGTGTGACACCATTCTAAAAACTACACCCCTCAAGGTGCTCAAAACCATATTCAAGAAGTTTATTAACCCTTCTGGTGCTTCACAGGAATTTTTTGAATGTTTAAATAAAAATGAACATTTAACTTTTTTTCACAAAAAATGTAGTTCAGCTCCAATTTGTTTTATTTTACCAAGGGTAACAGGAGAAAATGGACCCCAAACATTGTTGTACAATTTGTCCTGAGTATGCCAATACCCCACATGTGGGGGTAAACCACTGTTTGGGCGCATGGCAGAGCTCGGAAGCGAAGGAGTGCCATTTGACTTTTCAATGCAAAATTGACTGGAATTGAGATGGGACGCCATGTTTCGTTTGGAGAGCCCCTGATGTGGCTAAACATTGAAACCCCCCACAAGTGACACCATTTTGGAAAGTAGACCCCCTAAGGAACTTATCTAGAGGTGTGGTGAGCACTTTGACCCAACAAGTGCTTCACAGAAGTTTATAATGTAGAACCGTACAATCCAGTACAAAATCCAGTAACGAATCCAGTACAAAACTACTACCCTCATCCACAAAGCACTCCATGGCTCAGCACCACCCTACATCTCCTCTCTGGTCTCAGTCTACCACCCTACCCGTGCCCTCCGCTCCGCTGATGACCTCAGGTTAGCATCCTCAATAATCAGAACCTCCCACTCCCGTCTCCAAGACTTTACACGTGCTGCGCCGATTCTTTGGAATGCACTACCTAGGATAATACGATTAATCCCCAATCCCCACAGTTTTAAGCGTGCCCTAAAAACTCATTTGTTCAGACTGGCCTACCGCCTCAATGCATTAACCTAACGATCCCTGTGTGGCCTATATTAAAAAAAAAAAAAAAAATTAATTAACTGGTTCATGCAGCTTTACATGAACACCCAAGCCTTACACTATGGCCAGTCCGAATAACTAAAGCAATTGTTACCATCCACCTCTCGTGTCTCCCCTTTTCCTCATAGTTTGTAAGCTTACGAGCAGGGCCCTCACTCCTCTTGGTATCTGTTTTGAACTGTATTTCTGTTATGCTGTAATGTCTATTGTATGTACAAGTCCCCTCTATAATTTGTAAAGCGCTGCGGAATATGTTGGCGCTATATAAATAAAAATTATTATTATTAACCGTAAAAATAAAAAAACATATTTTTTCACAAAAATTATCTTTTCGCCCCCAATTTTTTATTTTCCCAAGGGTAAGAGAAGAAATTGGACCCCAAAAGTTGTTGTACAATTTGTCCTGAGTACGCTGATAGCCCATATGTGGGGGTAAACCACTGTTTGGGCGGATGGGAGAGCTCGGAAGGGAAGGAGCGCCGTTTGACTTTTCAATGCAAAATTGACAGGAATTGAGATGGGACGTCATGTTGCGTTTGAAGAGCCACTGATGTGCCTAAACATTGAAACCCCCCACAAGTGACACCATTTTGGAAAGTAGACCCCCTAAGGAACTTATCTAGAGGTGTGGTGAGCACTTTGACCCACCAAGTGCTTCACAGAAGTTTATAATGTAGAACCGTAAAAATAAAAAATCATATTTTTTCACAAAAATTATCTTTTTGCCCCCAATTTTTTATTTTCCCAAGGGTAAGAGAAGAAATTGGACCCCAAAAGTTGTTGTACAATTTGTCCTGAGTACGCGGATACCCCATATGTGGGGGTAAACCACTGTTTGGGTGGATGGGAGAGCTCGGAAGGGAAGGAGCGCCGTTTGACTTTTCAAAGCAAAATTGACAGGAATTGAGATGGGACGCCATGTTGCGTTTGAAGAGCCACTGATGTGCCTAAACATTGAAACCCCCCACAAATGACACCATTTTGGAAAGTAGACCCCCTAAGGAACTTATCTAGAGGTGTGGTGAGCACTTTGACCCACCAAGTGCTTCACAGAAGTTTATAATGCAGAGCCGTAAAAATAAAACAAAATTTTTTTCCCACAAAAATTATTTTTTTAGCCCCCAGTTTTGTATTTTCCTGAGGGTAACAGGAGAAATTGGACCCCAAAATTTGTTGCCCAATTTGTCCTGAGTGCGATGATACACCATATGTGGGGGGAACCACTGTTTGGGCACATGGGAGGGCTCAGAAGGGAAGGAGTGCCATTTGAATGCAGACTTAGATGGAATGGTCTGCAGGTGTCACATTGCGTTTGCAGAGCCCCTAATGTACCTAAACAGTAGAAACCCCCCACAAGTGACACCATTTTGGAAAGTAGACCCCCTTAGGAACTTATCTAGATGTGTGCTGAGCGCTTTGACCCACCAAGGGCTTCACAGAAGTTTATAATGGAGAGCCGTAAAAATAAAACAAAAATTTTTTCCCACAAAAATTATTTTTTAGCCCCCAGTTTTGTATTTTTCCGAGGGTAAAAGGAGAAATTCGACCCCACAATTTGTTGTCCAATTTGTCCTGAGTGCGCTGATACCCCATATGTGGGGGGGAACCACTGTTTGGGCGCATGGGAGGGCTCGGAAGGGAAGGAGCTCCATTTGGAATGAGGACTTAGATGGAATGGTCTGCAGGTGTCACATTGCATTTGCAGAGCCCCTAATGTACCTAAACAGTAGAAACCTCCCACAAGTGACACCATTTTGGAAACTAGACCTCCTAAGGAACTCATCTAGATGTGTTGTGATAGCTTTGAACCCCCAAGTGTTTCACTACAGTTTGTAACGCAGAGCCGTGAAAATTAAAAAAAAAAATCTTTCCCCCCAAAATTATTTTTTAGCCCCCAGTTTTGTATTTTCCCGAGGGTAAGAGGAGAAATTCGACCCCAAAAGTTGTTGTCCAATTTGTCCTGAGTACGCTGATACCCCGTATGTTGGGGGAAACCAACGTTTGAGCGCATGGCAGAGCTCGGAAGGGAAGGAGCGCCATTTGGAATGCAGACTTAGATGGAATGGTCTGCAGACGTCACATTGCGTTTGCAGAACCCCTAATGTACCTAAACAGTAGAAACCCCCCACAAGTGACCCCATATTGGAAACTAGACCCCCCAGGGAACTAATCTAGATGTGTTGTGAGAACTTTGAACCCCCAAGTGTTTCACTACAGTTTATAACGCAGAGCCGTGAAAATAAAAAATCTTTTTTTTTCCCACAAAAAATATGTTTTAGCCCCGAGTTTTGTATTTTCCCAAGGGTAGCAGGAGAAATTGGACCCCAAAAGTTGTTATCCTATTTGTCCTGAGTACGCTGATACCCCATATGTTGGGGTAAACCCCTGCTTGGGCACACGGGAGAGCTCGGAAGGGAAGAAGCACTGTTTTACTTTTTCAACGCAGAATTGGCTGGAATTGAGATCGGACGCCATGTCGCGTTTGGAGAGCCCCTGATGTGCCTAAACAGTGGAAACCCCCCAATTATAACTGAAACCCTAATCCAAACACATCCCTAACCCTAATCCCAACAGTAACCCTAACCACACCTCTAACCCTGACACACCCCTAACCCTAATCCCAACCCTATTCCCAACCGTAAATGTAATCTAAACCCTAACTGTAACTTTAGCCCCAACCCAAACTGTAGCCCTAGCCCTAACCCTAGCCCTAACCCTAGCCCTAGCCCTAACCCTAGCCCTAACCCTAACCCTAGCCCTAACCCTAACCCTAGCCCTAACCCTAGCCCTAACCCTAGCCCTAACCCTAGCCCTAACCCTAGCCCTAACCCTAGCCCTAACCCTAGCCCTAACCCTAGCCCTAACCCTAGCCCTAACCCTAGCCCTAACTCTAACCCTAGCCCTAATGGGAAAATGGAAATAAATACATTTTTTTAATTTTTCCCTAACTAAGGGGGTGATGAAGGGGGGTTTGATTTACTTTTATAGCGGGTTTTTTAGCGGATTTTTATGATTGGCAGCCGTCACACACTGAAAGACGCTTTTTATTGCAAAAAATATTTTTTGCGTTACCACATTTTGAGAGCTATAATTTTTCTATATTCTGGTCCACAGAGTCATGTGAGGTCTTGGTTTTTGCGGGACGAGTTGATGTTTTTATTGGTAACATTTTCGGGCACGTGACATTTTTTGATCGCTTTTTATTCCGATTTTTGTGAGGCAGAATGACCAAAAACCAGCTATTCATGAATTTCTTTTGGGGGAGGCGTTTATACCGTTCCGCGTTTGGTAAAATTGATGAAGCAGTTTTATTCTTCGGGTCAGTACGATTACAGCGACACCTCATTTATATCATTTTTTTATGTTTTGGCGCTTTTATACGATAAAAACTATTTTATAGAAAAAATAATTATTTTTGCATCGCTTTATTCTCAGGACTATAACTTTTTTATTTTTTTGCTGATGATGCTGTATGGCGGCTCGTTTTTTGCGGGACAAGATGACGTTTTCAGTGGTACCATGGTTAGTTATATCTGTCTTTTTGATCGCGTGTTATTCCACTTTTTGTTCGGCGGTATGATTATCAAGCGTTGTTTTTTGCCTCGTTTTTTTTTTTTTTTCTTACGGTGTTTACTGAAGGGGTTAACTAGTGGGCCAGTTTTATAGGTCGGGCCGTTACGGACGCGGCGATACTAAATATGTGTACTTTTATTGTTTTGTTTTTTTTATTTAGATAAAGAAATGTATTTATGGGAATAATATTTTTATTTTTTTTTTCATTATTTTGGAATATTTTTTTTTATTTTTTTTTACACATTTGAAATTTTTTTTTTTTACTTTTTTACTTTGTCCCAGGGGGGGACATCACAGATCAGTGATCTGACAGTTTGCACAGCACTCTGTCAGATCACTGATCTGATAGGAGTGCAGGCTGCTTCACAGTGCCTGCTCTAAGCAGGCTCTGTGAAGTCACCTCCCTCCCTGCAGGACCCGGATCCGCGGCCATCTTGGATCCGGGGCTGGAGGGAGCAGGGAGGGAGGTGAGACCCTCGCAGCAACGCGATCACATCGCGTTGCTGCGGGGGGCTCAGGGAAGCCCGCAGGGAGCCCCCTCCCTGCGCGGTGCTTCCCTGTACCGCCGGCACATCGCGATCATCTTTGATCGCGGTGTGCCGGGGGTTAATGTGCCGGGGGCGGTCCGTGACAGCTCCTGGCACATAGTGCCGGATGTCAGCTGCGATAAACAGCTGACAACCGGACGCGATCGGCGGCGCTCCCCCCGTGAGCGCTGCCGATCGCATATGACGTACTATTGCGTCCTTGGGAAGTAAAGCCCACCCCACATGGACGCAATAGTACGTCTAATGGCAGAAAGGGGTTAAGGGTAGGTTAATTTTAACACAGAGGTAGAATATCAAAAATAAAATCAAGAAAAATCACACTGTAAAAAATGTATAAATTAATTTGCATTTTGCAGTGAAAAATGAGTATTTAATCCCATACCAACCATTAAGAGTTCTGGCTCCTACAGACCAGATAGATGCTCCTAATCAACTCGTTACCTTGAAAAAAGACTCCTGTCCACACTCAGTCAGACTCTAACCTCTGCAACATGGGCAATACCAAAGAGCTTTATCAGGGTCAAGGACAATATCATAGACCTGCACAAAGCTGGAATGGGCTACAAAACCATAAATTAGATGCTGGGTGAGAAGGAGACAACTATTGGTGCAATAGTAAGACAATGTGATTCTGTGAGTGATTGGAAGAAGGTGCTGTGGCCAGATTAAACAAAATTGACGTCTTTGGCATTAACTCAACTCACCGTGTTTTGTGGAAGAGAAATGCTGCCTATGACCCAAAGAACACAATCCCCACTGTCAAGCATGGAGGTGGAAACATTATGTTTTGGGGGTGTTTCTTTGCTAAGGGAGTATTTCACCGCATCAATGGGAGAATAGATGGAACCATGTACCATAAAATCCTGAGTGACAACCTACTTCCCTCCGCCAGAACATTAAAAATGGGTGATGGCTGGTTCTTCCAGCAAGACAATGACCCAAAACATACAGCCAAGGCAACAAGGAGTGGCTTAAAAAGAAGCACATTAAGGTCATGGAGTGGCCTAGCCAGTCGCCAGACCTTAATCACTTAGAAAACTTAAGGAGGGAGTTGAAGCTGTGAGTTGCCAAGTGACAGCCTCAAAATCTTAATGATTTAGAGATGATCTGCATAGAGTAGTGGACCAAAATTCCTCCAGACATGTGGGCAAACCTCATCATTAACTACAAAAAATGTCTGACTGTTGTGCTTGCCAACAAGGGTTTTGCCACCTTCAAGTCTTGTTTGCCAGAGGGATCGAATACTTATTTCTCACTGCAAAATGCAAATACATTTATATAATTTATAGAATGTGATTTTTCTGGATTTTATTTTTAATATTCTCTCAATGTTAAAATTAACTTACCCTTAAAATTATAGACTGTTCATGTCTTTGTCAGTGGGCAAACTTACAAAATCAGCAAGGGGTCAAATACTAATTTCCTCCATTGTATAATACTGCCAGTACCTGATACATATTGCTCATAGATTGGGCATCATTTATCAGCTGGCAAATTCACTTTAAAGCACAACTGTAGCATTTTTTTTGTTTGTTTTGTTTTTAACCAATGTAGTGATGGTTTTAATCGAAGGTCCCTGTACCTACTCATACTCACTTTCCCGCATCTTCCCCCTTTATCACTGCCGATCCCATTGGTCTCCGGCACTTTGTGACCTGCTGGATAGCTCCATTGTTTTTATGGAGCAAGCCAGAGATCACAACTCAATACAAGTCTATGATGACCTCACATTGAGAGCTTGCAACATAATTTCTGACCTCTGGTCAGTCAGAAACTGCAGTCAAAAGATGGTGCCGCAGGATCGGAGCAGCGCCAAAAAAAAAGGTGAAGAAGCAGAAGGCAAGTATAAGACTGAGGGCAGGGAACTTAAAGAAGTACCCCCCTCAAGCTCTAAAGAAGAAAAACAAAACAAAAACAAGCTATAATGTTGCTTTAAATGCCATTGCATTTTCTATTCAGTAAAATACTAAACTTACCCATTCCCCTGTCTGGCAAGATGATACACAATTGTTGCAGAAGTGACAGTTTTTCCAGTACCAGGAGGCCCCTGAATGAGACTGAGTGGTCGCTGTAAAACAGTCTTGACGGCATACACCTAACATCCATGAAAAAAAGAAAAACTTTAACGAGGTGCATTACAATTCTATATTATACAAGACAAAGCATGGGTTGCAGGCACTTACGGTAATTTAAAAGTCATGTCTTAGCTTTACGATTGCACGTTGACATGAACGGTGAGCCCTACATTGATCTGCACTCTCTTTACTAGGAGCAGACATACCATTGGTGCAACAGCACAAGGACCCAAGAGGGAAGATGTCCTACTTTCACACAAATGGTTGGAGACCATATGACACGCTAAGGCTATGTGCGCACGTTATTTGCTTGCAGAAAATTCAGCAAGGTTTCTGCATCTCTTGGCAGCAAAAACGAGTGTTTTGCCGTGGTTTTGTACGCATATTTGTACAGCAAGGAAGGTTTATTTTGAGCTAAATAAATAAAAAAAAAAAAGTTGTGTGATGTAAATTCTTGGTTTAACACCACCTTTTTAATTCTGATGCAGTAGCATCAGGGTAAGGGGATTAGGGCTTTGTGTCAGCAGCTGTCACTGACGCCAAGTCCTAGGCTTAGTAAGAAAAAGGTGTCAAGCCCAACACCCTCATCACTAAGTCGGTAACACAAACACTAGTGATGAGCAAATAAACTCGTTACTCGAGATTTCCCGAGCACGCTTGGGTGTCCTCCGAGTATTTGTAAGTGCTCGGAGATTTCGTTTTCCTCGCAAGCAGCTGAATGATTTACAGCTAGTAGCCAGCATAAGCACACGTGGGGGTTGCCCAGTTGCTAGGGAATCCCCACATGTAATCAGCCTGGCTAACAGATGTAAATCATTCAGCTGCCAAGATGAAAACTAAATCTCCGAGCACTAAAAATACTCGGAGGACATCCAAGCGTGCTCGGGAAATCTCGAGTAACGAGTATATTCGCTTATCACTAACAAACACACAGTCTCTAGCATATGTAAGAACGTTAACAGAATGAACCAACATAGGCTGTAACCAAATAGCAACTCTTTAAAAATTGTGTGGGCTCCCACGTAATTTTCATAACCAGCAGAGGGAAAGCCGATGGGTAATTTTAATATTTTGGGAGCCAAAAGCCACAAAGGTCCCCAGGGTATTAATATCAGCTCACAGCTGTTTTCTTAGCCTTTACTGGCTAGTTTCCAGGGGGACGACCAATCAGCGACTTGGATTTCCATGACAGACAGAGGCCGCGACCAATGAATATCCATGACAGAAAGACAGACAGACAGACAGAAGTGACCCTTAAGACAATTAGGGTATGTTCACACGTTCAGGATTTCCATCCTTTTTTTTTCAGGACAGTTTTTTTAAAAAACTGCAGCTCTTGGCAGAAAACGCAGGTCCTTTTTTTGGTCCTTTTTTGATGCGTTTTTTTATCCTTTTTTTATGCAGTTTTCTATGCAGAGACTGTGTGTTTCCTAGGAAGCTTTTTAGGGCTAAAATGGCTGAAAATACCCTAACCCTACCCCTAACCCTACCCCTAACCCTACCCCTATTCTAACCTTAGTGAAAAAAAAAAAAAAAAAATTCTTAATTTTTTTATTGTCCCTACCAATGGGGGTGATAAAGTGGGGGGGGGTGTCATTTACTATTTTTTTATTTTGATCACTGAGATATAACCTATCTCAGTGATCAAAATGCACTTTGGAGCGAATCTGCCGGCCGGCAGATTCGGCGGGCGCACTGCGCATGCGCCCGCCATTTTGCAAGATGGCGGCGCCCAGGGAGAAGACGGCCGGACGGACACCGGGACGCCGGGTAAGTATAAGGGGGGGAGATTAGGGCACGGGGGGGGGGCATCGGAGCACGGGGGGGGGGCATCGGAGCACGGGGGGGGGGGGGGGGGCATCGGAGCACGGGGGGGCAGCCACACTCCGCCCACGCACTTCCGCCCGCTCCCCCGCACTTCCTGCTGCAGCGGTTCTGCACATCAAATCGCAGTAAAACCCGCAGATATATTTTTGATCTGCGGGTTTTACTGCGATTTTGACCTCACAATGGAGGTCTATGGGTGCAGAACCGCTGCGGTTCAGGAAAAAGAAGTGACATGCTCCTTCTTTTTTGCCGCAGCTATTCTGCGCGGCTTTTTAAACGAAATTACGGATCATGTGCACAGCAGTGACTGTTTTTCATAGGGTTACATTGTTATGTACCCCGCAGTAAAAAACGCACTGTGTGAACATGGCCTTATATAGTAGATGCTTTATGTGAAAATTAGTGACAGAATTTTCAATAAATGTGAGTTTGTAACTTTTTGGCCATTTTTGACTCTTGTTTCTCCTGTTTAGTAGTATTGCAAGTTGAGTCGCCATCTATATATATAGTATAATTAATAACTGATGTTCATTTATGTATAGGTTATTAATGGTGCAGTCGACAAGGCGCCCCCATTACTAACCCCATAGTGAATTATAAAAACACACAGAGTAAAGTCCTTTATTTGAAATAATGACAGACTCCTTTATTAAATCTAAATTAAACCATAATCATCGAATGCCTAATCCACTGACACCAATTTCTTCTGCAACAAAAATGAAATAAACCACAATATTCCTCACCTGTCCACAGAGAAGATAATCCATAATGTCCCATGACGGTCCTGATAACTGAGAGCAGTCACTGATGTGACTGCTCTCAAAGACAGCCGTCAAAGCACTGCGGGAGCGGTTACCTCCTGTCAGTGTATGACTGGGCTGTCGTGAGTTTACCTGACTTCATCAGCTTGACCAGATCTGGTGATCTCCCTTACGGGACCACTGCTGCGTGAGAAAGTTCTCACGCAGCGGTGGTGCTGAAAGTGGGAGCACAGAAGCTGATCACATGATGAACTCACGTGACCCCTCTCACGGCAGCTCAGTCATACACTGCGGGAGCAATTACCTCCTGTCAGTGTATCACCAGCGGCCGGGTAGAGTACACATGAGATTGTCGTAGGACACTTGGGATTATGTGGACTAAGGCGGACAGGTGAGAATATGGTGGATTATTATTTTTGATTACTTCTAGGAGAAATGGGAATCGGGGATTGGGTGTTAAAGTATATCTTGTTTATTTTACATTTTTTCTAGGAGACAAAGGCATTGGGGATTTGGTGTTAGAGAGCTGTCACACAGACCGCTCTCCAGCGACCAACGATGCCGGTAACCAGGGTAAACATCGGGTAACTAAGCGCAGGGCCGCGCTTAGTAACCCGATGTTTACCCTGGTTACCATGCTAAAAGTAAAAAAAAACAAACACTAGATACTTACCTACCGCTGTCTGTCCTCCAGCGCTGCGCTCTGCTTCTCTGCTCTCCTCCTGTACTGTCTGGGAGCCGGAAAGCAGAGCGGTGACGTCACCGCTCTGCTTTCCGGCTCACAGCCAGTACAGGAGGAGTGCAGAGCACAGCGCTGGAGGACAGACAGCGGTAGGTAAGTATCTAGTGTTTGTATTTTTTTACTTTTAGCATGGTAACCAGGGTAAACATTGGGTTACTAAGCGCGGCCCTGCGCTTAGTTACCCGATGTTTACCCTGGTTACCAGTGAAGACATCGCTGGATCGGTGTCACACACGCCGATCCAGCGATGTCTCCAGGGAGTCCAGAGACGAAATAAAGTTCTGGACTTTGTTCAGCGACCAACGATCTCCCAGCAGGGGCCTGATCGTTGGTCGCTGTCACACATAACGATTTCATTAACGATATCGTTGCTACGTCACAAATAGCAACGATATCGTTAACAATATCGTTATGTGTGAAGGTACCATTAGTTTTTTTAATATAACTATTTATCATGTTACTTAAGTGTGAGCACAGGTGCCGACTGATGACTAAGTCTGCCTTCAGCAGCTCCTGCCATCACTGCTATCAGTGACAGCAGAGGTAGGATGAAGGGAGGAGTAGTCTCATCAGCCCACGCCTGCTGAACTGCAGTAAGGATGCTCTGACTGACGGCCTTAACCGATGTAGCGTTACTGCCAATATGAACCACTGCGCCGGTGTTACCCATGCTGCCACACAGATGACAGCATGGGAAACACAATAGGAAGTCGGTAAAAACGCAAACAAACTCAGCAAATCTGCAAACATTTTTATACAGTACTTTTGTATTTTTAGTACAGTAATACTGCATTTTTGCTGTGGATTTGTCTGACTCAACTGAAGTCAATGTGTAAAAAACGCTACAAATCCACACAAATGACATACTGCAGAAAAAACGCACTGCAAAAACTTACTGATCATGTGCACAACACTAAGATTGTCATTGAATTAGCTGGCATAAACTGTCCATAGCCTTTGCACATAGCTTAAGGCTTTTATAAACGTGGACCAAGAGAGGGGAACTTTAGTGCTAATGGTTTATACTGCATTAACCAGAACCCAAAGAAACCAGGAAACAGTGTGTGTAAGGCTAGGTCCTCATTGCGTTAGCGCAATCCACTAGCGCTAAACGGATTGCCCCAACGCAATGTCTTTTTAGGGGTCGCGTTAAACGTCCCCGCTAGTGCAGATCCCCGATCTGCGAGAGCGGAAAACGGACCTCGGGCGCGCGCCACAAAAGAACTACACATCGCTAGCGCGTGCCGAAAATGGCACGCGCTAGCGATGCGCTTTAACATTGCTGGCAATGGGAGCGCTAACGGACGCGTTGCACGGCGTTAATTTCGCCGTGCAAGGCTGTCCGTTAGCGCTCACCCTAAAACGCAATGAAAACCTAGCCTAACAATGGCAACATTTTTATTATTAAACATTAATAAAAACGAATTAAAAAAAGCCTCATGCCTGACTAATAGGCACAACATCCAACTGACATCCCTTATGAGAGTATTTTATCAGTCAAGTGCACAAGTTGAGTATGTAGTCAGTTTTTTACCTTCGTATTTGTAAGCCAAAATAATGAGTAGGAACAAACTGCAAATGTGGTGATGTGTTTCTATTTTTCCTTTGAATGTTCCTCTCCTGATTTTGACTTACAAATACGAAATACTGACAACATTCTCAACGTGTGAACGCGGCCTTATCAGCCATTGTCAGAAAAAGGCTGTTTTATCCTTATGTGCCCCTCGGATATTGCAGCCACAATGTCTTAGTACTGTCAGCTCAGAGAAGAAAAATAAAGGTCTATACAGGGATTCATAAATACCGGTATTTATTTTAACAAAATACATTGATGCATGCAGTCAAGGGTACATGTGCATGATATGAATTCTTGCAACATAATTGACATTTATCACACTGATGCTCTCAACACAAACTCCAAACCACTGATGGAACCCCCACTCTTTACAGTGACAGCGATCTTTGAAACCCCCCATAATAAATGATAGATGAAGACATGTAACCCAGCTACAGTTAGGCTATGTTCACACGTTCCTGATTTCCCTCCTTTTTTTTCAGGACTAAAAACCGCAGCTCTTGGCAGAAAACGCAGGTCCTTTTTTTGGTGCGTTTTTTGATGCAGTTTTCTATGCAGAGTCTGTGTGTTTTCTAGGAAGTTTTTTAGGGTTAAAATGGCTGAAAATACCCTAACCTTTGCAAGATGGCGGCGCCCAGGGAGAAGACGGCCGGACGGACACCGGGAGGTCGTGTAAGTACAAGGGGGGGGCGAGATGAGGGCACCGGGGGGGGGGGGGTGTTATCGGAGCATGGGGGGGTGGCATCGGAGCATGGGGGGGTGGGATTGGGGCACGGGGGGGCAGCCACACTGCAGCGGTTCTGCACCACAAACCGCAGAAAACCCGCAGATATTTTTTTCATCTGCGGGTTTGACCTCACAATGGAGGTCTATGGGTGCAGAACCGCTGCAGTTCCGCAAAAAGAAGTGACATGGTACTTCTTTTTTACCGCGGCTATTCAGCGCGGCTTTTTTCGCGATTTTCCCGCAATGTGGGCACAGCAGTTCCTGTTTTCCATAGGGTACATTGTAATGTACCCTGCATGGAAAACAGCTGCGGACCTGCAGCGGGAAAAGCGCGGCGATTCCGCATGAAAAAAAGGATGGTGTGAACATGGTCTTACTGTGATTGCAGCATATTCATTAAGCAGGACACTGGGGGGGAGGAGTTATATATGAATTTTTTTATTTTCTATTTTGTTTGGTCACTAAAGCAGAGAAAAAAAATAAAATTGATAATCTTAAAATATCCTGAGATTACCTGGTGTACTAAGTAACATTACCTGGGAATGGTTGAGATCCGGTAACCCTTGTGCTGTGAACCTCTTGGGAAGCTGGCATTTTATAATTACATCTTCCACTTCATGACCCAAAAGCTTGTGATAAATGTAACCAGAAACTGAAGTTTCATCTACAGCAAAGGTCTTCAGTGCGCTTTGCATTCTACATAAAGTAAATTAAAAACAGAAAAAAACAGTAAGATACATGATCAAGGAGAAATCACTGCTTTCATTTTACACGAATATCTGAATAAGATACTTGAAAGGGAATTTGTCAACAGGACCAACCCTCCTAAGCCATCTACACAGGTCTGCAGGTCATAAGAGGCTGAATAAAACGGTACCTTGTCAGCTGCAATTTTATGTCTCTTTCTAGAGAAATCCTCATTTTTCCTTAAGGTACCGTTACACCAAACGATTTACCAACGATCACGACCAGCAATACGACCTGGCCGTGATCGTTGGTAAGTCGTTGTGTGGTCGCTGGGGAGCTGTCACACAGACAGCTCTCTCCAGCGACCAACGATCAGGGGAAAGACTTCGGCATCGTTGAAACTGTCTTCAACGATGGCGAAGTCCCCGGGTAACCAGGGTAAACATCGGGCTACTAAGTGCAGGGCCTCGCTTAGTAACCCGATATTTACCCTAGTTACCATTGTAAAAGGAAAAAAAAAAAAAAAAAACACTGCATACTTACATTCCAATGTCTGTCACGTCCCCCACCGGCATCCACAGGGTTAAAACTGCTTTCGGCAGGAGCGCTGCTAATGCACGCGCTGCTGCCGAGAAGCTTCCCTGCACTGTGTCAGCGCCGGCAGAAACAGCGGTGACGTCACCGCTGTGCTCTGCTTTACGGCCGGCACTGAGTCAGTGCAGGGAAGCTCTCGGCCGGAGCACGTGCAATAGCAGCGCTCCTGCCGAAAGCAGTTTTGACCCTGTGGACGGCAGAGAACGTGAGACATCGGAATGTGAGTATGTAGTGTTTTTTTTTTTTTTTTTTTTTTACTGGTAACCAGGGTAAATATCGGGTTACTAAGCGCGGCAATGCACTTAGTAACCCGATATTTACTCTGGTTACAGGTGAACACATCGCTAGATCGGCGTCACACACGCCGATGTAGCGATGACAGCGGGGTGATCAGCGACCAAAAAAAGGTCCTGATCATTCCCCAGCGACCAATGATCTCCCAGCAGGGGCCTGATTGTTGGTCGCTGTCACACCTAACGAGATCGTTAGCGGGATCATTGCTACGTCACAAAAAGCGTGACGTTGCAACGATATCCTTAACGATATCGTTATGTGTGAAGGTCCCTTTAGATGTACGTGACCTCATAAGATCTATGGGCTGGACACAGATCTCAATGAGAATGTGCCTCCAGAGCTTGTTTGACTGACAGCGGGTCGTTACCAGTGTGATGTGTAATGGCCGCTTTCTGATCTACTGGTTTACATGTCTCACACCGGTGGTAAAGGCCATTTTAACCCTCCGTCACATACAACTGATCTGACAGGCGCTTCTCTTTTACTTTCATTTCTCCTTCCTCACCAGATTGTGAGGAAACCCCCTCCCTCCAGGTAGTCTCCTGTCTCTTGAAGGTCTGTGAAACCTGATATCACAGTTGGATTTCAGAGCTTCACGGGAGAGGATATAGCTGCACAGATCTCTCAGGCTCATTGTATGTGAATACCTCACATTCAGTAAGGTTGGTATTTTATGTTTTTATTCATCACAATAGTTTATTTAGCTTGGTTTATGAATGTATAGCACAAAATGTGAGGATATTTCATAGAAATAAGGGAGATTTTATAAAAGAAAGAGTGCTGCTCAGGCATATACAGTAGTTCCCTAACATATTCCTTCTCTTGCTTCAGATTATCTGCTGAAATGGAGAGGAAAATGTACAATTTATCCAAACAACTTGATGTTGAGGAAGTAACAAACATGCTGTTAGATGACAGAGACCTCACACTGAATGAGGATTTAGGAGAGGAAAGTGAGATTGATTCTCATGATGAGGTGGAAGAATGTGTCCTGGATTCTGAAACAGAGCAAGATGGTGCCAGTGGTGAGGATGAAGAAGTTGGATCATATTATATTGGAAAAGATAAAAATACTAAATGGAACAAGAAGCCATTCCAGAAAAAACGTAGGGAACCTTTAAACATTATTACTCACCTTCCTGCAGTAATAGGAACTGCACGTAATGCAAAAACTGCAGTTGAATGCTGGAACAGTATATTTACAGATGACATTCTGGACTCTATTGTCACATATACCAACCAATATATAGACATTATAAAGGACAAGTACATCTGCAACAGAACCATCAAGCCCACAGATGAAATAGAACTGCGTGCTTTTTTTGGATTACTGTACCTTGCAGGAGCTTATAGGGCAAATAGACAAAGTTTGGAGGAACTTTGGGGTAAAGATGGGGATGGAGTTGAAAAATTTAGCCTTGTTATGTCCATAAACAGATTCAAGATTCTAATTCGTTGCCTTCGGTTTGACGACAGAACTACCCGAACCGAACGCAAAACACATGACCGACTTGCTCCAATTCGTGATATATTTCAAAGATTTGTTGTAAACTGTAAACAAAGTTATTACCCTGGAGAGAATCTCACTATTGACGAAATGCTCCCTGGTTTTCGTGGTAGATGTGCCTTTCGTCAATATATTCCATCAAAGCCAAACAAATATGGAATAAAAATGTATGCCCTTGTTGATGCCAGTAAGACCTACACTTACAACCTGGAAGTTAATGCAGGAAAACAACCAGAAGGTCCTTACTGTGTGAGCAACAAACCCATTGATGTTGTAAAAAGACTGGCTGAACCCTTATTTGGATCGGGTCGCAATATTACAGCTGACAATTGGTTTACAAGTTGTGATCTGATTGATTATCTGAAAATTCAGAAGCTGTCATATGTGGGAACTGTAAGAAAAAACAAAAGGGAATTGCCGCCACAGTTTGTAAGTGTGAAAGAGAGACAACAGTACAGCAGTATGTTTGCATTCCATAATGGAAAGGCTTTAGTTTCCTATGTACCACATGCCAAAAAAATCGTACTTCTTCTATCAACACTTCATGATGATGCTGCCATCGATCCTGGGACTGGGGCAGAAAAAAACCCGGAGATAATTACATTTTACAATGCCACCAAAAGGGGGTGTGGATACAGCAGATCAGATGTGCTCCACTTTCAACGTCAGCAGAAACATCAAACGCTGGCCAATGGTCATATTTTTTGCTATGTTGAATTTGGGTGGTATAAATTCACAAGTAATTTATCTTGAAAACAAGCTTGAACCACTCCGTAGACGATTGTATCTGAAAAAATTGGCCCATGAACTAGTACTTGGAGAGCTACGCAGAAGCGTGAAAACAATCGGTATCCCCTCTCACCTTCAAGTTCAGCTCAAAAGGTTCCGCCCAGAAGATGATGGTGAAAAGTCACCATCTGCACCACCTCACAAAAGAAGGAGATGCACCACCTGCCAAACGGAAAGCGGAACCAGAAGGCTTTCAAATTATGAATGTCTCAAATGTCATAAAGCAATTTGCCTGACACATGCAAAAATGGTGTGTAATTATTGCTATTTGCTCTGCAAGTGTGACTTTTCTGGGGAAACCTCAGCACCTACTTCTGATTGAATATGTTTTTAATAGTACTTAAGGTACCTTAAAATTAAGTTTGTGTTCAAAAATTTTCTTTGTACATTTTTTTGAGAGAGTCGAACTGGGGACTATTTGGCGGGAGTTTTGAAAAGTTTGTATTTCATAGTTATTAGTTTTATGTTAAGTAAATGTTTTTTTTTGCAACTGATTATGTGTAGTCTCTTTTATTACATCCCTATGAAGGTCACTGATCACTTTTAGAGCACTGAAATTGCAAACATTAGATATTATAGGTATTTTTCCAGCAGGCGCCTGGCAGGCACATTGTATGTGAACTCGTTAGTCCGAATATTGTATGTGACGGAGGGTTAAAGCAGAGAAAAAAAAACAAAAAAAAAACAGCTTCAGTTAGGCTAGGTTCACATTAGCATTTCTGTGAGCAGCCTATCATCTGCATGCCAAAACGTATGCTTACGCCTCCGCATCATCTTGCACAGGACGCAAAAAAAACCCGCTGTGTGGGCATGTGATTTGAAATGCGTTTACGTTTTTTATGCGCATGGTGGAGGCGGTGACATCATTTTCTGGACATGCGCAGTCTAAAGTATGCATGCGTATGCATGTCCTTGCGTACCAATGTATTCGCATAGACTAATGCGTTTTTTGATGCACTCATTCGCATGCACATGATTGCGCAATATTTGAAGCCTCAAAAAAAATGTTGCGTTCGCCGGACACCGCCGCACACCTCGAAACGACGCATGCGTATGCATCTGCATGCGAATCATATGCGGTGCACAAACGCTAATGTGAACCCAGCCTTACTCAAGGACCTGTGATAAGGACACAATGTGGACTGCAGTGATGTAAAAAACAAAAACAAAAAAAACCCTCCCTTTTCACAGAAAGACTTCAGTTAGCGCAGTGGTTAGCACTGCAGCCTTGCAGCGCTGGAGTCCTGGGTTCAAACCCCACCCAGGACAACATCTGCAAAGAGTTTGTATGTTCTCTCCGTGTTTGCGTGGGTTTCCTCCGGGCACTCAGGTTTCCTCCCACATTCGAAAGACATACTGATAAGGAATTTAGATTGTGAGCCCCATCAGGGACAGTGATGATAATGTGTGCAAAATGTAAAGCGCTGCGGAATATGTTAGCGCTATATAAAAATAAAATAAAAAATAAAGATTATTATTAGTTGAGGATTCTGGGATACTGGTAAGGTAAGCTTTGATGCCTTTTCAATACTTGTGTAACCCAGCAATAATACATACTACCTACAAACTGACAAAAGTGTAAATGCTCGTTACATACCTGTCAAATGAAGTCGATTTCCATACAAAATCCACTTGGAAATTGTGAGTCACTTCCACTGGAGCACCAACACTGCTTCTCAGCTCTATGGCAATTTCATCACCATAATCTAAAAGTTGGGTTAAGTCTCATAACAGCTCTGTGCAATGTCCACAGTGGGAACTTTACCGCATTATTAGACCTTATTATGTAGCATCTACTCCATTGCCTTTCATTCTTTGAACAGGCCTATAACTAAGCTCGATGCTTGTGCTACTTGTTCTCCTAAAAAATAAAGTCAGGATGATCTTCGGCAAATCATATCCACAATACAGTGTCTGAGGGGGGGGGGGAAAAAAAAAAGCGTAATGAAAAACTAAAGACAATCATCACATTCATTCACTTGTCAAGTAGCCCAGGGAACGTTACCTGCTCCAACTCCCATCACTAAAAGTGCGAACGTTAACCCCTAATAGCCCCAATAGGGCAATTTCGTCTCTGCATTTTTTTTTTCCTTCCAAGAGCTGCAACTTAATTTTCAGTGTTTTTGACTGGACAAGTGATAGTTGTGAATGATATTAAATTTACCACAATGCATTGAAAACAGGGAAAAACAAATTTTAAGTGTTGTAAACTGAAACCCCCCACAAAATTCAGATTTTTTAGGTCATTTTCAGCAGTTCATTGCACAGTAAAAATTAACTGGAAACATGATTCTTCGTTTAAGTAAGATTATGTTTACGTAAGATTCACCTTTCACGGACGTGACACTATCAACATTTGCTTAGGCTTTATATTTAAAAGTGGATGGTTGGCAATTCAAATTGTTTATCATTTTAGAAATTAAAACAAAAAAAATTATACAAATACAGTTTTGGGAAAAATTGCCCCTTTCCTGATTTCCTATTCTTTTGCATGTCTGTCACACGTGTCAGATAACCAAACAAATTTAAATATTAGACAAAAACTGCATTTTGTGTTTTTTGAATGAATAAAATGATAGTCTTTATTATTAAGGGAAAAAGAAATCCAAACCTACAGGGGCCTGTGTGAGCAAGTGATTGCCGCCACCCCCCCCCCCTAAACTCAAGAATTGGTTAGCCAGCCTTAGCAGCAACAACGGAAATAGTTTGCGATAACGGGCAATGAGTCTTTTATACTGCTCTGGAGGAATTTTGGTCCACTCATCTTTGCAGAATTGTTGTAATTCAGCCACACTGGAGGGTGTCCAAGCATGAACCATGGATTATTGTCCTGCTGCATAACCCAAGTGCACTTCATCTTGAGGACATGAACAGAAGGGCTGGACATTCTCCTTCAGGATTTTTTCGCAGAAAGCAGAATTCATGGTTCCATTTGCCACAGCAAGTCTTCCAGGTCCTGAAGAAGTTAAACAGCCCCAGACCATCACATCACCACCACCATATTTTACTGTTAGTATGATTTTCTGAAATGCTGTGTTACTTCTATGCCAGATGTAATGGGATTTATATCTTCCAAAAAAAGTTAATCTTTGGTCTCATCAGTCAACAGAGTAGTCTTCCAAAAGTCTTGGATTCATCAAGTTGTTTTCTGGCAAAACTAAGAGGAGCTTTAGTGTTAATGTACTCAGTGGTTTTTGTCTTGGAACTCTGCCATGCAGGCCATTTTTGCCCAGTCTCTTTCTTATAGTGGAGTCATGAATACTGACCTTAACTGAGGAAAGTAAGGCATGCAGTTCTTTGGATGTTGCTGTGGGGTCTTTTGTGACTTTGATCTATCGTCGCTGCACTCTAAGGCTAAATTCCATGTTTTTGCCATTTGTGGATAATGACTCACTGTGGTTTGCTGGAGTTCCAAAGCTATAGAAATGGCTTTATAGCCTTTTGCAGAATGATAGATCTCAATTACTGTACTTTGTTTCTCATTTGTTTCAGAACTTCTTTCGATCACGGCATGATGCCTAGCTTTTGAGGATCTTTTGGTCTACTTCACTTTTTTTTTTAATAAAGACCTTCATTTAAAAACTGCATTTTGTGCTTACTCGTGTTATCTTTGTCTAATATTTAAAATTATTTGGTGATCTGAAACATTTAAGTGAGACAAAGATGCAAAAGAATAGGAAATCAGGAATGGGGCATATATTTTTTCACACAAAGAAAATTTATATTAAAATATTTCTTTTGACTTTCCAGTCCCCTGAAACCCACAAGAGCCTTCAGCAAGGTCATAGTCCGGGAAGATCAGTGGGCACATGGAATGGCATACGCTCTGGACTGCGTGCCTTAAAGGGTATCTGTCACCACTTTTTTGGGATATCAGGTAAAAATATAATTCAATTCAGTGTCCCCAATGCATTATACCAGTAGTTTTGATACCCCTTAACTCCCCATTTATGATCCATAAATACCGTTTTTATTCCTCCAGCGGTGTATGTAAATATCCTCGGTCCGGTCCGATGGGCGCGGCTTATTGTCCATCTCCCCCCCCCCCAGCTTGCTCTATGCATTCTTTTCTGTGATTATCACAGATCGCGTATAGTTTTGGTGCGTGAGTATTCAAATGGCCTCTCGAGTGTGCGCAGTATGCTTTGCCCAATTGTGGGCAAAGCCAAAATTCATTATTGCGCATGCACCGGCATACGCCATGGCTTTCTATGGCACGGAAGTATACAAGTATACTTCCGGGACACAGAAAGCAATAGGGTATGCCGGCGCATGCGCAATACTGTTTTTCGGCTTTGCCCACAGTTGGGCAAAGGATACTGCGCACATGCGAAGCTATTTTAATGCGCACGCGCCAAAACGCAGAAATTTCCCGTAAAGAATGCATACAGCAAGCCAGGAGGGAGGGGCGGAAGAGATGGACAATAAGCCCACCCATCGGACCGAGGATATTTACATACACCGCGGGAGGAATAAAAACAGTATTTATGAATCATAGGTGGGGAGTCAAGGGGTATCAAAAGTACTGGTATAATGCATTGGGGACACTGAATTGAATGATATTTTTACCTGATATCCCAAAAAAAGTGGTGACAGATTTCCTTTAATTGCATCTGTCAATTTAAAGGGTTGACAGCTGTGACTGCAGTTCAGCTAACCCGAGTAACTGCTGTTATAGGCATATGCCATCTGTGTAACTCAGCTGGCATCTGCTGTGTATAGTGCAGGCTCTGCTCTGGAAACTGTGATAGACAGCTGATGTTGGCTGTACCAGTTAGGACAGGTTCATACTGCGTTAAAGCTATAGCATACACGTCATTGCATTATGCTATACCGCTAGTGCAGATGATTCATCTGTGCTAGCGGTGACGGAGCCTCAAACGCTGCAGCCTGCGTCCAAGGCTCCATCACTGAATGACGGCAAATCGCTAGCGCATGCCGATTATGGTATGTGTTGGTAATGCGCCCAATAATAGGGGTTAATGGCAGCGTTAGCGGACTGCGTTACAACGCGTTATGCCGTAATGTAATGCAGTCTGTCTAACGGTCTGCCATAACGCAGTGTGATCCCTGCCTTAATTCAATGTCAGTAAGTGGCTAATGGACACCATCCCGGAAAAAAGTGACGGTCCTTAACGCTCCACTAAAAAAGGACAATGTTTTATAATCTTACTCATGCAGAAATGAGATGATAGTCAACTGCAGGAAAGGGATAAACCAAGTCTGAATTGCAAGTAGTTTACAGCAACCCACTGTAGTACAATGTCTCTGGGAAGAAACGGGAGTTGTGCATGTGCCATTTAGCAAGAGGAGACAGCTGTTATACTCCTTTTATGTGTGCTGAGACTTGGATACAGCTCGGATCCCAGCACTTTAACCTCTCAGACGTCAATAGTGGCAGCAGCATGTTCCCTCTGTCAACCCATCTATTCATGACACTGCGCGCTACAGAAGAGCAATGAATACTCACTGCTCTTTGCCCGCACAGTCCCAGTAAGGATTACGGCAGCTGTGCTCTGCTTGTGAGCCGCGCAGAATGTCTCTGCCATGTGCTGCTTACAAGCATAAAGCAGTTGCTGGACCCGGAGCAGGACGATGCAAGGGAGCGCCGGGTAGGTGAGTGTAATGGGTTGTTTTTTTTATGTTTACTGATGGGGCCATACATACCAGGTTGAAGATGGGGGTCAATTTTAACCCCTTCATGACCCAGCCTATTTTGACCTTAAAGACCTTGCCGTTTTTTGCAATTCTGGCCAGTGTCCCTTTATGAGGTAATAACTCAGGAACGCTTCAACGTATCCTAGCGGTTTTGAGATTGTTTTTTCGTGACATATTGGGCTTCATGTTAGTGGTAAATTTAGGTCAATAAATTCTGTGTTTATTTGTGATAAAAACGGAAATTTGGCGAAAATTTTGAAGATTTCGCAATTTTCACATTTTGAATTTTTATTCTGTTAAACCAGAGAGTTATGTGACACAAAATAGTTAATAAATAACATTACCCACATGTCTACTTTACATCAGCACAATTTTGGAAACAAATTTTTTTTTTGCTAGGAAGTTATAAGGGTTAAAATTTGAACAGCGATTTCTCATTTTTACAACGAAATTTACAAAACCATTTTTTTTTTAGGGACCACCTCACATTTGAAGTCAGTTTGAGGGGTCTATATGGCTGAAAATACCCAAAAGTGACACCATTCTAAAAACTGCACCCCTCAAGGTACTCAAAACCACATTCAAGAAGTTTATTAACCCTTCAGGTGCTTCACAGCAGCAGAAGCAACATGGAAGGAAAAAATGAACATTTAACTTTTTAGTCACAAAAATGATTTTTCAGCAACAATTTTTTTATTTTCCCAATGGTAAAAGGAGAAACTGAACCACGAGAGTTGTTGTCCAATTTGTCCTGAGTACGCTGATAACTCATATGTGGGGGTAAACCACTGTTTGGGCGCACGGCAGGGCTTGGAAGGGAAGGAGCGCCATTTGACTTTTTGAATGAAAAATTGGCTGCACTCTTTAGCGGACACCATGTCACGTTTGGAGAGCCCCCGTGTGCCTAAAAATTGGAGCTCCCCCACAAGTGACCCCATTTTGGAAACTAGACCCCCAAGGAACTTATCTACATGCATAGTGAGCCCTTTAAACCCCCAGGTGCTTCACAAATTGATCCGTAAAAATGAAAAAGTACTTTTTTTTCACAAAAAAAAAAATCTTTTAGCCTCAATTTTTTCATTTTCACATGGACAACAGGATAAAATGGATCCTAAAATTTGTTGGGCAATTTCTCCTGAGTACACAGATACCTCACATGTGGAGGTAAACCACTGTTTGGCCACATGGTAAGGCTCGGAAGGGAAGGAGCGCCATTTGACTTTTTGAATGAAAAATTATCTCCATCGTTAAGCGGACACCATGTCGCGTTTGGAGAGACCCTGTGTGCCTAAACATTGGAGCTCCCCCACAAGTGACCCCATTTTGGAAACTGGACCCCCCAAGGAACTTATCTAGATGCCTAGTGAGCACTTTAAACCCTCAGGTGCTTCACAAATTGATCCGTAAAAATGAAAAAACTTTTTTTCACAAAAAATTTCTTTTCGCCTCAATTTTTTCATTTTCACATGGGCAATAGGATAAAATGGATCCTAAAATTTGTTGAGCAATTTCTCCTGAATACGCCGATACCTCAGATGTGGGGGTAAACCACTGTTTGGGCACACGGCAGGGCTCGGAAGGGAAGGCGCGCCTTTTGACTTTTTGAATGGAAAATTAGCTCCAATTGTTAGCGGACACCATGTCGCGTTTGGAGAGCCCCTGTGTGCCTATGCATTGGAGCTCCCCCACAAGTGACCCCATTTTGGAAACTAGACCCCCCAAGGAACTTATCTAGATGCATACTGAGCACTTTAAACCCCCAGGTGCTTCACAGAAGTTTATAATGCAGAGCCATGAAAATAAAAAATAATTTTTCTTTTCTCAAAAATGATTTTTTTAGCCTGGAATTTCCTACTTTGCCAATGGTAATAGGAGAAATTGGACCACAAATGTTGTTGTCCAGTTTGTCCTGAGTACGCAGATACCCCATATGTGGGGGTAAACCACTGTTTGGGCGCACGGCAGGGCTCAGAAGGGAAGGCACGCCATTTGGCTTTTTAAATGGAAAATTAGCTCCAATCATTAGCGGACACCATGTCGGGTTTAGAGAGCCCCTGTGTGCTTAAACATTGGAGATCCCCCACAAGTGACCCAATTTTGGAAACTAGACCCCCAAAGGAACTAATCTAGATGTGTGGTGAGCACTTTGAACCCTCAAGTGCTTCACAAAAGTTTATAACGCAGAGCCATGAAAATTTTAAAAAAAATTTCTTTTCTCAAAAATGATTTTTTAGCCCGCAATTTTTTATTTTCCCAAGGGTAACAGGAGAAATTTGACCCCAAAAGTAGTTGTCCAGTTTCTCCTGAGTACGCTGATACCCCATATGTTGGGGTAAACCACTGTTTAGGCACATGCTGGGGCTCGGAAGTGAAGTAGTGACGTTTTGAAATGCAGACTTTGATGGAATGCTCTGCGGGCGTCACGTTGCGTTTGCAGAGCCCCTGATGTGGCTAAACAGTAGAAACCCCCCACAAGTGACCCCATTTTGGAAACTAGACCCCGAAAGGAACTTATCTAGATGTGAGGTGAGCACTTTGAACCCCCAAGTGCTTCACAGAAGTTCATAACACAGAGCAGTGAAAATAATAAATACGTTTTCTTTCCTCAAAAATAATTATTTAGCCCAGAATTTTTTATTTTCCCAAGGGTTACAGGAGAAATTGGACCACAAAAGTTGTTGTCCAGTTTCTGCTGAGTAAGCTGATACCCCATGTGTGGGGGTAAACCACTGTTTGGGCACACGTCGGGGCTCAGAAGGGAAGTAGTGACTTTTGAAATGCAGACTTTGATGGAATGGTCTGCGGATATCACGTTGCGTTTGCAGAGCCCCTGGTGTGCCTAAACAGAAGAAACCCCCCACAAGTGACCCCATTTTAGAAACTAGATCCCCCAAGGAACTTATCTAGATATGTGGTGAGCACTTTGAACCCCCAAGTGCTTCACAGACGTTTACAACGCAGAGCCGTGAAAATAAAAAATAATTTTTCTTTCCTCAAAAATGATGTTTTAGCAAACATTTTTTTATTTTCACAAGGGTAACGGGAGAAATTGGACCCCAGTAATTGTTGCGCAGTTTGGCCTGAGTATGCTGGTACCCCATATGTGGGGGTAAACCACTGTTTGGGCACACGTCGGGGCTCGGAAGTGAGGGAGCACCATTTGACTTTATGAATACAAGATTGGCTGGAATCAATGGTGGCGCCATGCTGCGTTTGGAGACCCCTGATGTGCCTAAACAGTGGAAACCCCTCAATTCTACCTCCAACACCAACCCCCCCACACCCCTAACCCTAATCCCAACTGTAGCCATAACCCTAATCACACCCATAACCCCAACACACCCCTAACCACAACCCTAATTCCAACCCTAACCCTAAGGCTATGTGCCCACGTTGCGGATTCGTGTGAGATTTTTCAGCATCATTTTTGAAAAATCCGCGGGTAAAAGGCACTGCGTTTTACCTGCGGATTTTCCGCGGATTTTCAGTGTTTTTTGTGCGGATTTCACCTGCGGATTCCTATTGAGGAACAGGTGTAAAACGCTGCGGAATCCGCACAAAGAATTGACATGCTGCAGAAAATACAACGCAGAGTTTCCGCACCATGGGCACAGCGGATTTGGTTTTCCATATGTTTACATGGAACTGTAAACCTGATGGAACACTGCTGCGAATCCGCAGCGGCCAATCCGCTGCGGATCCGCAGCCAAATCCGCACCGTGTGCACATAGCCTAATTCTAAAGGTATGTGCACACGCTGCGGAAAACGCTGCGGATCCGCAGCAGTTTCCCATGAGTTTACAGTTCAATGTAAACCTATGGGAAACAAAAATCGCTGTACACATGCTGCGGAAAAACTGCACGGAAACGCAGCGGTTTACATTCCGCAGCATGTCACTTCTTTCTGCGGATTCCGCAGCGGTTTTACAACTGCTCCAATAGAAAATCGCAGTTATAAAACCGCAGTGAAATGCGCAGAAAAACCGCGGTAAATCCGTGATAAATCCACAGCGGTTTAGCACTGCGGATTTATCAAATCCTCTGCGGAAAAATCCGCAGAGGAACAGAATACGTGTGCACATACCGAAACCCTAACCCTACCCCTACCCCTAACCCTAGTTCTTACCCCAACCTTAGTGGGAAAAAAAATTATTATTTTTTTTTATTGTCCCTACCTATGGGGGTGACAAAGGTTGGGGGGGGGGGGTGATCGGAGTGCGGGGGGGCGTTTGACTGGAGCACGGGGGGTGTGATTGGAGCACGGGGGGAGCGGACAGGAGGACGGGGGAGCGGAGCACAGGACGGAGGGGAGCGGACCACAGATCGGGGGGGTGGGGGGGGGGCGATCGGTGGGGTGGGTGCACATAAGTGTTTCCAGCCATGGCCGATGATATTGCAGCATCGGCCATGGCTGGATTGTAATATTTCACCAGTCTTTTAGGTGAAATATTACAAATCGCTCTGATTGGCTGTTGAAAGTGAAACTGCCAATCAAAGCGATCGTAGCCACGGGGGGGGGAAGCCCCCTGGGCTAAACTACCACTCCCCCTGTCCCTGCAGATCGGGTGAAATGGGAGTTAACCCTTTCACCCGATCTGCAGGGACGCGATCATTCTGTGACACAGCATATGCGTCACAGGTCGGATTGGAACCGACTTTCATGACGCATACGCTGTGTCACAGGTCGGGAAGGGGTTAAGGATGGGGCCATGCATACCAAAATGGGGATGGGGGAAAATTATACAGATGGGGCAAAGCATACCAGTATCGGGTTTGGGAGCAAACCATACCAGAATAGGAATGGGGCTATGCATACAAAGATAGGGATGAAGAGGCCATGCATATCAGGATGGGGATGAGGGGACCATATATACCAGGATAGGGGATATTAAGTACAGAATTGACCATATTTTTGCTTAAATTTTTTTTTTACTCCTCTAAAACCTAGGTGCGTCTTATAGTCTGAAAAATACAGTATACCAAAGTTTAAACAGAGTTAAGAAAATATCAAGTAAGTTATTTTTGTTCAGTTTACCTCTCAAAAAGGGTAATAAATTATCAAAAGGTTGCGTGTACTACAAATTGGCACCAATGAACACTACTGTTTGTCAGGCAAAAAATAATCTCCACTAATGAAAAATTGTAAAACTTAACAGTTCTCAAAATATCCAATAGTAATAAATCACTTGGCACTCAAATGGTTTCTTTCAGATGAAAAAGTGAACATCCCATTTATTTGTGCATCCAGTTCAAAGATTATTTAAACGTTTTCGGTCAAATCACAAGACCTTCATCAGAAATATCTTTAATAAAACTGAAATACAGACAAAAATCAAATACAGATTAGCGACAATCCTTCATAAGATGCACAAAGGAGAATAACGGATTCATGGTGTATGCAATGACGAATACATCCATCACGTGATGCAGAGAAAGTGAACAACCGTGGCGGTCAGAGTAAATCCAGGATGGTGTTCCGTGTGTCGAGAAGGTATCTGAATCAAAGGCTGACGCTGTGAACAATTGGTAAGGAAAAAACGGCTAGAGAGACAAAACATGGTGACAAATAGCTTGAGCCCTGTAGAAGGACTCCAGATGTGGCCGTGGCCAATATGGCCTGAAGGATACTGGGTACAATAGTGATCCGGGTGCTGGAGTACCGTCCTATACACAAAGGTACCTAATAGCGACCTATAACTATGGCAAAACTATAATACGGACATGAGTCAATAAACAGGGATAAAATGAGAAAAAACGGACAAGCGCTGTGTGCCATCTAACTATGGCAAAACTATAATACGGAAAGCGCACCTGAAACGTCTGCGGAAAACAACACGCCTGTATAATTTTCCGCAGACGCTCCAGGTGCGCTTTCCATCCCGTGTTGCCTAGGCTCATATACCCCATTGTCCTATGCTTCCAGGTATTGTCCGGCTTTTCTTATTTTATCCCTGTTTGACTCATGTCCGTATTATAGTTTAGCCATAGTTAGATGGCACACAGCTCTTGTCCGTTTTTTCTCATTTTATCCCTGTTTATTGACTCATGTCCGTATTATAGTTTTGCCATAGTTATAGGTCGCTATTAGGTACCTTTGTGTATAGCACGGTACTCCAGCACCCGGATCACTATTGTACCCAGTATCCTTCAGGCCATATTGGCCACGGCCACATCTGGAGTCCTTCTACAGGGCTCAAGCTATTTGTCACCATGTTTTGTCTTTCTCTAGCCGTTTTTTCCTTACCAATTGTTCACAGCGTCAGCCTTTAATTCAGATACCTTCACGACTCACGGAACACCATCCTGGATTTACTCTGACCGCCACGGTTGTTCACTTTCTCTGCATCACGTGATGGATGTATTCGTCATTACATACACCATGAATCCGTTATTCTCCTTTGTGCATCTTATGAAGGATTGTCGCTAATCTGTATTTGATTTTTGTCTGTATTTCAGTTTTGTTAAAGATATTTCTGATGAAGGTCTTGTGATTTGACCGAAAACGTTTAAATAATCTTTGAACTGGATGCACAAATAAATGGGATGTTCACTTTTTCATCTGAAAGAAACCATTTGAGTGCCAAGTGATTACTATTGGATTGACGGGCTGGAAACCTGACTTGGGCACCACACAGGATCCTTGAGTGCCGTGTGTTTTGTCTTTAGTTCTCAGAATATGACACCATAAAAGCAGACTTTATGGCCACGTGCACATGTTCAGTATTTGACATCAGCATGTGTAAGCCAAAACCAGGAGAGGAACAGAGAGGAAAGTATAATAGAAACATATGCACCACTTCTGCATTTATCACCCACTCCTGGTTTTGGCTTACAGATATTGAGGTACAATATATCAAATAATCAACGCATACACGTGGCCTTAAAGTCTGTTTTTATATTGTAATTCTGAGAACTGTTAAGTTCTACAATTAATCAGTGGAGCTGTATGACTGCTTATTTTTTGCCTGACAAACAGTAGTGTTGGTACTTGTACGTAGCTTCAGACACTTTCTAGAAAGGAAAAAAAAATCTTGTTACAAAGTGTGTGTGTCTAATATCTCAAGTCAGCGTCCTGTGATCAAGGAGACTGCTGAAACCTTGTCCTTCTCTATCAGGAGTACTGCTTTTTCTCCTCCAGCCCTACACTGATTTATCCGATGGTGCAGGGCAGGAAAGAATGCTACCTGGACCTATTAGGATGCTGCACTTTCAGAGTAGCTGAAGTACCTTTCAGGTCATGTGATCAGTCACATGGCAGGAAGGAACATCAAGTCATGGTAATATATAAATAGGGCGTGTGTGAGTGTGAGTGAGTGTTTTGACGTTGTAACTGAGCATGTTCCAGTTAAGCGGTGTGTGTTTTAATGATGTAGCAGAGCTGAGTGTGTGTACTCAATCATTAACACACCGCTCAACTGCCATGTATGTGTGTGTGCTGCAGAAAGTGTACATAATGCATGTTCTGCAAAGGTATGTCTGTATCATGCAGGCGCAGCATAGAAACACTGACAATAGATCTATTTCCTAGCAATTCTTCACTAGTGCATTAAAATGAGTGATATTGACCCCTCCACCTTTCACTGTTAAGGTATGTGCACACGTTGCGGATTCTCTGTAGATCCGCAGCGTTTTTTGCGGTGCAGAAACGCCGCAGATCCGAAATTGATTTACACCACAATGTAAATCAATGAGGAAAAAAAAAAACGCTGTGCAGATGGTGCGTAAATTTCCGTTTGGAAACGCTGCGGATTAAAAGTAGCAAGTCACTTCTTTTTTGCGGATCTGCAGCGTTTTTGTACCAATTCCAATATAGAAATCCGCAGGGATTAAAAATGCTGAAAATCCACAGCAAAACCGCACAAAAAAACCGCAACAAATCCGCACCTGCATTTTCTGCCGAGATATGCAGAATCCGCACCAGAAATCCTAAGGCTAATCCGCAACGTGGGCACATAGCCTTAGGGGAATTTTAATTTGCAGGAAACATTTTGCACTGTCTAAACGTGATGTGCATCTTCTAGTAAGGTGTGTCCTATAGTCAGAAAGCTACAATTTGTTATAGCCATATTCATACTGTACGCCATATTTGATTATTGCAGGATCTTCAAAGTAACACACAAATCAGAACAGGAAGTGTTGGCATGAGACTTGGCAGTTTTTCAGCTCAAGATTAGGCGTTAATCAAATGCCACCTAGGGACCACCTAGGGACCAAACTATTAAACTCGCTTTTTATTTTTTAGTAGGTCTCTTTTTAGAGTTTTGTTTTAGGATGTTAGCAGGTTTAAAAATCAGTTATTAACGCTCTGAAAGGATACTGTCCGGCACCTTGATCACATGTCCAATTCCTTTCCATAAAGGTGCAAGGTCACCTTTATATCTCAAACAAATTTCATCTCCTTGCATTAAACGCATATCTGGAAGATAAAAAACAAAACAGAAATTAAATTCAAGTACATGTTATTAGGATTACGGATGAACACTAGTCCTGCAGCTACTTTCAGATAAAGGGGAAGGAACACTAACGACTGCTCTATATGTACATTACGGCAGACTAAAGACTTTTAGGCTGTGAATATTGGTCTGCTGCAACAGCTTTATACAGGAGAAGCCTATAAAGCTATGCTGCTTTACTAGTATTTCTAAGCTGGAGACCAGCCTGAATGGGAACCGGCCATAAGGAAGGTGCAGTATCATGGGGACTATTTATTGATATCTCAGCTCTGGGCTTATGTGCTGTGTGATTGACAGCTATCTGACATGCTTCCTTAGTGATCAGGACGCTGGTCTGTAATTAAATAGACAGGTTAGCCATGGGTGCTACTATATTCCTTGCCAATATGGCATGTCCCTACACCTCCTGACGCCGGTCATTCAGCACAGTCAGGGGTTACAAGAACAGACCCCACTGATTGAGGAAATAGTTGTTAATGTATCACATTTACAGGAAAAATAAAAGAGGAACAGTACTGTGTTTCTAAGAACAAATGCTCCAGATGTGTTATTTCATGAGAAAAACTGACCCAGAAGGTCAAATTATTTCAGCCATTTTGGTGTTGACGCATTATTTTATTAATCTCACTGGGCGCACGATACAATTTATTCATGACTTATCAGTTACCCCTCATTCCTGAAGACCCTTCCGATGCCTGAACATTTCTCCATTGTAAGTCTAATGTAACAGAAGGGCAACAGAGTAAAGGACGGGGACATCTGATGCCTAATGTGTGTTTATCAATATGAACAACTTGCCCTCTCTGCAATACACTTTTTTTATACGGATAGGCCTCATTCACATGTCAGTGTTTAACCCCTTTACCCCCAAGGTGATTTGCACCGAGCCAATTTTTACAATTCTGACCACTGTCACTTTATGAGGTAACTCTGGAACGCTTCCATGGATCCCAGTGATTCTGAGAATGTTTCTCGTGACATATTGTACTTCATGATAGTGGTAACATTTCTTCAATATGACTTGTGTTCATTTGTGGGGGAAAAAAACTAATTTTGCTAAAATTTGGAAAAGTTTATTTTTAAACTTTGAATTCTTACGCCCTTAAATCACAGAGATGTCACACAAAATAGTTATTAACATTTCCTACATGTCTACTTTACATCAACACAATTATTGAAACAATTTTATTTTTGGAAGTTATTAGGCTTAAAGGGAACCTGTCACCCCAAAAATCGTATCTGACCTAAGCCCACAGGTATCAGGGGCTTATCTACAGCATTCTTCTGTAATTTCTACAGACTTGTTCACTTTGCAAGTAGCCCATGTGTTTTTGGTTTTATAATTGTTCTCTTGTTTCTACAAGACTGGGGAGTCCACCACTCCTCTGTGGGTCATTTGCATTGTAGCTGTTCCATCCTGCAAGTTCTGCATGGATATTTTCTCTCTGAACCCTGTTCACACAGGTACTATACCGATGATCAGGTTTTTAAATACATCAGATAGGGATTATATACATTAGATAGGACTGCTCTATTAAGGGTATACCTTGGCGATTGGTGGAGAAGCTTAACATACTTTTTTTGCAAAAAAAAAACGTATTAACTAAATACCCTGTATTTTTTCATTTTTTGACTAACACTTGCTTATTTACTGTGACTTTTTTTACAACAGAGTATTTTTTGACCTCTCTGTGCGCTTTTGTGTCTTCAAGCCCCCGATGTAACCTGAAAGATGAGAAATAAAGGTTAGATTATACTCACCCAGGGGCGTTCTCGCTGCTGGTCAGGTCCAATGGGTGTCGCAATTTGAGTCCAGCACCTCCCATCTTCATTCCATGACGTCCCCTTCTTTTCTTCACGTCGCACCTCCGGCACAGGCGTACTTTATCTCCCTGTTGAGGGCAGAGCAAAGTACTGCAGTGCGCAGGCACCAGGAAATGTCAGAGGCCCAGCGCCTGCGCACTGCAGTACTTTGCTCTGCCATCAACAGGAGAAAGTACGCCTGCGCCGGAGCCGCAGCGTGAAGGACATCATCGAATGAAGATAGGAGGAGCTGGACCCGGATCGCGACGCCCATCGGGCCGGACCGCAGCGGGACCGCCCCTGGGTGAGTATAATATAACCTGTATGGTCCATTTTCTCCTGGTACCCTTGAAAAGTAAACAAAAAAAAAAATAGGTCTAAAGGAAAATTTGTGAAAGAAAAATAAAGGTTTATTTTTTCCTTCCACATTCCATTAGTTTCTGTGAAGTACTAGAAGGGTTAATAAACTTCTTGAATGTGGTTTTCAGTACCTTGAGGGGTGCAGTTTTTAGAATGGTGTCATTTTTGGGTATTTTCTGTCATATAAGCCCTTCAAAGTCACTTGAAATATGAGGTGGTCCATAAAAAAAAATAGTTTTGCTGTTCAACTTTTAACTTGCTAAAAAAACAAAACACTTGTTTAAAACACTGTGCTGATGTAAAATAGACATGTGGGAAATGTTTTTTATTAACTATTTTGCGTGATGTGACTGACTTAAGGGTATAAAAATTAACATTTTGAAAATTGCAAAATTAATGATTTTCGTCAAATTTCTGTTTTTCACAAATAAATGCAAGTCATATCAAAGTAATTTTATCACTATCGTGAAGTACAATATGTCACGAGAAAACAATGTCAGAATCACTGGGATCTGTTGAAGAATTCTAGAGTTATGACCTCAAAGGGACAGTGGTCAGAATGGTAAAAATTGGCCCGGTCAGGAAGGTGCGAACAGGCTTTGGGGTGAAGAGGTTAAGCACTGAAGAGTAAGCAAGATTACCATTTGCTCATTCCCTAGCAAAGCAATAGCTATACTCACTGGTGTGCACTCCACTTCCCCAAAAGCAGATCCATGAAAGCAACCTGATGGATGGCTAAGGGCAATGTGTTTAGAGAGGTATAGACCTCGTGGAATTCACTAGCCAATGAGCAGGTAATGCACCGCATGCTGCAGAAGTACAACCCAAATAGGAAATACATTGGCCTAACAGTCAAACAACTAGGTTAGCTGCGTTTTAGTAAAAACATCAATAAGAAGTTTACATTACCGGAATCCGTTTTTGGCAAAGTGAAATAAGCAATCCTCTTCTTGTTGAGGCCAAGATCCCATCGCACTGTTATATTATCCTGTGTCTAGAAAAATGTAAAGTCACATTTTCCAAATTGCAATATTATTAACCATATGCAGTTCTATAAGGGATTAATAAACTCCTCCTATACATATCTATCAGAAACGATAAATACACAGATATCAGGGCTGTGGAGTCGGTAACCCCAATGTCCAACTCCCCAGCCCTGCACAGATTCATTGCAACTAAAAGAGATCCTTGGATCAGGAACAGACATTTAAAGGACATCTCATAACTTTCCCAAATTATTATGAAAACATTTACAGCACATCTAGCATTGTACTACTGAACCCAATTTATTAGATATTTTATAAAAGTCTGAGTTTTATACAGACCAACTCCACAGTGCTGGGTTTGCTCATACAGTCCCACCTCAGCAATTTAACTGGTTCTTTCAGAGGTATCTTTTTCCTGCCACCATACGTTGGATGGATAGGAATATCGGTATAATGCTCAACTGTCAACCTGGACTTTGTGGTTGCACAGGGAACAATGGAGACAGACGTACCAAGACTTCTTGGCATTCAGCAGTGCACCCTAAGCTATATATGTACTAGATTTACCAAGACGGGCACGTCATAATTAATTTCCTGATATCGCTAGTGAATTTGGCACATCTCCCTTGTGCGACTCACAAATCTACTCCAGCTAAATGTCAGACTTGAAATTATAGTGGCTTTGTGCGGAGGTTGTTGGCCATGCCCCTCCACTTGTTATACTAAGATGTGCTTTTAGGAACCACATGATTGCGGTCAACAATTAAAAGGAATACTGATATTCTAATCCACCAATCAAACCCTATTGGGGAAAGGAAACCCTCAAAATAAAGATGGCAGTGCTATTCCCGCTCTATGGCGATGATCACACGGCAGTATTTGGTCACTATTCGTAAGACAAAATCAGGAGTGGGTGATAAATACAGAGTTGGTCCACGTGTTTCAATTTTACTCTTCCACTGATTAATCCTTTTTTTTTTTTTTTTTTTACAACTACTGATGCAAAATACTGACCAAATACTGAATACGTGTACATGGCCTATGATCAGTTAACATTTTGTTTGATAATATTAACACTGGCGTATATACATTTTTACATTCTCAAGGTGACAAAACAAGGTAGGTTTATCACCTATTTAGTGGTATTGCCACAATGGTACCAATGTGGAGAATCATGTTTCCAAGTCAATATTACCATACAATGAACGCTGTAGAAAGAAATCCCCAATAAAACAATGGCCGAATTGACTGTCACCATTTCATCCCACTGGGAATATTTACATATTCTTTCAGGACATTGTATAGCAAAAGAGAATGTTTTTTGTTTTTTTCTGAATGAGAATGACAATTTCACATGACATTATGGCTATTAAAAGAAGGAGGGGAAATTACAAAAGAGTAATAATGAAAACTCGCCAGAGAAGATAGGGCTGTAACTTAACCTAGAAAATAAACTCATCTCCACAAGTGACTAGTACATTAAATCGCAGCTGAAGGCTGTGCAGAGAAGCTACCCACCTGAGATTCCTTCAGCTTTTTGTCATAGTCAGCTTCCAGTTTAACAAGAGGGCCAAATATATTTTGGTACTGGTAAGCATCTTCATACCGAAGTAAAACATGCTGTGGTTCTTCATCAACACCAGGCTTCTCCAGATCCTCCAATGTAGCTGAAGGGTTTTCCTAAAAGTAGACAAATCATTTTTAATACATTGAATCCCCGGGATCCTTACCCAAATATTCCAGGAGAGCTGTATGAGGACAACCAACTTCTATGTAAGGTGAATTACATTGAGAGTAAAGAGGACCAATTCTTTCCAATAATCTGAACCCTAGTGTTCCAAAGTTTTCTGGCCCAAGAGCTCCGTGTGTTAGAAGAATACCCATGAATACATTTTAGAAGACACTAGGTCACGGATCCAGCAGGTCCAACAACATTACCTTCCACAACTCTTCCAGTTTGTTTATTTGCTGAGCAGTAATTTGGCGAGCTCTCAGCTGCTCTTGTTCAGAGGGGATCTTCACCAACCACGAGAGGAAGCAACGGTCCTGAATAAGGGGCTGCCACTGGGAACTGTCCCAGTTAATGTCCTTTAAACTGCTCTGACTTGCACATGGTTGCCTACGAAAATAAAATTAATAGTAATATGCAAGTGGGGAGTGTATGTAGTAACATCTTAACTTTTCCATAATGGAGTGATTTTTATTCATACTTTTAACTTGCTTGGTGGAAGAAAAAAAAAAAAAAAAAAAAAAAAGTAAAACCAATCTGAATACCAGACACAGCCAAACAAAGCCACAATGGACCTGGGAAAAGCAAAGCCAACCATCTTAATTCCGGTAATCAGTCCGAACCTACAATATGCTCGCTTTTAGTTTAAAAAAAAAAAAAGGAACACTTTGCTGATATTTTCTAACAATCATGGTGGGGGATCCAGAATTATAAGACACACATGTTCAGATGAAATAAAAATGCATGCCCTCATGAACTGGAGTTATATAGAAATAAAAATAATGAATAGTTGGGAGCAGCAGGAATAAAGTAAGAGCAGAATCTGGTTCATTTTCACCTCTGAAGAGTGTGTGGTCATTAATACTAAACACAAACCCCATCAAACTCTTAAAAAGGAGGTAGATTTATGTACGACAAAACTGAAAGTTGCTTCCTCACAAGCTTGTGAAGTAAAGAATAAAAGGAGGAATATGCGAGTTAGGACTGGGCTTACACAGCGACTCTGGCCATGTGATCCTAAGTTTGTGTTACACCTCATCAGATGGCTGTTAGCTAACGATATGGGGGCACTGCAGCAGACAACATGACTGTCCAACCTGCGGAGTATTTGGTCACAGGCTGCAGTAACGGTGCTAAAGGTACCGTCACATTTAGCGACGCTGCAGCGATCTAGAGAACGATCCCAATCGCTACAGCGTCGCTGTGTGGTCGCTGGAGAGCTGTCACACAGACAGCTCTCCAGCGACCAACTATGCGAAGTCCCCTGGTAACCAGGGTAAACATCGGGTTACTAAGCGCAGGGCCGCGCTTAGTGACCCGATGTTTACCCTGGTTACCAGCGTAAACGTAAAAAAAAAAAAAAAAACACTACATACTTACATTCCGGTGTCTGTCGCGTCCCCCGGCGTTCTGCTTTCCTGCACTGACTGTGAGCGCCGGCTGGCCGCAAAGCACAGCGGTGACGTCACCGCTGTAATCTGCTTTACGGCTGGCCGGCGCTGACAGTGCAGGGAAGCAGAACGCCGGGGGACGCGACAGACACCGGAATGTAAGTATGTAGTGTTTTTTTTTTTTTTTTACATTTACACTGGTAACCAGGGTAAATATCGGGTTACTAAGCGCGGCCCTGCGCTTAGTAACCCGATGTTTACCCTGGTTACCAGTGAAGATATCGCTGAATCGGCGTCACACACGCCGATTCAGCGATGTCTGCGGGAGATCCAGCGACGAAATAAAGTTCTGGACTTTCTGCTCCGACCAATGAAGTCACAGCAGGATCCAGATCGCTGCTGCGTGTCAAACACAACGATATCGCTATCCAGGAAGCTGCAACGTCATGGATCACTAGCGATATCGTTAAGTTGGCCAGTGTGACGGTACCTTTACACTGCTTTTTTACCCAATCAAATTGCAACTCTAAAGTCATGTTCAGTATTTGGTCAGTATTTTACATCAGTATTTGTAAGCCAAAACCAGGAGTGGGTGATAAATGCAGAAGTGGTGCATATGTTTCTATTATACTTTCCTCTGATTGTCCCACTCCTGGTTTTGGCTTACAAATCCTCATGTACAATCTTGACCGCATATGGAGTGTGCACGGGGCCTAAAAGGGTCACAAATCCGCAAATCACACAAGATTGGTCAGTCGCCAACCAACAGAAGCCTTCGAAAGAACTATACTGACCTGCAGAGGAGCACAACAACAGAATCTGCCTTAGCCGGAATGAATCCCAGGAGAAATACATTACGGCAGCCGCAGTTGTAGCATTCCAGCACTGTCTCGCCAAGTGGGCCATCCTTATGCAGAGTCACCTCTTTACACTTCGCTCTTACCAGATGATTCACAATGTGGCTGGAAAGTAAAATCACAATATTGTATTAAATAGGTTTGCAGCCAGGTAGTCGGGCTATCTAACCCTGCCCCCCCACTGATTAGCAGTGGTCTATGTACACGGTACAGTGGTGGGCTTGGGTGAGGCTAATGCAGAGCTCAACATTCAGATAACCGCTATATCTGCAGCAGAAGAAATATGGATTTGATCAAGACTGCAGCAAGCAGCCCAGTAAGTGATACATTGCTGCAATCAGGATCTGAGCCTTATATTCATGCTGCTCTCAGATGAGGGTAGCAAACACCTGGTGACAGATTCTTTCTAACAGAGACTTCAGATTCCTTCAGGCATCATTTGTTTTCCACAATATGTGTGAGACGATATGTGTTACATTTGTCATCTGTGTGTAGTCCACATGCAATCAGTTTTTCGTTTACACAGCAGCTATTAAAGGGTTTGTCCGGTCTAAATTGATAAGTCTGCAGTCAGTGTGTGTAATAACTGTATCTCTGCAGACACTTCTCAGACTGACGGTTCCTTACAGCGAGGGGCAGCACTTGGAGTAGGATGTACTGACCCAGACAGGAGGAGTGGAATTACAAGGGTTATAAAGATGATATAACTGCGTTGAAAAGCTCATCACTCATCTTTAGTGCAGGGCCAGTACAAACATTTTTATCTCTTCAGAGTACCCCTTTAATACTAAAATAAGAAAAGTCAATGTTTCTGTGATTTCCAAGGACAATGCAATGAAAACCAGATAGACCAATGATATTAGTCACCTACCTGCCAGAGGTGTTCCCACGTCCATTGCAGAACCATTTTTTGCTTGTGTTGCAGTAGACCACACAAGCAGGATCATGAATGCCACAATAGCTGGATAAGAAAAGAAATGTACTAGATTGAAAACTTTCATTTGCTTTAGAGTTGCATTAACATTAAAGGTAATCTATCATGAGAAGTTTTCCTGACTGAACCTAAATGGTACCTGCCATATACGGTAATGTTTCAGAAAAAGGTGTGTGTTCTCCCCTTTGTAGGCCCCAATTCTAACCAATGAGGCTATGTGCACACGTTAAAGGGATGGTCCACTACTACTACCCCTTCTTGAACTAAATGTTTGGCCCAGACAGCAGTCTCCCATGAAGGTGCCATTATAGTGGTGTTGGGGCTCGCGTGCTGCAGCCCGGACTACCTCTTAGTGTCCAATCCATAGATAGGTGGGGAAGGTGACCCCAGCGCCTAATCAGCATTGGAGTCACTGTCCCCACCTACGCACAGATTGAACATGAAGAGGACGTCCAGGCTGCAGCGGATTTCACCTCCTCCTCATGTTCAATCCGTAAGTAGGCGGAGACCACGATACATAATTGGGCGCCGGGGTCATGTATCACAAAACGAGAGCCCCAGGGCGAGCAAGTGCAGACACCGTGGGACCGGCTCCAGCATGGAATGGGAGTAGAAGCAGGTTTTATTTTATTAGGGCCCAAACATTTAGTTAAAGAAAAGGTTGTGGATAGTGGACAACCCCTTTAAGTATTTGCAGCAGAAATTTCTGCATCTCTTGGAAGGAAAAACGTTGCATAAAATAGGTGCATTTTTGTTGCCAATTTTTACCCCACTCACTAGTATGGTGAAAAATGCAGCAAACACGCTGAAAGAATTGACATGCGGCAGATTTACATTTGCAAGTCACAAATAAGCAATGTCCGCCCAAGACTTTAGGTTTTTGTTCACTTTGCTGGCATTATGAAACTGCAACGTGTGCACGGACCCAGAGACAGGACAGCTCACTCTAGTTACTCCTTTACAAAAGGTCCACAGCTGTTTGTTTGTTTTTTCATGAAATGTACTTTCCTACTTTCTCTCATTTTCCAATGTATTTGAGAAGGATTTTTAGATTTTGGTCTCCTTTTACTTTGAGGCTTTCCTGGATGTCCTAGAAGAATGTGCATGGAACATACATAAAATGTGGTAACTGATTTGGGTTTATCCGTTAAGAAAAATAATAAAAAGCCTAAATAAAATACATGGAATCTAACTGGATCCATGAAACTGTAAAGGAATAGTTAGGCTATGTTCACACGTTCCTGATTTCCCTCTTTTTTTTCAGGACTAAAAACCGCAGCTCTTGGCAGAAAACGCAGGTCCTTTTTTTGGTGCGTTTTTGGTGCTTTTTTGGTGCGTTTTTTGATGCAGTTTTCTATGCAGAGAGTCTGTGTTTTCTAGGAAGTTTTTTAGGGTTAAAATGGCTGAAAATACCCTAACCCTACCCCTATTCTAACCTTAGTGAAAAAAAAAAAAAAAATTCTTAATTTTTTTTATTGTCCCTACCCATGGGGGGGGGGGGGGGAGGGGGGGTCATTTACTATTTTTTTTATTTTGATCACTGGGATAGGTTATATCTCAGTGATCAAAATGCACTTTGTAACGAATCTGCCGGCCGGCAGATTCGGCGGGCGCACTGCGCATGCGCCCGCCATTTTGCAAGATGGCGGCGCCCAGGGAGAAGACGGCCGGACGGACACCGGGAGGCCGGGTAAGTATAAGGGGGGGAGATGAGGGCACGGGGGGGGGGCGTCGGAGCATGGGGGGTGGGATTGGGGCACGGGGGGGCAGCCACACTGCAGCGGTTCTGCACCACAAACCGCAGAAAACCCGCAGATATTTTTTTCATCTGCGGGTTTTACTGCGGGTTTGACCTCACAATGGAGGTCTATGGGTGCAGAACCGCTGCAGTTCCGCAAAAAGAAGTGACATGGTACTTCTTTTTTACCGCGGCTATTCAGCGTGGCTTTTTTCGCGATTTTCCGCAATGTGGGCACAGCAGTTCCTGTTTTCCATAGGGTACATTGTAATGTACCCTGCATGGAAAACAGCTGCGGACCCGCAGCGGGAAAATCGCGGCGATTCCGCATGAAAAAAAGGATGGTGTGAACATGGCCTTAATGTTAACGGCAGAGACCTCAGAGAACTCAGTACACCTACCTGCAGGCATGCACCGGAAGATCCTTGGTGTAATAGGTGTCTTCTTCATCTTCCTCAAAGTTCAGCTCACCCAGCAACTGACTTGTTTTTCCCACCCCATCATCCACTGTGCCATTCTGTAGTATACCATCTGGGCCATTAACCTACAAGAAATGTGCACACATTAACAACTAAAAAGTCATCCTATAACTATGCATGTGCAATTCATTGCCGAATCCTTTTGGAACGCACCCATAATTCAGAATAGCAGCGCTTTTCCCCAAAAAGCTGTGTTGTACAGTACAAGTACAGAGGATGGGATTTATAGCAATCCCCTGCCCACTGTGCCTCTATTTACCGCTGTGTAGACTCACCCACGGTGCAGGTTAAAGAGCCGCCGCAGCATGTCAATTATCTACAGCGGAGACTCACCCATAGCCAGTCATTAGATGCGGCAAATCCGCATGTGTTCTGTGAATCATGCGCATTTATCTGTGCAATTAAAAAGCAGCGGAAATGCAAAGCACCCAAAACACTGCCATTTCCTAATCAGGGACACATTGCCTTAGATATTTCTCACCTGGACGTTACACAGACACCTGCTAGCCATCTGCAGAAGCCACATACTGCAAACCCTAGTCACACAGAGCATGCTAGAGCGCAGTTAGTGAGAATGGCGTAGTTAGCCCACTATAACGGTACAGTCACATCGGCTTTACAAACCCCGCACTGTGGAGGAGATTATTCATTTCCATCCACGCCCTGCAGGAAAAAGTCTGCCTAACAATTTTATAATGAAAAAGGAAAAAATTCTGCAGCATTTCCGCAAACAGATGCGATTTTTGTTCATTAAAGGGAATTGGTCAGCAGGATTTTATGCCATTTAATCTGATAGCAGCATAATATAGGGTAAGTGAGCCCAATTCCAACAATATATCACTTAGTTTATGGAGTGCAGCAGTTGTGTCCCACCCACACCACAGCTCTATGTATATGGACAGTGAGCAGAGTATCAGAGGAAGGGGTGCGGTCGCGGTGGCCAACCCACAGCACCGAGTTTCCTTATAGTTATTTGATATTAATTGGTGCATAATATTTTTAACTTATTGCAAAAATGGAAAATGACATTCTTCCCAATGAAATGTTTAGTCCCAAACGTTTCACAGGTAGTAATATGTAGCACAGGCAGCCCTTCAGCGTGTAACACAATTTTTCCAAAGTCCGAAAATGCCCTATATGTGGTTGGGGCAAACAGCAGATCTGAAGAGAGAGACTGCCATTTGGAGTGAAAATTTCACTGAATTGGGCACCTTGAGCTATTTGCCGTTAATAGAAACTATGCCCCTCCATGCAATTCATAAAGGGGTCTAGTAAGCATTTACAACTCTCAGGTGCTTCCTAGAAATGAGTGCACCATTTGCATCACATGTAATTTCAGAGGTCAATATTTTGTGCTCAGCTTGTGTCACTGTGAAAACAGATCTATTTTTAATTACCGTATTATGCACCTCCTGGTTTTAAAAACACCCTAATCTAAAGAACAAACCCATAGAAAAAGGTTTTCTGGGACTTTTTTTTTTTAATTTATTATATGTGCATTGTGAAGAATAGATATCACAGTTTAAGCAACTATTAACTTTGCCCTCGTTACCATGTAACTGGCAAGCCACGTTTCTCCTCTTTAGCATCAGAGATACTGATGCCAAAAGTGAACCATAAATTTGTGCGATTGATTTTAGACAAGAGATGCATCAGTTGCTGGGAAAAAAAAAAGAAGAAATCGTGATGGCAAATCGTCATGACGGGAATTTCTAAACTTAATGTTGCTAGAAGGTTATTTGTGCCAAATGTATCAGATTTACCTGGGGGGCATCTGCAGCCCTTTTCATTGGCCAGCTAATCGAATGAAGAGCCGAAACCACCACCAGGTAACAGGCGGAACTCACTCTCTGATGCAGCGGTTTCAGATCAAATGTTAAAACTGATAGAATGGAATGTGTGAATCAATTCGTATCAACTGGAGAAATACCGAAACACTTTAACAAGAGAGGTTTCTTCACCAGCCAACCCACTGGTAGAGTTAACCACCACTAAAACTTGTTAAAAAAAAAACAAAACACAAAACACACCCAGCTATGGAGGAGAGCTGGTGCTGGAACAGGTTTGCATGAGTATAGCAGGGTTTTCTTACACCAAAAATATTTTAAGAAACATCTGGCTGGTATAGAAAAATACATTGAAAAAAATACAAAGAAAACGGTTTTGTTTTTTGTTTTTTTAGGAGGCAGCAAGTCACTAAGACTTCGGCCGTGACACTTTGAATGTACAAATATTGTGCTACTAGATGGTGGCCCGATTCTAACGCATCGAGTATTCTAGAATATGCATGTCCACGTAGTATATTGCACAGAGCCACGTAGTATATTGCACAGAGCCACGTAGTATATTGCACAGAGCCACGTAGTATATTGCACAGAGCCACGTAGTATATTGCACAGAGCCACGTAGTATATTGCACAGAGCCACGTAGTATATTGCACAGAGCCACGTAGTATATTGCACAGAGCCACGTAGTATATTGCACAGAGCCACGTAGTATAGAGACTTAAAAAAAAAAAATAAACATATACTCACCTTCCGAAGGCCCATTGAAGTCCTGCTATACTCACCCTCCGCTGCCTTTCCCGCTCCTCGCGAGGCTCCCGGGACCGCTCCATTGCAAGCGGCAGCTTCCGGTCCCAGGGCTGGTATGAGCAGGACCTGTGATGACGTTGCAGTCACATGACCGTGACGTCACGGCAGGTCCTTGTCGCACCGGACCGGGGACCGGAAGCTGCTGCTTGCAATGGAGCGGTCCCGGGAGCGTCGCGAGGAGCGGGAAAGGCAACGGATGGCGAGTATAGCAGGTTTTTTTTTTTTTAATCATTTTTAACATGACATTTTTACTATTGATGCTGAATAGGCAGCATCAATAGTAAATAGTTGGGGACACACAGGGTTAATAGCAGCGGTAACGGAGTGCGGTACCCGCGGCCCGTTACCGCTGCCATTAACCCTGTGTGAGACGTGACTGCAGGGGATTATGGAGCGGGCGCCGGGCACTGACTGCAGGGCAGTAGGGGAGGGACTAATTGGACTGTGCCCGTCGCTGATTGATTGGTTGCGGCAGCCATGACAGGCAGCTGCCGAGACAAAACAGTCGGTGCATGTGTGTGTTGACTGTGCCAGGAAAGCTATGAGCCAGCTACAATGTGATACATTCTATCTATGATTTATGATCTATCTATGATTTCAGCTACAATGTGATACATTCTACAAAGTTGGGGAAAAAAGAACCATGAAAAGAACAGTTATTCACCTAGAGAAGATGTTATGTTCTATAGTCTAGAATCGATGAACAGAACCCCTGGAGTAAGATGCAACCAAACTAATGTGAGTGAATGTCCCGCTTAAGGAATGTGGTATATTTCTCAGCTGTGGCACGCCAGTGTAAGAAAAGGTACCCAAGTTTAGGTCACACTCGGACGCACCCTCACCCCACAAAGCTTGGTCTATTTTTCAAAAACTTGGTGGAGATGATTGGAAAACATGAAATGTCACTGCATTTTTGTGCAATTAGGAATTGTACAAAACTGAGCCACATTTTAAAACACCTTTATGCCAGAATTCTGCCAAAAACGGATGAATTAGGGCCACTGAGTGAAAACACAATGGGCCCGATTCATCAAAGACTTTGATAGGCTTCTGTTGTAATGTTACAAAATGCTTATGCAACCTGAAACTGTGCACTTCTTTATTTTGCCGTGTTTATGCCAATCCAGGGTAGTTTAGTCAAAGAATGCAAAGCATAGGCAGGACTGGAGATGCAAACTCATCCAAACGAATAAATTGCGCCACAGATGTACAGTACTTCAGTCACTGACTGGTGCGCATTTCTGGCAGAGGTAAACAAGTGGTAAGATGCACCTCATCCGTTTAGAAGCATGCCCCCTAAATGAATTAGGCACAACATACTCCGGTAGTCCCCTTATTAAGGCTGGCATGCACGTCTGTCTTAATAAATTGGACCATGACTATGATGCAGATATGCCCTTTTTGAATATCAATAGTTTATTAAAGGGAACCGGCTACACCTGCGCAGTTACAGATATCGGTGATCACAAGTATCTGCATATCTGTAGGTTAACAGTGTTATTTTACATGACAAGTTTCCTTTATCTAATGAAATATGAAAAAAATGAAATATAAGACACATCTGAAATGTGGCCACCAGACAAGTTAGTTATTAGCTTTGGTACTAGATTTGTTTTCCAAATCGGATAACTTAACCCCTTAACGACCGCCAATACGCCTTTTAGCGGCGATCGTTAAGGGTACTTAACCCCTTACTGCCATTGGACAGAATAGTACGTCCGATGGCAGTATTCCCCGCTTTGATGCGGGCTCCGGCGGTGAGCCCGCATCAAAGCTGGGACATGTCAGCTGTTCAAAGTAGCTGACATGTGCCAGAAATAGGCGCAGGTGGAATCGCAATCCACCTGCTCCTATTAACTAGTTAAATGCTGCCGTCAAAGTGACAGCAGCATTTAATAAGCGCTTCCCGCCATTCGGCCGGAAATGCGTGCACCGGTAACCCCGTCACATGATCAGGAGTCATCGTTGCATCGGCATGACAACCAGAAGTAGTATTAAAAAAAAAAAAAAAAAAAGGTTTTTAAAAATATGAAAAAAAAATATATATATAAAAGTTCAAATCATCCCCCTTTCACCGCAATCACAATAAAACACAAATAACAAACCTACACATATTTGGTATCACTGCGTTCAGAATTGCCCGACCCCCCCCCCCCCCAAAAAAAGGGGGGATTAACCTGATCGCTAAACTGCGTAGCGAAAAGGAAAGATCAAAACTCCTGAATATTTTTTTTTGGTTGCCGTGACATTGCATTAAAATGCAATAGTGGTCGATCAAAAGCTTGTATCTGCACCAAAATGATACTAAAAACTTCAGCTCGGCACGCAAAAAATAAACCCTCACCCGACCCCAGTTCACGAAAAATGGAGACGCTACGGGTATTGGAAAACTTCAGAATTTTTTTTTTTTTTTTTTTTTTAAGCAAAGTTTGGAATTTTTTTTCCACCACTTAGATAAAAAAAAGAACCTAGACATGTTTGGTGTCTATGAACTCGTAATGACCTAGAGAATCACAATGGCAGGTCAGTTTTAGCATTTAGTGAACCTAGCAAAAAAGCCAAACAAAAACCAAGTGTGGGATTGCACTTTTTTTTTGCAATTTCACAGACCTTGGAATTTTTTTCCTGTTTTCTAGTACACGAAATGGTAAAACCAAAGGTGATGTTCAAAAATACAACTCGTCCCGCAAAAAAACAAGCCCTCACATGGCCATATTGATGGAAAAATTAAATTATGGCTCTGGGAAGGAGGGGAGCGAAAAACAAAAACTGAAAAAGCGCTTTGGGGGTTAAACTACAGCGCCGTTAATTAACGGTGCTGTGGAAAAAGTATATAGCACCCCCCAGAGTCAAACTTTCTCCGAGATCACGGCTGCTATTAGAGACCCCAGAGAACATGATTCGGGTTAGTTTTTACCAACCCCCGGGTTGCGATCATAGTTATTAACCGTACAACTTTTCACGTGCTGCGCCAGTTCTTTGGAATGCACTACCCATGTTAATACAATTAATACCCACAGTTTTAAGCGTGCCCTAAAAACGCATTTGTTCAGACTGGCGTACCACCTCAACAACTAACCTAACTATCCCTGTGTGGCCCACTCAAAAGACTTAAACCATAATCAGGTTCCTCACATCTTGTTCTCATGCACTTCATGCAGTTAATAGCCCTCTGTGTCTGTACTGTTACATATTTAGGCTGATAACTGGTTCATGCAGCTTTACATGAACACCTGAGCCTTAGGGTCCGTCACACTATAACATTTCGATCGCTACGACGGTACGATTCGTGACGTTCCAGCGATATCGCTACGATATCGCTGTGTCTGACACGCAGCAGCGATCAGGGATCCTGCTGAGAATCGTACGTCGTAGCAGATCGTTTAGAACTTTCTTTCATCGCTGGATCTCCCGCTGTCATCGCTAGATCGGTGTGTGTGACACCGATCTAGCGATGCGATCCAGCGATGCGTTCGCTTGTAACCAGGGTAAACATCGGGTAACTAAGCGCAGGACCGCGCTTAGTTACCCGATGTTTACCCTGGTTACAAGCGTTAAACTAAAAAAAAACAAACAGCACATACTTACATTCTGGTGTCCGTCAAGTCCCTTGCCGTCTGCTTCCCGCACTGTGACTGCCGGCCGTAAAGTGAAAGCAGAGCACAGCGGCTGTGCTTTCACTTTACGGCCGGCAGTCACTGAGTGCGGGAAGCAGACTGCAAGGGACCTGACGGACACCAGAATGTAAGTATGTGCTGTTTTTTTTTTTTTTAATTTAACGCTTGTAACCAGGGTAAACATCGGGTAACTAAGCGCGGTCCTGCGCTTAGTTACCCGATGTTTACCCTGGTTACCCAGGGACCTCGGCATCGTTGGTCGCTGGAGAGCTGTCTGTGTGACAGCTCCCCAGCGACCACACTACGATTTACCTACGATCACGGCCAGGTCATATCGCTGGTCGTGATCGTAGGTAAATCGTATAGTGTGACGGTACCCTTACACTATGGCTGGTCCGAATAACTAAAGCAATTGTTACCATCCACCTCTCGTGTCTCCCCCTTTCCTCATAGTTTGTAAGCTTGCGAGCAGGGCCCTCACGCCTCCTGGTATCTTATCTTATTTTGGACTGTGACTATTGTTATGCTGTAATGTCTATTGTCTATACAAGTCCCCTCTATAATGTAAAGCACTGCGGAATATGTCGGCGCTATATAAAGTTATTATGTATTAGAGCGACCGCAAAAAAAAGCACGATTTGCCATTTACGGTAATTTCTCAGTCCTCCGATGCGATCGCACATCAGAGGTCAGAGAAATAGGATCCCCCGAACGCCCCTCGATACTTACTAGTGTCTCCCGGCTTCCCTGGGTCCTCCTGCTTTTCCCCACGGCCGCTGGCATCTTCTTCCGATAGGCACCCGGCAAAAATAGGAAGATTTTTCCTATTGGTTAATTTTGGTCACTGTGATAGGGTCTATCACAGTGATCAAAAAGAGAAAAAATTGTTTTTTTAAATAATAGTAAATAACCCACCCCCTTAGTTATGGAAAAATAATAAAATAAAGAAAATGTATTTATTTCCATTTTCTAGAGTTGTGCTAAAGAGAGTTGGCCTACAGTTAGGGTTGGGGCTAAAGTTAGGATTAGAGTTGGGATCAGGATTAGGTTTGTGGTTAGGCTTAGGGGTGTGTTGGTTTTAGAGTTGTGATTAGGGCTATGGTTAGGGTTGGGATTAAGGTTTGTTGGAGTTAGGGATGGAGTTAGAATTGGGGGTTTCCACTGTTTAGGTACATCGGGGGTCTTCAAACGTGACATGGCGCCACCACTGATTCAAGCCAATTTTGTGTTCAAAAAGTCAAATAGTGCTCCTTCCCTTCTGAGCTCTGCTGTGCGCCCAAACAGTGGTTTACCCCCACATATGGGGCATCAGCATACTCAGGACAAATTGGACAGCTTTTTGGGGTTCAATTTCTCCTGTTACCCTTGGGGGAAAAAGAGTGGGCTAAAAAAAATCATTTTTGTGGAAAAAAATAAATTTTTTATTTTCACGATTCTGCGTTCTAAACTTCTGTGAAGCACTTGGGCGTTCAAAGTGCTCACCACATATCTAGATAAGCTCCTTGTTAGTTTCCAAAATGGGGACACTTGTGTGGGGGGGGGGGGGGGGGAGGGGAATCTACTGTTTAGGCACATCAAGGGCTCTGCAAATGCAACATGAAGCCCACAGACCATTCCATCAAAGTCTGCATTTGTGTCATTCCACATCAAGTGATCCAAATACGATTTTTTTTTTTAACTCATGTCTTTAGATTTTTTTTATTTTTTTGTTTTTATGAAGTACAACTTTAGTTAATTACAAATTTAAAGTTTAGAATTTTTTTCTTCATCAGTTAATTTTTTACAGATTTCTAAAGCTTCAAAAAAGCGCGGATTTTGGCCTGGTATGGCTTTACATTTTTTATCATATCTCTGGCTAGAATTAAGATAAAGAGGTGGGAGAGGCATCATTTTTCTCAGAACTGTAGCGGCTTTCAAAATTTTGATGCGTAATTGTGAAAAAAAAGTATGTTTTAAAATTGTGAAAACATGCATGTGTGTTACTTGTGTTCTTGTTTATATTTGTACAGGGATTCAACTTGGGACCTGTCAAATTTTTTTTTTTTTTTTTTTTTTAAGCCTTGCATCATCTGATTTTATGTTTGTGCGAATTTCTTCCTTTTTTTCTTTTCAAATCACAACTTATTGAATTCAACATTTATATGCAACAATAAAGAAACAAAAAACAAATACCGAAGTGCCAGAATAAATACATCTTAATCATAACACAACTTGTTCAATGCATTCAGGTTGAAAATGCTGAGCAAGCCAAAAGAAAAAAGGTGATCATGTCCTCAAGTGTGATTTTCCAAATACAGTCTGATCCTAATTATATGCTAAAAACCAGATTAAAAGAACCAATATTTTTACCACCTATTTATACATGGAACAATGTTTTTTCTATTATATCACTAAACATGTCATTTCTGAAGTGTTTAAGAAGAATAGTACAGTAGTTAAATCCTCGTTCTATAAAATATGAACTAATCAAACAATAGTAGGTTTTTACACTGGCCTATCATCAATGTGTCCCTTCTAGAGGGTGAAATGTCATCTTGTCCATAAGGGCTTACTAGCAGTGGCCGTTTCCTTTTGTGTCAGAGTATGTGCGGCCGGTCATGGTGCTCGGCTCCACATGAGTTATATCTGATTTTTGTAACTTTTAGGCCATGTTCACACCATCCTTTTTTTCATGCGGAATTGCCGCGATTTTCCCGCTGCGGGTCCGCAGCTGTTTTCCATGCAGGGTACATTACATTGTACCCTATGGAAAACAGGAACTGCTGTGCCCACAATGCGGAAAATCAAAAAAAAAAACCGCGCTGAATAGCTGCGGGAAAAAAGAAGTACCATGTCACTTCTTTTTTCGGAGCCGCAGCGGTTCTGCACCCATTGATCTCCATTGTGAGGTCAAACCCACAGTAAAACCCGCAGATGAAAAAAATATCTGCGGGTTTTACTGCGGTTTGTGGTGCCGAACCGCTGCAGCAGGAAGTGCGGGTAAGCGGGCGGAAGTGCGTGGGCGGAGTGTGGCTGCCCCCCCGTGCTCCGATCCCGCCCCCCCGTGCTCCAATCCCACCGCCCCATGCTCCGATGCCCCACCCCAGTGCTCCGATGCCCCCCCCGTGCCCTAATCTCCCCCCCTTATACTTACCCGGCGTCCCGGTGTCCGTCCGGCCGTCTTCTCCCTGGGCGCCGCCATCTTGCAAAATGGCGGGCGCATGCGCAGTGCGCCCGCCGAATCTGCCGGCCGGCAGATTCGTTCCAAAGTGCATTTTGATCACTGAGATATAACCTATCCCAGTGATCAAAATAAAAAAAATAGTAAATGACACCCCCTCCCCCCCCCTTGTCACCCCCATAGGTAGGGACAATAAAAAAAAATTAAGAATTTTTTTTTTTTTTCCACTAAGGTTAGAATAGGGTTAGGGGTAGGGTTAGGGGTAGGGTTAGGGGTAGGGTTAGGGGTAGGGTATTTTCAGCCATTTTAACTGCATAGAAAACTGCATAAAAAAAAGGATCAAAAAAAGGATCAAAAAAAGGATAAAAAAAAGGATTAAAAAAAAGGACCTGCGTTTTCTGCCAAGAGCTGCAGTTTTTTAAAACAGTCCTGAAAAAAAAAAAGGATGGAAATCAGGAACGTGTGAACATACCCTTACAATGTCTGGTTTTCTTGGATACACAAAGGACGGCGCTGGACCAGAAGCTGCAGAAAAGTCACTTCTACTTCTTCATTTTCACAACCTTTGGAGAGTCCAGTAGCCGCCACCAGCGCCGATCATATTCACAGGTCACATCACCAGTTCTGTCATCCATTGCCGATCTTGTGCCGCCTTCTACCACTTCATGGACGTCACTGTCTTTATTTCTGTGTCACTACATGGGATGACAGTGCGGTATTGCAGAGTCCCCTTTCTGCTTCCTGTAACTGAGGTTTTCACAAACTCTCCTCCTCCTCTTCGTAGTCCTGGTTCGTACAATACATGAACTGGATGTTAAGAATATTTTTCTCCCTCCATTTGAACAGTTGCCTGGGTATTAAGATTTGGTGTGAATATGGCCTCTGGAGGCCCGAGATGCTGGCCGGTCATCTGTTCTGCATTCACTGGCTACCCCTGACAAAGCTTTCTCCTCTGTCCTGTCAACATCCATTCAAGTCAATGGGTGAAAAAACGCAGCAAAAACGCTGAAAGAAGTGACATGCTGTGACATGCTCTATGTCCAAAAAAACGCAAAGCGCAAAATACTGATCATACAAAAAAAAAAAAAAAAAAAGGTGTGCGCATGAGATTTATGAAATCTCATAGGCTTTGCTGGTACTGTAAAAAGCAGCTGAAAATTAGCAGAAAAAAGCAGAAAAAAATGCAGCAAAAACGTCCTGTGTGAACTTACCCTTGTGAAAATAAAAAATTGCGGGCTAAAAAATCATTTTTGAGGAAAGAAAGATTTTTTTATTTTCACAGCTCTGCGTTATAAACTTCTGTGAAGCACTTGGGGGTTCAAAGTGCTCACTGCACATCTAGATAAGTTCCTTGGGGGTCTAGTTTCCAAAATGGTGTTACTTGTGGGGGGGTTTCCACTGTTTAGGCACATCATGGGCTCTCCAAACGCGACATAGCATCCGTCCTATGCAGCATCAATAGTAAAAGATAGAATGTTAAAAATAATTAAAAAATAAATATGGTTATTCTCATCTTCCGGCGGCCCCGATCTCCTCAGCGGCGCTCCCGGTATGTTCCGTTCCCAGGGATGCTTTGTGTGAAGGACCTTTGTGACGTCACGGTCGCGTCACCGTAACGTCATCTCAGGCGATTCACGCAATGCATCCCTGGGAACGGAAGCCGCCGCGTGCACCGCTGAGAGGCGGGATGACTCTGGGGGCCATCAGAAGGGAAGTATATCCCTATTTTTTATTTTAATTATTTTTTTTACATGAATATGGATCCCAGGGCCTGGAGAATAGTCTCCTCTCCTCCAGATCCTGGGCACCATCCGCACATTAAGCGCTCACTTTACGCATAGTGGGCATAGCCACATGCGTAAAGTGAGCGTTTCAATGCAATCCTATGGAGGCGGAATCCGCAGAAATAATGAACATGCTGCGGAACCCATCAGCGCTTAGAATACAGTGATTGTTCACTGCCGTCTATAGAATGAAGATAAATCAGCATGTGTTGACTGAATCGTGCGGATTCATAGCGTCCAATGCAATCTATTGGTGAAATTTCTCTGGCGGAGACTAGCGTCACTGCAAGTGACATTGGCATGCTGCGGTCTGGAGAGACATGCCGCATGTCCATCTCTGGGCATGGGTTTTCTGGAAATCCCATGCACTATGCTGTCGCAGCCAGATGCTGGGGGTGTGAAGCGTCCAACCTGCAGCGATTACTGATCCTAAATGGTAACCATAACCTCTAAGTCAGATTGAGTTAGACCAGGGTTCTCAAACATGTGACCCGAGGGCCACATGCAGCCCCTGAAGCTCTGTTGTGTGGCCTAAGGACCCCCGAGACAACTGCGTCACGCGAATCTGGGTCACCGACATCAACTCTTTTCAACTGATTGTGCAATTCAATTGCAATGTATTGTGGTGCAAAGACCAGCTCTCTGCACCACAATACCAGCCAGAGGCCATCAACGTCCCAACATGGACACAATGTCATTGCTAAGCCCTCGGCTATGGAGAAAGGAAGTGGACGCAGTTCGCAGAGGGAGCACTGCTACAAGAAGAGGACAAGGATGGGGCATTCCTGTAGAACAGAGGACATTATTACAGTGCAGGGGGACCATTTTTACAGGATAGGGGCCAGAATTACTATATGGGGCGAATTGTAAAACTACATTAATGTATGGAGCAGATTAAGGGTCAAAAAGGAAAACATTTCAGAACAATGTGAAATAAAGAATGAAAAAAAATAAAGGAGTAATATTTGGCCACTAAAAATGCAGTTTTATGCAAAAATTTAAGTTAAAGAAACCCTGTACCGTAACCGATATGATAAACAATATTAAAAAGAATAAAAAGCATGACAAAAAAAGAAAAGATGACTAAAAAGTCATATAGAAAAATAATGGCATCAATGAAAACCAGCAAAGAACGAGGCCCGTCATATTAAACTAGCTATTAAACCCGTTCTACACCTGGGGTGGCGAGCATTTATATTGGTATATGGTCTCCATCCTGGTATGAGCTGCTCCCATCCTGCCAGAGTGTGCCTGTGCTGCCTGAGTGCACCTGTGCGGGGCGTGCCTGCCTGTGCTGCTTGAGTGCGGCTGTGCGGAGCGTGCCTGCCTGTGCTGCCTGAGGGCGGCTGTGCGGAGCGTGCCTGCCTGTGCTGCTTAAGTGCGGCTGTGCGGAGCGTGCCTGCCTGTGCTGCCTGAGGGCCGCTGTGCGGAGCGTGCCTGCCTGTGCTGCCTGAGGGCCGCTGTGCGGAGCGTGCCTGCCTGTGCTGCCTGAGGGCAGCTGTGCGGAGCGTGCCTGCCTGTGCTGCCTGAGGGCGGATGTGCGGAGCGTGCCTGCCTGTGCTGCCTGAGGGCGGCTGTGCGGAGCGTGCCTGCCTGTGCTGCCTGAGGGCGGCTGTGCGGTGCATGCCTGCCTGTGCTGCCTGAGGGCGGCTGTGCGGAGCGTGCCTGAATGTGCTGCCTGAGTGCGGCGCGTGCCTGCCTGTGCTGCCTGAGGGCGGCTGTGCGGAGCGTGCCTGCCTGTGTTGCCTGAGGGCGAATGTGCGGAGCGTGCCTGCCTGTGGGCGGCTGTGCGGAGCGTGCCTGCCTGTGCTGCATGAGGGCGGCTGTGCGGAGCGTGCCTGCCTGTGCTGCCTGAGGGCGCCTGTGCGGAGCGTGCCTGCCTGTGCTGCCTGAGGGCGCCTGTGCGGAGCGTGCCTGCCTGTGCTGCCTGAGGGCAGCTGTGCGGAGCGTGCCTGCCTGTGCTGCCTGAGGGCGGCTGTGCAGAGTGTGCCTGCCTGTGCTGCCTGAGGGCGGCTGTGCAGAGCGTGCCTGCGGGAGGCTATACTTACAGCCTGAGTGTGGCTATATAAGATACAGAACCTTTGAAGCCAGCACAGCGGAGGGCTGAATCTGCCCACACTAGTCACATGGTGGTGACATCATCGAAGGTCCTGGAGCTGCAGAGCACGGAGCTGCAGAGCACGGAGCCCCCATGACCGGTATATTGGGAGGGATACAGGGGTGTGAGGAGCCCCCCATGGCCGGTATATTGGGGGAGGATAAGGAAGTTGTTGTGCGGGTCCCCGGCTGCGTCACTGTCTGTGGGGTCCAGACGGCGCTGGCGCTTGCGCAGTCTATAAAGGCTTCGGACAGAGTGACGCTCCCACCGTTATATTATAGATTGTATTCTATGTGTAGCCTATTTAACCAGCCGAGTTTGAGACCCCAGAGTAAGACGCTGTAGTTTGCAGGTTGAAACAAGACCCCACTCACTCGCAATATGCTGCAACGAAGCAGCACCATACAGTTGTCTTTGGCTGCCAAACTGTAGCGCAATTCGCTGGGTATGCAAAAAGAAGGAAAAAGGTGACACTCGCTGTCCCAGAAAAAAACACTTTATTGAAGTAGCTGAAAAACATCCAAGGCAGGAGAGTCCCATGTGGAATACAATCATCAGCGCTTCTATGGGTCCTGGGTAGCCCAGCATAATAGGTAGTGAGTAAATGCTACAGGATGTCACCACTACAGCAAATACTTTCATTCCCTATGCAGCAGTGTTTTATATATTCGGTCTCAGGGAGAACAATAGTCATATCTACTGTATGACAGGTACCAATTAATCCCTGAATATCCCGGCCACAGAACTGGTTAAACAGCTAGTATGTGTACTCGGTGCGCCATAAAACAGGGCGACATGCAGCTTAGTGTTACGGTGCTTCACAAGGATCTCCAGCATAAGCCAAGTCCAAGAATTGTCATATTATCACAAACTATCTGCTCTTAACCCCTTCCTGCCATAGCACATCTTCAGTGTTTGTCCAAGAGCCAAATGTTTACTTTTCCATCAACAGAGCTGTACTGGGAAAAAGGGAGAGAAAAAGAAATCCAATTGGGATCAAATGGCAAAAACTCCAAAATGTAACTACTGTATTTAGGGCTTTGTAGTGTAAATATGACACATGAACATGATACTTCAGGCCAGTACGATTACAGCGATGCCAAACTCGTTTTTCATCACTAAATTAAATATTAAAAAATGTGTAAGCTTTACTACAAAAAAAAAAAAAGTGTTCCCATTTTGTGCGACTCATACCTTTTCAAACCTGTGGTGGGGTTTAGCTTTTTTTCAATGGTGAGCGGACTTATGGGTACCATGTAGGGGGACATGTGATGTATTGATCAATCAGATTTAGATTTTGCCAAATCAGACTTTTATAGACGTAGAAATATCAAATATCTTATTTAAAAGAGAGGGTATTCATGCGTTTGCTTTTTAGTATATACTTAAAGCGGGTCTGGTCTTAACCCCTTAGTGACCGGGCCAAATTTTTAACCCCTTTCTGCCAGCTGATGGGATAGTACGTCAGCTGGCAGACTCCCCCGCTTTGAAGTGGGCTCCGGCGGCGAGCCGACCTCCTTGAGACCTCTAGGGTTGGTGATGGCAGATTGCTGTGAGTGCCACCCTGTGGTCGGCACTCATAGCAATGTTTAAAAGTGTTTAAAAATATATATATATAAAAAAAAATATACCGTATATACTCGAGTATAAGCCGAGATTTTCAGCCCATTTTTTGGGGCTGAAAGTCCCCCTCTCGGCTTATACTCGAGTCATACCCAGGGGTCGGCAGGGGAGGGGGAGCTGTCTAATTATACTCACCTACTGCTGGCGCGGTCCCTGCACGTCCCTGCTCCCCAGCTTCTTCCTGTACTGAGCGGTCACATGGTACCGCTCATTACAGTAATGAATATGCGGCTCCACCTTCCACAGGGGTGGAGCCGCATATTCATTACTGTAATGAACGGTAACGGTGACCGCTCAGCACAGGAAGAATATGCAGCGCCGAGAGAAGCAGGGACGCGCAGGGACTGCACCAGGAGCAGGTAAGTATATGGGGAGGGGGAGCGCAGCGCTGCACGATATTTACCTCTCCTCGTTCTGGTGCGTTTCTGTCATCAGCGTCCTCTGGCAGTGTCAATGCGCGCCCTCTGCTGAACGTCAGTGCTGAAGACGGAGCCGCACCCGAACGAGGAGCAGGTAAAAGTGCCGGGGTCCTGAGCGACGGAGAGGTGAGTATATGATTTTTTTATATGATTTTTTTTTTTTATCGCAGCCACAGCATATGGGGCAAGTGACTGTATGGAGCATCTGTATGGGGCCATAACGTTTGTGCAGCATTATAAGGGGCAAGTGACTGTATGGAGCATCTTATGGGGCCATAATCAATATTTGTGCAGCATTATATTGGGCAAATGTGTCTATGGAGCATCTTATGGGGCCATTATTAACCTTTATGCAGGATTATATGGGGCATATTTTAATATGGAGCTTCTTATGGGGCCATCATAAACTTTATGGAGCATTATATGGGGCTCCTGATTCAATATGGATATTCAAAAACACTTAACCTACTGATGTCTCAATTAATTTTACTTTTATTGGTATCTATTTTTACTTTTGACATTTACCGGTAGCTGCTGCATTTCCCACCCTAGGCTTATACTCGAGTCATTTTCCCAGTTTTTTGTGGCAAAATTAGGGGGGTCGGCTTATACTCGGGTCGGCTTATGCTCGAGTATATACGGTATATAAAAAGTTCAAATCACCCCCCTTTCACCCCAATCAAAATAAAATAAAAAAATAAAAAAAAGAAGTCAAACCTACACATATTTTGTATTGCCGCGTTCAGAATCGCCCAATCAATTAAAAAAAGAAAATTAAAATGCCAAAATGGTTTTTTTGTTGCCGCAACATTGCATTAAAATGCAATAACGGGCGATAAAAAAAAACGTATCTGCACAAAAGTGGTAAAGCACTGGTACCAGAAAATCTGACATATTAATGAGGCATTTCTTTAGAGCTCTCTTTGTGTCCTGTCCATTGATTAGCTACAAAAAACAGACTGACTGTGGACAGTGGACACAAGGCTGGGAATGGAGCAGTGGTGCTAGTCATGGAGGCAAGTAAACCTTTCTTTTTAACCTTAATGCAGCACCATGGAAACATTGATAAGTGATTGTCCAGCAGTGAACAACTCTTTTAAAGGGAACGTGTCATGTAAAATAACACTCAGGCTACGTGCACACATTGCGGAAAGTCCGGAGGCTTTTTTCCGGATAGATTTTGATAAATCCGCAGGTAAACCGCACTGCGGATTACTGCTTTTTTTGCGGATTTCACCTGCGGTTTTAGACCTGCGGATTCCTATTATGGAGCAGGTGTAAACCGCTGCGGAATCCGCACAAAGAATTGACATGCTGCGGAATAAACAACGCTACGTTTCCGTGCGGTTTTTTTCTCCAGCATATGCACTGTGGATTTTGTTTTCCATACCATTTACATGGTACTGTAAACTCAGGGAAAACTGCTGAGAATCCGCAGCAAAATCCACAACGTGTGCACATACCCTTAAGTCTGTCTCAGGCGCATTTGTCCCAGCTCACACATTTGTTTCCTCCTCCAAGGCAGCAGGGGATCTAGTGCCTGCCAGTACCATTGTATCCTTAGGTGCTGCCTGAAATCCTCCCTCAGTTTTACCGTCCTCCTTGTGGAGAGTGGGTGAGACCTCCAGGGCATCTCGGGCTACTTTCACACATCAATTTTTTTCTGTCAGGCACAATCTGGCGAATTTTAATCTCTCTCTCCTCCCCGCAACAGGAAGTCTAAATTTTATCCGCGGATTTAAAAAAAAAAAAAAAAAAAAGACGGATCTGTCGCATCAGTTTTTCAAAATTTTTGCCGGATCTGTTTTTTGAAAAACTCGCCGGATTGTGCCTGACAGTAAAAAACTGATATGTGAAAGTAGCCTCAGGCTCATTGTGCCCAAAGGTTCTTACTTTTGAAGGCTTGCACTTTCTGGGGGGGGTTTCATCACAATTGTTTATTTTGCACGTTTCATAAATGAATAATGCAAAGTATGTGAATATTTTGTATAAATAAGAGTGTTTACTTAGAAATGGCCTCTCAGGCACATTGTGCCCGAACACGTAATAACAATCTCTGATATGTGATATGATCTGCCAGCCTTGCTTTTCTCTCTGCCAATGTGTTTCTCCTGATGAGCTTTTAACTTCTTGAGGCTATGTGTCCACGTAGCAGAAAGTATGCAGAATTTTCCTGACAAAATCGGGACTCCCCTCGCAGGAAATCCACTTGCTTTTTTTTTTTTTTTTCATATTAGTCGCTGTTTTTTTTGCAGATTTTTAGTGTTTTTTTTCCAATGGTCCAAATACAATTCTATAGTGGCAAAACCCCCAATTTTCTGCAAAATTAATGAACATGCTGCGTTTTTTTCCACAATGATTTTCCACTGCAGGAAAAAAAAAAAACACACCATGGGCATAAAAATTGCGGAATGCATTAAAATAATGGGATGTTTTATGTAAGCGTTTCTGCAGTGGAAAACCACCGCAAAAAAAAAAAAAAACGCTTAAAAAAAACCGCTAAAAATCCAGAACGTGGGCACATAGCCTAAATCTGAGTGAATATGACTTAGATTCTAACTGCCTTACAATTAAAGTGAACCTGTCACCAGGTTTGGCCGATAAGAGATCGGGCCATTACCTTTCAGGCCTGATATACAGCACTAGATGGTGGCCCGATTCTAACGCATCGGGTATTCTAGAATATGTATGTAGTTTATTTATGAAGATTTCAGATTAATGCAATGAATACACAGGATTCGGCCAGCCGAGCGCGACCAATTAGGGAAGCGTGGTTCAAATCCCGTGCCAATTCACGGCCGGACTGCGCCGGTCACTGATTGTTCGCCCGCTGCGAACAATCAGTGAAGCCAGCACCAGCTGCAGGTTTTTGAGAACCCCAGGCGAAAGTCTCACAGCCCACGCAGCATATAACACAGCCCACGCAGCATATAACACAGCCCACGCAGCATATAACAGCCCACGCAGCATATAACAGCCCACGCAGCATATAACAGCCCACGCAGCATATAACAGCCCACGCAGCATATAACAGCCCACGCAGCATATAACAGCCCACGCCAGGGCTGTGGAGTCGGTAAGCCACAGTTGCTACTCAGACTCCTAGATTTTATCAGGTTCCGACTCCGGCTCCTTCATAAATGGCCAACTCGTAACAATAAATTTACTGTTGTCAAATATTAACATCATGCTTATTCAGTTTCTCACCATCATATAAGTAATCAGACCACTTACAGCAAAAACTGTATTTATTAGAATACAAATAGAATATAGCAAATAACTTATGAACTTTTCTAAACTCTTGTAAGTAAATATGCAATAAACACTGTTATGCAGTAAATAAAAAATCTATAAATTTGTGCTCAGAAAAAGTATTGCCTCTGTCAGATCCTCCTTCACGGATGCCCTCAAATCTGATCTAATTATTTTGAGAGCAGAGAACAACCTCTCTACACTAACTTGGGTTGGTGTCAAAGCAGTAACCACTCGGGCAACATCTCTGACAAGGTCAGGATAAGGAGGAATCGCTTGTTGCACTATTATTTTTGATGAAAGGTCAAATTTCTCAATTTCTTTTAGCACACATGAAAACTTCTGCTGAAATGTACTGGCGGTGTTCTTTGATGGGGATGAATCTTCTATGCGGGAACGCTTTGCACGGTCCTTGTGATCCAAATATTTTTCGAAATTACATTTTTCATCAGTTGATGAGGGTGAAGATGTAGCAGGACGACCAAATTCTTCTTGTTCCTCCTGACTGTTCTGCAACCCTTTCATCCTTACTGCTATTTCAAACAGAGGTCTTTTCCTTTAGTTAGTTGTTGATCATCTAGAAGAATCCGATGCATTGGGTCTACATAAACAGCTGCCAAAAGAATGTTATTTTGTAATAGTAGCTCCTCTCTCAGTTTCATTGATGTAGCAATGCCACTTGCAATTACCCTCCTCTTTGGGACAGGCAAAACATCAGGTTCTTCCACTCCTTTAATAAAATACCTGGAGTTAAGTCCTCTGCTTGTAATTTTTTAGTCACTGTAAATGGGTGCTCTAGCAATTTTTCCAGCTCAGTCACCTGATTCCACTGACTTTCATTTAGCGTCAGTTGAGGGTTAGCCATGTCTACAAGAAAGGTTTTCAGTTCAACCAAGCGCTGAATCATTAAGTACTGCCCCATCTTGTGGCTTGATCAATAATTGCCCCTTTTCCAGCACGTCTCTTCAAAATTGAGTCAACTTTAGGGGTTCTGGCAACAGTAGCCAATTTTCTCACCTTGCCAATCAGTGCAGCAGCATGTCCTTCTTGCAGACTGTCTCTTATAGCCAGCTGTAGCGTATGCACAACAAAGCGCATGTGATTAATGAAAGAACGTATTGACACAGTTTCAACAAGATCATCTAAACTATCATGCTGCTGTTCATCTGAAGCAACTTCAGTTTGCTCCTCAGTTACAAATACTGTGTTCCTCTATTTCAAACATTTCTGTGTCTGTGGACCCAGAATGTTCTTCTAGCTGCTGGTCACCATCATTACTCTCATTCATTAGCTTAATAGTAACTATATTTGAAGCATCGTCAGTTACGACAGAAAGCACTTGCTCTTTTTTAAGTTCATAGTCTTGCAGAACCTTTTCCACCAAGACCTGGAGAAACTCACTGGTGTGATGAGCTTTGGTGTCTTTTACTGCCAATGTCTTGGTAACTATTTCATTTTTGTCACAAACAAATTGGACATTGATGGCAAAATAGTTCACTCTGTGAGGTGTACAGGCCTCCATTTTAAGAAACAGAAAGCGTCCCTTGAGAGTTTTTTTAAGTTCTTCATTTTGTTTTAAAGCTTCTTCGATTACTAATTTTCTAATACTCTCTCTCCAGAGAAACACCAAGCTTGCGGGCCATTTCCCCATTCAGACACACAAAAGCTTGTCGTGGAAATAATGAAATAGGCACACTATCCTTTACAACAAGCTCTATGATCTGTTTTTTAAACGTATCTACTGTCATTGTCACAGTAACTGTCACTGACAAAATATCTTGCAACTGATGGCTGCAAAGTTCTCTGCTCCTTTGTTTGGCTGGAAGAGCTGGGCACTGGTTCATTGGTTTGGATGCAGTCTTTCTCATCCACTGCTTTCAGTACTTCTGGATGAAAGCGCTGTAAATGTCTCTTTAGATTAGAAGCTCTGGTGGGAGCATTTTTATCTTTGCCTGAATATGCACTGATCTTGGCTTCACAGCATTTGTTTTCGTCTGGATCATTTGTCATACACTGACAGACATAATGTTTTCTATCTTGAGTGATGGTGAAATGTTCAAATACAGCTGATTTAATGTGACACTTCTTTGACATTCTCAGGTTTTAAATTCTGCATTCACAATCCAAATGACAATTGTTTTTCCTAAAAACAATTGTACAAAATTATTGCCAGGTCGTACAACTGATATACAGTCATGGCCAAAATTTTTGAGAATGACACCAAAATTATATTTTCACATGATCTGCTGCCCTCTGGTTTTTATTAGTGTTTGTCTGATGTTTATATCACATACAGAAATATAATTGCAATAATATTATGAGTACCAATAGGTTATATTGACAGTTATAATGGGTTAATGCAGCAAGTCAATATTTGCAGTGTTGACCCTTCTTCAAGACCTCTGCAATTCTCCCTGGCATGCTATCAATCAACTTCTGGACCAAATCCTGACTGATAGCAGTCCATTCTTGCATATCAATGCTTGCATTTTGCCAGAATTTGTTGGTTTTTGTTTGTCCACCCGTCTCTTGATGATTGACCACAAGTTCTCAATGGGATTAAGATCTGGGGAGTTTCCAGGCCATGGACCCAAAATCTCTATGTTTTGTTCCATGAGCCATTTAGTTATCACCTTTGCTTTATGGCAAGGTGCTCCATCATGCTGGAAAAGGCATTGTTGGGCGCCAAACTGCTCTTGGACGGTTGGGAGAAGTTGCTCTTGGAGGACATTCTGGTACCATTCTTTATTCATGGCTGTGTTTTTAGGCAAGACTGTGAGTGAGCCGATTCTCTTGGCTGAGAAGCAACCCCACACATGAATGGTTTCAGGATGCTTTAGGCTATGTGCACACGTTCAGGAATTCATGCAGAAAATTCCTGACAATTCCGGACATTTTCTGCATGAAATCCGCAAGAAAACCGCGTGCGTTTTTGCCGCGGTTTTGCCGCGTTTTTTTCCGGACACTTCCCAATGCATTTTGGAGTGGGAAATCCGCAAAAAAAACGCAAAAAGATAGAGCATGTCCGGTTTTGTGCCTGATGCGTTTTTTTTGCGGGGAAAAAACGCATCATGTGCACAAAACATGCGGAATTCATTCTAAATGATGGGATGCTTATTGTATACATTTTTTTTGTGGTTTTATAGCGTTTTTATCGGGAAAAACCGCGAAAAAACCGGAACGTGTGAACACAGCCTTACAGTTGGCATGAGACAAGACTGGTGGTAGCGCTCACCTCTTCTTCTCCGAATAAGCTGTTTTCCAGATGTCCCAAACAATCGAAAAGGGGATTCATCAGAGAAAATGATTTTGCCCCAGTCCTCAGCAGTCCACTGATGTTTTTTTCTGGAGAGAAGTGGCTTCTTTGCTGCCCTCCTTGAAACCAGGCCTTGCTCAAAGAGTCTCCGCCTCACAGTGCGTGCAGAAGCACTCACACCAGCCTGCTGCCATTCCTGAGCAAGATCGGCACTGCTGGTAGTCTGATCCCACAGCTGAAACAGTTTTAAAATACGGTCCTGGCGCTTGCTGGTCTTTCTTGGGCGCCCTGGAGCCTTTTTGACAACAATGGAAGCTCTCTCCTTGAAGTTCTTGATGATGCGAAAGATTGTTGACTGAGGTGCCATCTTTGTAGCTGCGATACTCTTCCCTGTTAGGCCATTTTTGTGCAGTGCAATGATGGCTGCACGTGTTTCTTTAGAGATAACCATGGTTAACTGAAGAGAAACAATGATACCAAGCACCAACCTCCTTTTAAAGTGTCCAGTGATGTCATTCTTACTTAATCATGACTGATTGATCGCCAGCCCTGTCCTCATCAACACCCACACCTTTGATTAATGGATCAATCACTAAAACGATGTTAGCTGCTCCTTTTAAGGCAGGACTGCAATGATGTTGAAATGTGTTTTGGGGGTTAAAGTTCATTTTCTGTGCAAATATTGACTTTGCAAGTACAGTAATTGCTGATAAGCTGATCACTGACATTCAGGAGTATATGCAAATTGCCATTAGAAAAAATGAAGCAGTAGACTTTGGAAATATTAATATTTGTCTCATTCTCAAAATTTTTGTCCATGACTTTAGTGGTCAGTAATACTGTTATTCCTCGTGTACTCAGTTAACTGATGCAAAGTTTGTTGAAAGGATAATACTTCTTACAGTCTTCCTCTTCTGAGTAGCAGCTGTGAGATGCTTGGAAGACGCACACCAAACATCTAGTCTAGAGGAGGAGCTTTACTACTGAGAATTTGCAACACATTTTCACTTTCAGTTTCATACATGGGGCATTTGACCATTCATCACTGCTGTACTTTCATCATCCTCATCACCACCTGCATCATCTAATCCATTTGTTTTGTCTACCCACAGGTATGCTTCACCCAGCTTTCCTGCTTTCTGTGTATATGAAGTGCATATAATTCCCACCTGGTATGCTTCACCCAGCTTTCCTGCTTTCTGTGTATATGAAGTGCATAGAATTCCCACCTGGTATGCTTCACCCAGCTTTCCTGCTTTCTGTGTATATAAAGTGCATATAATTCCCACCTGGTATGCTTCACCCAGCTTTCCTGCTTTCTGTGTATATGAAGTGCATATAATTCCCACCTGGTATGCTTTCCTTACCGTTATTTTCTATCCATATGTACTTCACTCCTCTCTTGCGTCTTCCTTGCATACCTGAGTAGCCAATCAACCCCACCCCCTCTATGACCTGGCTTAACTGTGAAAATGTGCTCTGGACACACACGCCCACATCCCCTCTCTCAGCTGTGAGCCCTTAGGTGCACATAAATTCCAAGCCATGTGTCTGACCATCTTAGAAATTGCAGTTTTTTAATTGCTATGAATTAGACTAGAATTGGACTGGAATTGACTGGAAGGTAAAGGAATAGAAAACCACTATAACGTTTCGGTTTCTTTTAACACTCACCCCCATACTACTTTATTTCTTCCCATCTCCTGTAGTCCCTCCACCCAGTAAGGAACTAGTCATTTCTTCCTCAATCCTCCCCAGCCACCTCACCTCCTCCACAGAACTGTTCCTCCACATACAATACCTTCTCTCCAGGCACACACGGCCACATCATGACCTATCCAGCTCACACCTTCTAACGCTCAGTCTGCTGCTCCTCATTGCTGGCGACATATCCCCAAATCCTGGCCCTCATCATCACATTCCCACACTCATTTCGAATCCCCTGCCACGATCCTCTACACGTCCTTGCAACCACAGTAACCTCATACCCATTCATCCTGCCCCCACTCCCCCAATTTCCCTATCTGCACTATGGAACGCACGCTCTGTCTGCAATAAACTTTCATTTATCCATGACCTCTTTATCATTAACAAACTCTCCTTCCTCGGCATCACTGAAACCTGGCTCACCCCTTCTGACACAGCCTCCCCTGCTGCACTCTCTTACGGTGGCTTCCACCTTTCTCACACACCCCGCCCCAGCAGCAAGCATGGCGGAGGAGTTGGTTTTCTCCTGTCAGATAACTGCTCCTTCACCCCAATCCCACTGCCACCCTCTGTTACCCTCCCTTCCTTTGAGGTGCACTCTGTACGCATCTACTCACCCTCCAACTGGCTGTCATCTACCGTCTCCCAGGGCCTGCCACCACCTTCTTTGACCACTTCACCACCTGGCTACTCCATTTCCTCGCCGCTGACATCCCCACTATCATCATGGGTGACTTCAACATCCCCATTGACACTTCCCTCTCAGCTGCCACTAAACTTCTATCTCTCACTTCCTCCTTTGGCCTCACTCAATGGTCTTCTACAGCCACCCACAAAGATGGTCACACACGACCTCATCTAACCTCTCAAACTCACCTCTTCCTCTTTCTGATCACAACCTACTCACATTCTCTTCCCTTTCCACTCCTTGTCTACAACCCCCACCCCACAAACTCTCACATCCTTGCAGAAATCTTAAACACCTTGATCTTCACTCACTCTCTGAATCCCTCCTCCCTCTCACAGACATAAGCTCCCTACACAATGCGGATGATGCTGCCGCTCTATATAACACCACAATAGCTGCAGCTTTGGAATCTCTTGCCCCTCTCACACATACCAAAGCTCGCAAAATCAACTGACAACCATGGCACACCAGCATGACCAAAGAACTGAGGCGAGCTTCCAGAGCTGCTGAGCGCAGATGGAAAAGATCCCACTCCAACGAGCACTTCATCGCATTCAAACAGTCCCTCACTACTTTCAAGACCACACTCGCCACAGCTAAACAAACCTACTTCTCATCTCTCATATCCTCCCTGTCTCACAACCCCAAACAGTTATTCAACACCTTCAACTCTCTCCTCCGTCCCCCAGCACCTCCTCCCTCCCCACTCATCTCAGCAGAAGATTTTGCCTCATTTTTCAAGCAGAAAATTGAGAACATCAGAGACAGTTTTAGTAAACAACCCCCAGAACCCTTCCTCCCAACCACCCAGCCCTCCACCTCCAAAACCAACTTCTCCAACATTACAGAAGACGGACTCTCCACTCTACTCTCAAGATCGCATCTCACCACCTGTGCACTTGACCCACTCCCATCCCACTTCATCCCAAACCTCACCACAGTCTTCATCCCAACTTTAACCCATCTCTTCAACCTATCACTAACAACTGGCATTTTCCCCTCAAGCTTTAAACATGCCTCAATCACACCTATCCTCTAAAAGCCCTCTCTTGACCCATCCTCTGTATCTGGCTATCGCCCTATATCACTTCTCCCCTTTGCCTCAAAACTACTGGAACAACATGTCCATCTTGAACTGTCCTCCCATCTATCTTCCTGCTCCTTCTTCGACCGCTTTCAATCAGGCTTCCGGTCACACCACTCCACTGAAACTGCCCTAACTAAGGTCACCAATGACCTATTAACCGCCAAGAGCAAGCGACACTACTCTATCCTCCTCCTCCTGGACCTGTCCTCTGCCTTTGACACAGTGGACCATTCCCTGCTGCTGCAGACCCTCTCATCCCTTGGAATCACAGACTTGGCCCTATCCTGGATCTCGTCATACCTAACTGACCGTACATTCAGCGTCTCCCACTCACACACCACCTCCTCACCCCCTATCTGTCGGAGTCCCGCAAGGTTCAGTTCTAGGACCCCTGCTCTTCTCCATTTACACCTTTGGCCTGGGACAGCTCATAGAATCTCACGGCTTTCAGTATCATCTCTATGCTGACGACACACAGATCTACATCTCCGGACCAGATATTACCACCCTACTAACCAGAATCCCTCAATGTCTGTCTGCTATTTTATCCTTCTTCTCCAATAGATTTCTAAAACTTAACATGGACAAAACAGAATTCATCATCTTTCCCCCATCTCACACGACCTCCCCAACGAACCTATCCATTACAGTAAACGGCTGCCCACTCTCCTCAGTCCCACAAGCCCGCTGTCTTGGGGTAATCCTTGACACTGATCTCTCTTTTAAACCACATATCCAAGCCCTTTCCACTTCCTGCCGCCTCCAACTCAAAAATATTTCACGGATCCGCACATTCCTAAACCAAGAATCCGCAAAGACCCTAGTCCATGCCCTCATCATCACCCGCCTTGACTACTGTAACCTCCTGCTCTGTGGCCTCCCCTCTAACACTCTTGCACCCCTCCAATCTATTCTAAACTCTGCTGCCCGACTAATCCACCTGTCCCCCCGCTATTCCCCAGCCTCTCCCCTCTGTCAATCCCTGCACTGGCTCCCCATCACCCAGAGACTCCAGTACAAAAGCCTAACCATGACATACAAAGCCATCCACAACCTGTCTCCTCCATACATATGCGACCTCGTCTCCCGGTACTCTCCTGCACGCAACCTCCGATCCTCACAAGATCTCCTACTCTACTCCTCTATTATCTCCTCTTCCCACAATCGCATACAAGATTTCTCTCGTGCATCCCCCCTACTCTGGAATTCTCTACCACAACATATCAGACTCTCGCCTACCATCGAAACCTTCAAAAAGAACCTGAAGACCCACCTCTTCCGACAAGTCTACAACCTGCAGTAACCACCGATCGACCAAACCGCTGCACGGCCAGCTCTACCCTACCTACTGTATCCTCACCCATCCCTTGTAGATTGTGAGCCCTCGCGGGCAGGGTCCTCTCTCCTCCTGTACCAGTTGTGACTTGTATTGTTCAAGATTATTGTACTTGTTTTATTATGTATACCCCACCTCACATGTAAAGCGCCATGGAATAAATGGCGCTATAATAATAAATAATAATAATAATACATTATTAGTAGGGGGGTTGGGGCAGCATGAGGTTAACCAAGTATAAGATTAGATAAGGGCAGTGGAGAACAGCGACACACAAGAATTAAGAAATGTCTATCTCCAGCAGAACTGCTTATCGCTGTTGTTCATACTATAGTTTGATAGGACATATATATTTGAGTAACATTTATAAAATTAATATGAAATTTTAATTATGAAATATTAATACTTTTTTTTTTTAAAGCTGGAGTCGGAGTCGGTACATTTCTACCGACTCCAACCAAAACTAACTCCGAATCCACAGCACTGCTTGGACAATGTATGAAAACATTAGATATTCCACGAAAACTTAAGAGTGGTTATCATACTGTGAAGAGATTTGTGACTGAAACAGAGCACAGACAGAGTTCATGCAGATAAAGGCATAATGAGGAAGGTTTCTGCCAGACAAAATCATGGGATTAAGAAAGCAGATGCCAAAATACCATTACAAAGCAGCAAACAGTTATTTGAAGCTGCTGGTGCCTCTGGAGTCCCTCGAACCTCAAGGTGTAGGATCCTTCAAAGGCTTGCTGTGGTGCATAAACCTAATATTTAGCCACCCTTAAACAGTGTTCACAAGCAGAAATGGTTAAAGTGGGCCCAGACATACATGAACACTAATTTCCAAAAAGTCTTGCTTACTGATGAGTGTCAAGCAACCCTGGATGGTCCAGATGGATGGAGTAGTGGATGGTTGGTCGATTGCCACCATGTCCCAACAAGGCTGTGACGTCAGCAAGGAGGTGGAGGAGTCACATTTTGGGCCAGAATCACGGGGAAACAGCTGGTAGGACGCTTTAAGGTTCCTGAAGGTGTGAAAATTACCTCTGCAAAGTATTTAGAGTTTCTGACAACTTTCTTCCATGGTCTAAAAAGCAGAAACGTGCCTTCAGGAGCAAAATCATCTTCATGCACGACAATGCACCATGTCATGCTGCAAAGAATACCTCTGAGTCATTGGCTGCTATGGGCATAAAAGGAGATAAACTCATGGTGTGGCCACCATCTTCCCCTGACCTCAACCCTATAGAAAACCATTGGAGTATCATCAAGTAAAAGATCTATGAGGGTGGAAGGCAGTTCACATCAAAACAGCAGCTCTGGGAGGCTACTCTAACTTCATGCAAAGAAATACAAGCAGAAACTCTCCAAAAACCCACAAGTTCGATGGATGCAAGAATTGTGAAGGTGATATCAAATCTCTTTAGATCCCTCGATCGATCTATCTATCTATCTATATATACACACACACTAGATGGTGGCCAGATTCTAACGCATCGGGTATTCTAGAATATGTATTTATGTATGTATATAGCAGCCACATAGTATATAGCACAGGCCACGTAGTATATAGGAGCCATGTAGTATATAGCAGACAAATACTACGTGGCCTGTGCTATATACTAAACAAAGAAGTAAGACAGGCAATTAACAGTAAAAAGAAAGCATTTGCACTACTAAAGCAGGATGGCACCATTGAAGCTCTAAAAAACTATAGGGAGAAAAATACTTTATCTAAAAAACTAATTAAAGCTGCCAAAAAGGAAACAGAGAAGCACATTGCTAAGGAGAGTAAAACTAATCCCAAACTGTTCTTCAACTATATCAATAGTAAAAGAATAAAAACTGAAAATGTAGGCCCCTTAAAAAATAGTGAGGAAAGAATGGTTGTAGATGACGAGGAAAAAGCTAACATATTAAACACCTTCTTCTCCACGGTATTCACGGTGGAAAATGAAATGCTAGGTGAAATCCCAAGAAACAATGAAAACCCTATATTAAGGGTCACCAATCTAACCCAAGAAGAGGTGCGAAACCGGCTAAATAAGATTAAAATGGATAAATCTCCGGGTCCGGATGGCATACACCCACGAGTACTAAGAGAACTAAGTAATGTAATAGATAAACCATTATTTCTTATTTTTAGTGACTCTATAGCGACAGGGTCTGTTCCGCAGGATTGGCGCATAGCAAATGTGGTGCCAATATTCAAAAAGGGCTCTAAAAGTGAACCTGGAAATTATAGGCCAGTAAGTCTAACCTCTATTGTTGGTAAAATATTTGAAGGGTTTCTGAGGGATGTTATTCTGGATTATCTCAATGAGAATAACTGTTTAACTCCATATCAGCATGGGTTTATGAGAAATCGCTCCTGTCAAACCAATCTAATCAGTTTTTATGAAGAGGTAAGCTATAGGCTGGACCACGGTGAGTCATTGGACGTGGTATATCTCGATTTTTCCAAAGCGTTTGATACCGTGCCGCACAAGAGGTTGGTACACAAAATGAGAATGCTTGGTCTGGGGGAAATTGTGTGTAAATGGGTTAGTAACTGGCTTAGTGATAGAAAGCAGAGGGTGGTTATAAATGGTATAGTCTCTAACTGGGTCGCTGTGACCAGTGGGGTACCGCAGGGGTCAGTACTGGGACCTGTTCTCTTCAACATATTCATTAATGATCTGGTAGAAGGTTTACACAGTAAAATATCGATATTTGCAGATGATACAAAACTATGTAAAGCAGTTAATACAAGAGAAGATAGTATTCTGCTACAGATGGATCTGGATAAGTTGGAAACTTGGGCTGAAAGGTGGCAGATGAGGTTTAACAATGATAAATGTAAGGTTATACACATGGGAAGAAGGAATCAATATCACCATTACACACTGAATGGGAAACCACTGGGTAAATCTGACAGGGAGAAGGACTTGGGGATCCTAGTTAATGATAAACTTACCTGGAGCAGCCAGTGCCAGGCAGCAGCTGCCAAGGCAAACAGGATCATGGGGTGCATTAAAAGAGGTCTGGATACACATGATGAGAGCATTATACTGCCTCTGTACAAATCCCTAGTTAGACCGCACATGGAGTACTGTGTCCAGTTTTGGGCACCGGTGCTCAGGAAGGATATAATGGAACTAGAGAGAGTACAAAGGAGGGCAACAAAATTAATAAAGGGGATGGGAGAACTACAATACCCAGATAGATTAGCGAAATTAGGATTATTTAGTCTAGAAAAAAGACGACTGAGGGGCGATCTAATAACCATGTATAAGTATATAAGGGGACAATACAAATATCTCGCTGAGGATCTGTTTATACCAAGGAAGGTGACGGGCACAAGGGGGCATTCTTTGCGTCTGGAGGAGAGAAGGTTTTTCCACCAACATAGAAGAGGATTCTTTACTGTTAGGGCAGTGAGAATCTGGAATTGCTTGCCTGAGGAGGTGGTGATGGCGAACTCAGTCGAGGGGTTCAAGAGAGGCCTGGATGTCTTCCTGGAGCAGAACAATATTGTATCATACAATTAGGTTCTGTAGAAGGACGTAGATCTGGGGATTTATTATGATGGAATATAGGCTGAACTGGATGGACAAATGTCTTTTTTCGGCCTTACTAACTATGTTACTATGTTACTATGTGGCTGCTATATACATACATATTGTAGAATACCCGATGCGTTAATACAGGCCACGCAATATATAACAGTGGCCACGCAGTATATAACAGCCCACGCAGTATATAGCAGCCACGCAGTGTATAACACAGGCGACGTAGTATATAACACAGGCCACGCAGTATATAACACAGGCCACGCAGTATATAACACAGGCCACGCAGTATATAACACAGGCCACGTAATATATAGCACAGCCCACGCAGTATATTGCCCAGCCACGTAGTATATTGCACAGCAACATAGTATACAGCACAGACACGTAGTATACTGCCCAGTCACGTAGTATATTGCCCAGCCACGTATGTAACAGGTTAAAAAAGAAAAAAGAAAACATATACTCACCCTCAGAGGGCCCCTTGTAGTCCTGTCGCCTGTGTGCGATACACGCGGCAGCTTCTGGTCCCAAGATTGGTATGAGCGCAGGATCTGTGATGACGTCGCGGTCTGATGATCTTTTTAATCATAGACCTAAGACAGGGACAAGGGGGCATCCTCTACGCCTGGAGGAAAGAAGGTTTAGACATAATAACAGACGCGGGTTCTTTACTGTAAGAGCAGTGAGACTATGGAACGCTCTGCCGTATGATGTTGTAACGAGTGATTCATTAAATTTAAGAGGGGATTGGATACCTTTCTTGAAAAGTATAATGTTGCAGGGTATATATACACTAGATTCCTTGATAGGGTGTTGATCCAGGGAACTAGTCTGATTGCCGTATGTGGAGTCAGGAAGGAATTATTTCCCCCAAAGTGGAGCGTACTATTTGCCACATGGGTTTTTTTTGCCTTCCTCTGGATCAATATGTTAGGGCATGTTAGGTTAGGATATGGGTTGAACTAGATGGACTTAAAGTCTTCCTTCAACCTTAATAACTATGTTACTATGTTACATGACCGTGACGTCATGGAAGGTCCTTCTCGCATAGCATCTTTGGTACCGAAACCTGCCGCTTGCACTGCCGAGGACAGCACGCATGTCGGAGGGTGAGAATAACCTTTTTTATTATTATTATTTTTAACATTAGATAGTTTTACTATTGATGCTGCATACGCAGCATCAATAGTAAAAAGTTGGTCACACAGGGTTAATAGCTGCGTAACCGGAGTGCGTTACACTGCGCTCCGGTAACGCTGGCATTAACCCTGTGTGAGGGCTGACTGGATGACTGGAGGGGAGTATGGAGCGGGCACTGACTGCGGGGAGGAAAGAGCGGCCATATTGCCGCCGGACTGTGGCCGTCGCTGATTGGTCGATGCAATGGTCGTGGGGATTTTGCCACGACCAATCAGCGACTTGGATTCCATGACAGACAGAGGCCGCGACCAATGAATATCCGTGACAGAATAAAAGACAAAAGGACAGACAAAGACAGACAGACGGAAGTGACCCTTAGACAATTATATAGTACTAGATGGCAGCCCGATTCTAAAGAATCGGGAGTCTAGAATCCATATATACTTTATTTATTCAAATGTAAGAATAATACAATTAATAAATAATAGTAAGAAAGAACAAAAATAATAGGCAGTATATGGAGAAAAACACCAAACAAAAGTTCAAAATTGGTGTGAAAATGTCACTGAACCACTTCACAACTAAATATATATAGTTTTGGTAAATGGTATTATCATTTTTTTGACGAAATTCGGCAGGAGCTTGAAGAGCAACGTCACTGGGCCCGCCTCCACGCAGTAGAAACTTGCTGTGAGGTAAAAATTCAAAAATCACACCAAAATGGCGGGCGGAGTGTGTCACAGTACGGCACGTTTCTGATTGGTCGCTCGCAGCAGGCGGCAACCAATCAGACACTGGACACTGTTGACGTCACTTATCTCCGGACATTAGCTCCGGACATTAGCTCCGGACAAAGCCACGGAAGTTGGCACAAATTGCAGGAAGTAGTATTCTAGGCAATTATATATTAGATCTACTATATAATTGTCTAAGGGTCACTTCAGTCTTTCTGTCCTTCTGTCTGTCTGTCACGGATATTCATTGGTCGCGGCCTCTGTCTGTCATGGAAATCCAAGTCGCTGATTGGTCGTGGCTGTTTTGCTGCGACCAATCAGCGACGGGCACAGTCAGGAAGAAAATGGCCGCTCCTTCCTCCCTGCAGTCAGTGCCCGCTCCGTACTCCCCCCCCCCAGTCAGCGCTCACACAGGGTTAATGGCAGCGTTGCCCACGGTGTAACGCACTCGGTTAACGCTGCTATTAAACCTGTGTGACCAAATTTTTACTATTCATGCAGCCTATGCAGCATGAATAGTAAAAAGATCTAATGTTAAAAATAATTAAAAAAATAAATCGTTATATACTCACCGTCCGTCGGCCCCTCGGATCCACAACAGGCCTTTCCCGCTCGAGATGCTCCGGTAACCGGTCCATGCTGCGATCTCGCGAGATGATGACGTAGCGGTCTCGCAAGACCGCTATGTCATCTCGCGAGATGATGACGTAGCGGTCTCGCGAGACCGCTATGTCATCTCGCGAGACCGCAATGCACTCTTCAGACTGGAGTGCGCGAGGACCATCGGTAACCGGCCGCTTCAATCGGGAGGCTCCGGAAAGTGAGTATGTAACTTTATTTTAATTCTTTTTTAACAGGGATATGGTGCATACTGCGTGGCCGGGCAACATACTGCGTGGCCGGGCAACATACTGCGTGGCCGGGCAACATACTGCGTGGCCGGGCAACATACTGCGTGGCCGGGCAACATACTGCGTGGCCGGGCAACATACTGCGTGGCCGGGCAACATACTGCGTGGCCGGGCAACATACTGCGTGGCCGGGCAACATACTGCGTGGCCGGGCAACATACTGCGTGGCCGGGCAACATACTGCGTGGCCGGGCAACATACTGCGTGGCCGGGCAACATACTGCGTGGCCGGGCAACATACTGCGTGGCCGGGCAACATACTGCGTGGCCGGGCAACATACTGCGTGGCCGGGCAACATACTGCGTGGCCGGGCAACATACTGCGTGGCCGGGCAACATACTGCGTGGCCGGGCAACATACTGCGTGGCCGGGCAACATACTGCGTGGCCGGGCAACATACTGCGTGGCCGGGCAACATACTGCGTGGCCGGGCAACATACTGCGTGGCCGGGCAACATACTGCGTGGCCGGGCAACATACTGCGTGGCCGGGCAACATACTGCGTGGCCGGGCAACATACTGCGTGGCCGGGCAACATACTGCGTGGCCGGGCAACATACTGCGTGGCCGGGCAACATACTGCGTGGCCGGGCAACATACTGCGTGGCCGGGCAACATACTGCGTGGCCGGGCAACATACTGCGTGGCCGGGCAACATACTGCGTGGCCGGGCAACATACTGCGTGGCCGGGCAACATACTGCGTGGCCGGGCAACATACTGCGTGGCCGGGCAACATACTGCGTGGCCGGGCAACATACTGCGTGGCCGGGCAACATACTGCGTGGCCGGGCAACATACTGCGTGGCCGGGCAACATACTGCGTGGCCGGGCAACATACTGCGTGGCCGGGCAACATACTGCGTGGCCGGGCAACATACTGCGTGGCCGGGCAACATACTGCGTGGCCGGGCAACATACTGCGTGGCCGGGCAACATACTGCGTGGCCGGGCAACATACTGCGTGGCCGGGCAACATACTGCGTGGCCGGGCAACATACTGCGTGGCCGGGCAACATACTGCGTGGCCGGGCAACATACTGCGTGGCCGGGCAACATACTGCGTGGCCGGGCAACATACTGCGTGGCCGGGCAACATACTGCGTGGCCGGGCAACATACTGCGTGGCCGGGCAACATACTGCGTGGCCGGGCAACATACTGCGTGGCCGGGCAACATACTGCGTGGCCGGGCAACATACTGCGTGGCCGGGCAACATACTGCGTGGCCGGGCAACATACTGCGTGGCCGGGCAACATACTGCGTGGCCGGGCAACATACTGCGTGGCCGGGCAACATACTGCGTGGCCGGGCAACATACTGCGTGGCCGGGCAACATACTGCGTGGCCGGGCAACATACTGCGTGGCCGGGCAACATACTGCGTGGCCGGGCAACATACTGCGTGGCCGGGCAACATACTGCGTGGCCGGGCAACATACTGCGTGGCCGGGCAACATACTGCGTGGCCGGGCAACATACTGCGTGGCCGGGCAACATACTGCGTGGCCGGGCAACATACTGCGTGGCCGGGCAACATACTGCGTGGCCGGGCAACATACTGCGTGGCCGGGCAACATACTGCGTGGCCGGGCAACATACTGCGTGGCCGGGCAACATACTGCGTGGCCGGGCAACATACTGCGTGGCCGGGCAACATACTGCGTGGCCGGGCAACATACTGCGTGGCCGGGCAACATACTGCGTGGCCGGGCAACATACTGCGTGGCCGGGCAACATACTGCGTGGCCGGGCAACATACTGCGTGGCCGGGCAACATACTGCGTGGCCGGGCAACATACTGCGTGGCCGGGCAACATACTGCGTGGCCGGGCAACATACTGCGTGGCCGGGCAACATACTGCGTGGCCGGGCAACATACTGCGTGGCCGGGCAACATACTGCGTGGCCGGGCAACATACTGCGTGGCCGGGCAACATACTGCGTGGCCGGGCAACATACTGCGTGGCCGGGCAACATACTGCGTGGCCGGGCAACATACTGCGTGGCCGGGCAACATACTGCGTGGCCGGGCAACATACTGCGTGGCCGGGCAACATACTGCGTGGCCGGGCAACATACTGCGTGGCCGGGCAACATACTGCGTGGCCGGGCAACATACTGCGTGGCCGGGCAACATACTGCGTGGCCGGGCAACATACTGCGTGGCCGGGCAACATACTGCGTGGCCGGGCAACATACTGCGTGGCCGGGCAACATACTGCGTGGCCGGGCAACATACTGCGTGGCCGGGCAACATACTGCGTGGCCGGGCAACATACTGCGTGGCCGGGCAACATACTGCGTGGCCGGGCAACATACTGCGTGGCCGGGCAACATACTGCGTGGCCGGGCAACATACTGCGTGGCCGGGCAACATACTGCGTGGCCGGGCAACATACTGCGTGGCCGGGCAACATACTGCGTGGCCGGGCAACATACTGCGTGGCCGGGCAACATACTGCGTGGCCGGGCAACATACTGCGTGGCCGGGCAACATACTGCGTGGCCGGGCAACATACTGCGTGGCCGGGCAACATACTGCGTGGCCGGGCAACATACTGCGTGGCCGGGCAACATACTGCGTGGCCGGGCAACATACTGCGTGGCCGGGCAACATACTGCGTGGCCGGGCAACATACTGCGTGGCCGGGCAACATACTGCGTGGCCGGGCAACATACTGCGTGGCCGGGCAACATACTGCGTGGCCGGGCAACATACTGCGTGGCCGGGCAACATACTGCGTGGCCGGGCAACATACTGCGTGGCCGGGCAACATACTGCGTGGCCGGGCAACATACTGCGTGGCCGGGCAACATACTGCGTGGCCGGGCAACATACTGCGTGGCCGGGCAACATACTGCGTGGCCGGGCAACATACTGCGTGGCCGGGCAACATACTGCGTGGCCGGGCAACATACTGCGTGGCCGGGCAACATACTGCGTGGCCGGGCAACATACTGCGTGGCCGGGCAACATACTGCGTGGCCGGGCAACATACTGCGTGGCCGGGCAACATACTGCGTGGCCGGGCAACATACTGCGTGGCCGGGCAACATACTGCGTGGCCGGGCAACATACTGCGTGGCCGGGCAACATACTGCGTGGCCGGGCATATTCTAGAATACCCGATGCGTTAGAATCGGGCCACCATCTAGTATATATATATATTGCTGTAGCTGTGCATCCCTCAATAAGAGACAGGAATATCCCAGTAAACGGTCGGACAGGCCTATGCTGATGTGTATATACATACTGGTAGAACGCCAAGTCCTGACTACTACGGCAGACTGCACAAGAGTTGTCAACTAGGATTTGCAGAGAACTGAAATCTACCTACTTGTATAGCAAACAAAAGCAGGCATCTTATCACAGAATAACTAAGATGCACTGAAAACCAAGCCACTGAAATACCATGGACATTGGCAGCGAAGAGAATGACAACCAAAGCCCTTGAATGCTCTCTGTTTATGCCATAGGTTATATAGCAACGGGTATAAAATACGTCACAAACAGCTCTGGGATATACTATAGTTGCATGTTAGGGTGAATGGTATAAAAGTAAATGTGAACAGAGTACAAGAAATATTTCAAGATTTTCCCCTGGATAAACAATGCTCATGGGCTACCATTCCTATATATTTTTTTTTAATTATGAAGGTAAACTTGTGTTTTGCTCACTTTAGTGCATCACCAAGATTTTATTTTTAAAGGAACCTGTCAGTTTGAAATGCAGTTACCAGAAAGAGAAGATGTAAATGTATAAAATGCAAGTTATTCAAAATCTCACCCCAAAAACCATACAGCGATATGCTCGTCTCCTCCTGTTCTAATACAAAACATCCATAGACTGTACGGCATTTCTAAGCAGACAGGTCACAAAAAGCAACATGTGACAGTATGTACACGAATGTAAGAAGTGAAACTAAAACTAAATACAAGGATGGGCACTTAGGGTACGTGCCCACGATCCGGAAGTAGCAGAGCATGTTCACTGCATCCAAAGCCCTATCTTCTTTTGAATGCAGGTAAAGCCGCATGTGGTCACTGAACCGTGCGCATTTACCGCGTTCAATATATTGCTGCACCCCTGAGAGACACGCCACATGTCAGTGTCCACGGGTGACCCGCAGCAGGTGCACATACACACATAGTGGACAAGGGATTTCAAGAAATCCCATCCACTATGCTGTAACATGTGGCCCCTTAACCCCTTAATGACCGCCAATACGCCTTTTAACTGACCTGAGATATAAGAGAATAGCCTCCCCATACAGTTAACAATCCAGCATCCGTCGGTTGTGCACTATAGCGGACAACTTTCTGCATCAGCCACGATCAGTGTTTGCACCGTCCAAATCTGTTTAACCCCTTAGATGCTGCTGTACATAGTGACTACATCATTATAAATGGTTAACAGAGTGTGGTGGCTTCCTATTTATCCCAATTGGTGCCCTCAGATCATGATTTTGTGGTCCTGATGTTTGCGGTGGCAATTCATGACCAAATAGCGGCCTTAGAGTCTGATTGCTGTAGTAATCTGTTCAAAAGTTAGAGGCATTTAGGTGGTAAAAATACACATTTTCATTTCTGTCATGCCACTTTGCATTAATTCCTGTAAAGCACCTGAATTGTTAATAACCTACCTGACAGCAGTTTTTGATATGTCAGGGGGTGCTGTTTTTAAAATGGTATCACGTTTGGGGGTTTCCCAATATATGAGACCCCTAAAGTCACTTCAAACATGTTTAAGTCCCTAAAAAAATAAATTTAGTAAATTTCCTTGAAGAAATGAAAAATTACTGCTACATTTTTAAACCTCCTAAAATACTATCAAAATAAAAGAACATTTTACAAATGATGCTGATGTAAAGCCGACATGTGGGAAATGTTATTTATTAATTTTTTTTGTGGTATGACCATCTGGCTTAAAGGGATAATCATTCAAATTTTGAAAATTGCTAATTTTTTAGCATTTTTCTCAAATTTTTGATATTTTTCATAAATAAACACAAAACATATTGACCTAAATTTACCATTATCATAAAGTATAATGTGTCACGAAAAAACTGTCTCAAAATCACTGGGATTTTGTTGAAGCGTTGCAGAGTTATTACCACATAAAGTGACACTTGTCAGATTTCAAAAATTTGGCTCCGTCACTAAGGGGTTAAAGGGAACCTGTCCCCCCCCAGGCGTTTGTAATTAAAAAGAGCCACCTTGTGCAGTGTCAAACCCGCAGCAGTTCCTGATCGTGGGCACGCTTCCTTATTTCACTTATGGACCCTCCATTCTACCTCATGGGGGGCTTACCCACTAGATCCCGGTACAGGATGCACCAATAGTAAGTCCACCCCGGCATGGAATGAAGCTGGAGCACATCTCTTGAATGTGGAGCTGTTTGTTAGGCAATCCCTTCGTGTATAGTGGCTGTCTAACAGTAGTGAAAAATGCAGCCGCGCAGATGCCAAAGGCACTGTTACCACACGAGCACGCTTGGATAACGTCTTATCCGAGCACATTTGCTCATCAATACTGTGTGCGTCTTCAAAGGGGTTGTCCAGTCAAAATTTGTTGATGTGAGGAGGTCTGATTGCTGAGACCTGAACTGATCAGCAGAACAAAGACCTGGACAGATAACTTGTTATAACTGGACAAACCCTTTAATTCTTTCAGCACAGCTTTCACCTGTCATACGGTTTCACAAGAGAATTTGTACGTTGACGTAAAGGTCTTCAAGGGAACCGGTCAGCAGGATTGTGCCGACTAACCTACAGTGTCAGGTCGGCGCGGTTATACTGATTACAATGATACCCGGTGATGAAATCCGTCATGTGGTTGTTGTGTAATCTGTATTTTCAGTTTTGAGTTAATGATATGCTCCTGCCCAGGGGCGGCCTGTGGGGGGGCTTCATGGGGTGCTCTGATTAGGTATTCATAATGCAGCCTGCTGACAGGTCACTGACCTGCCTCCTACTTAAAGGGAACCTGTCACCCCGTTTTTTCAGATTGAGATATAAATACTGTTAAATAGGGCCTGCGCTGTGCGTTACAATAGTGTATGTAGTGTACCCTGATTCCCCACCTATGCTGCGAAATACATTACCAAAGTCGCCGTTTTCGCCTGTCAATCAGGCTGGTCTGGTCAGGTGGGCGTGGTGACATCGCTCTTTTCTTCCCCAGCTTTCCGTTGGTGGCGTAGTGGTGTGCGCATGTCGCAGTGACGAATCCACTGCGCGCACGTGAAGAAGCAGCGCGCGATCTGCGCTATTACCCCCTGTCATCGGTGGGGGCGGCCATCTTCCTGGGGCCGCGGGTGCGCAGATGGAGTGCTCTGCTGCACTCGGCTTTGGGAAAATGGCCGCCGCGATCTCTTCTGCGCACGCGCGGCATCCCGCGGCCATTTTCCTGAAGCTCCGTGCAGCAGAGCACTCCATCTGCGCACGCGCGGCCCCAGGAAGATGGCCGCCCCCACCGATGACAGGGGGTAATAGCGCAGATCGCGCGCTGCTTCTTCACGTGCGCGCAGTGGATTCGTCACTGCGACATGCGCACACCACTACGCCACCAACGGAAAGCTGGGGAAGAAAAGAGCGATGTCACCACGCCCACCTGACCAGACCAGCCTGATTGACAGGCGAAAATGGCGACTTTGGCAATGTATTTCGCAGCATAGGTGGGGAATCAGGGTACACTACATACACTATAGTAACGCACAGCTCAGGCCCTATTTAACAGTATTTATATCTCAATCTGAAAAAACGGGGTGACAGGTTCCCTTTAACAATGAATATTATATATACCGTACATACTGAAAAAAAAACCCTTCTACAGGCAGGCACTGGCCGTGGCACCTACCCTGCAGCAGATCGCATGTAATGTGCATATAACTATTATGGTGGAGGTTATCCTCATATTGCACACAAAAAATCCATTAGAAAATGGCGCCCGCCGCACCTGCACTATAGCAGATATCGGTGTATATAGAAGTGATCTGATAACTGCTACTGCGCAGGAGGCGCCATCTTGGAGAAGGACTTTTTTTTTCTCTCTAGGAACATGGTGCTGCCTGCGCAGTAGTCTCAATACACACAGATATCTACTACTTGCGCAGGCGTCATTATCAATTGGATTTGAACCGCAAACAATTATATACACAGTACATATGCGATTATGCTGCAGCGCAGGTGATACGGCCAGAGCCTGCCTGCAGAAGGGTTTGGTTTCCAGTATCTATATATACTACTAGATGGTGGCCCGATTCTAACGCATCAGGTATTCTAGAATATGTATGTATATAGCACAGGCCACGTAGTATATAGCACAGGCCACGTAGTATATAGCACAGGCCACGTAGTATATAGCACAGGCCACGTAGTATATAGCACAGGCCACGTAGTATATAGCACAGGCCACGTAGTATATAGCACAGGCCACGTAGTATATAGCACAGGCCACGTAGTATATAGCACAGGCCACGTAGTATATAGCACAGGCCACGTAGTATATAGCACAGGCCACGTAGTATATAGCACAGGCCACGTAGTATATAGCACAGGCCACGTAGTATATAGCACAGGCCACGTAGTATATAGCACAGGCCACGTAGTATATAGCAAATACTACGTGGCCTGTGCTATATACTATGTGGCTGCTATATACATACATATTGTAGAATACCTGATGCGTTAATACAGGGTACGCAGTATATAACACAGGCCAAACAGTATGTAACACAGCCCCCAAAGTATCTAACACTGGCCACATAGTATATAACAGTGGGCACGTAGTATATAGCAGCCACGCGGTATATAACACAGCCCACTTAGTATACAGCAGTGTGGGCACCATATCCCTGTTAAAAAAAAAACTATTTAAAATAAAAAATAGTTATATACTCACCCGCCAGGATCCAGCGAAGCTGTGCCGAGACGCGCGCGGCTGCTGCCATCTTCCATTCCCAGGATGCATTGCGAAATTACCCAGATGACTTAGTGGTCTCGCGAGACCGCTAAGTCTTCTGGGTAATTTCGCAATGCATCTCTGGGAACGGAAGCTGGCTTAAACCGCACGCGTCTCGGCGGACGACGGAAGGTGAGAATAGCATTTTTTTGTTTTATTATTTTTAACATTAGATCTTTTTACTATTGATACTGCATAGGCAGCATCAATAGTAAAAAGTTGGTCACACAGGGTTAATAGCGGTGGTAACAGAGTGCGTTACCAGCGGCATAACGCGGTCCGTTAACGCTGGCATTAACCCTGTGTGAGCGGGGACTGGACGGGAGTATGGAGCGGGCACCGGGCACTGACTGGACTAAAATAGGGAGGGACTAATTCTCGGCCGGACTGTGCCCATCGCTGATTGGTCGCGGCAGACAGGACAGGAAGCTGGTGAGATCAATCAGCGACGCGGGATTTCCGAGACAGATAGAAGTACCCCTTAGACAATTTTATATATATATATATATATATATATATATATATATATAGATTCAGTATGTAAACTATAGGGGGCAGGTCAGGGAGGGATCAGTGACCTGTCAGAAGCCATACAGATGACTATAATCAGAGCACCACATGAAGCCCCCCACAGGCCGTCCCGCAGGCATATCATTACTTGAAAATAGATTCAGGACACCACCAGTCTCCTCCAGGGCCACTCCTGCGGCAGCAGGGCACCGCCAGCCTCCTCCACGCGCCCTCCCGCCAGCCTCCTCCACGCGCCCTCCCGCCAGCCTCCTCCACGCGCCCTCCCGCCAGCCTCCTCCACGCGCCCTCCCGCCAGCCTCCTCCACGCGCCCTCCCGCCAGCCTCCTCCACGCGCCCTCCCGCCAGCCTCCTCCACGCGCCCTCCCGCCAGCCTCCTCCACGCGCCCTCCCGCCAGCCTCCTCCACGCGCCCTCCCGCCAGCCTCCTCCACGCGCCCTCCCGCCAGCCTCCTCCACGCGCCCTCCCGCCAGCCTCCTCCACGCGCACTCCCGCCAGCCTCCTCCACGCGCCCTCCCGCCAGCCTCCTCCACGCGCACTCCCGCCAGCCTCCTCCACGCGCACTCCCGCCAGCCTCCTCCACGCGCACTCCCGCCAGCCTCCTCCACGCGCACTCCCGCCAGCCTCCTCCACGCGCACTCCCGCCAGCCTCCTCCACGCGCCCTCCCGCCAGCCTCCTCCACGCGCACTCCTGCCAGCCTCCTCCACGCGCACTCCCGCCAGCCTCCTCCACGCGCACTCCTGCCAGCCTCCTCCACGCGCACTCCTGCCGCAGCAGTGTGAACAGCGCCACGTGGAGCTAGAGGCAGGCAGTGACAGGCAGCCAGTGACAGGCTCTGCCCCGCAGGCCGCTCTCCCACATCCCGGAAGCGCCGCACTTACCTGCCCGTCCAGCTGGCTCGGGGTCTGCCCCTGGGTCTGGCTGGGCAACGTGAAGTCGGTGAACTCGAACTCGGAGCCCTGAGTGTCGGCCCCCAGCAGCTCGGCCTCCTCCGTGTCCAGGAAGGTGAGAGTCTGCGAGCTAGGCCCGTACGCCTCCACGCTCATGATGTACCGGCTCGGAAGCGGCTCCAGCGACTGTGGAACCCTCTGGGGAGCTGAGGAACGGGATTCGACCTCTAACTGCTCACGTTACACCGTCACCGAGCGCGGGCACTCCGAGCAGCCGCAAGAGATCCAGCACCCTCCACCGCAATTGACGTCACACGCCGCCGCGCAGGAGAGCTGCGCGCCTGCGCCAAAATGTGACGTCCTGCGCACGCAACCGTACGTACCCCTCCCCGTTACTATGGGCAACAGGAACTTTCTTGGCGGTGATTTCAGCGCTGGTTGTAGAGGGAGACCGTGCTGTGAGGGCCGCCATCACTGGAAGGTGCGTGTGCCCCCTAGCGGTCAGGCTCTGAACAGCTTCCAGGTGACTGTTTCCCATAGTTCTGGCCAGAACGGCCCAGCCGCCCCACCCCCATTATCCCCGCGCCAATAATGAGTGCAGGCCAATATTACTGCGCTCAGAGCTTCTGTGGTCCTGTCATGGCGACACTGTCCTCCCAGAGTCACCACACACCGTGCGGCCCTGTCACACCACCTGGAGCGTGTCCTTGCCGAGCTGCATCCTGTCAGCTCTTTCCACATTTTTGCTGCAGATTTCCCTCATACTAAGGTTACGTTCACATTAGGCGTTTTTTGCTGTGTTTCTTTCTGCATATTTTCAGCTTGCTTCTCCTATAGAACACAAGTCTGACATTTCAGAGACTTTATGCACACAGCTTGGTTGTTTTTCCCTCGGTATTTTGCGGAACAGAGCTTGTCACTTCGTTCAGAGTTTTTCATCCATTGAAGCAATGGGCGGTGGAAAAACGCAGGTAGCAGGGTTTGCTGCATTTTTGTGCCAAAACCTTATAAAGTGGAATGATTTTTTTTGTGACTGAACTTTATTAGCATGCACAAGAGACAAATGTTGATAAAAGTCCAGCAAGAAAAACCTGCTTTTTTTCTGCTGCTTTATTGCCAAGAAAGCAGGTTTTGTTGCAGAGAAAAGAAGCAGCAGAACTGCCTGGCGTAAATATACTGTAATGAGTAGGAAAAATCAGCACCACAACTGCACCTATTTTAGGCCACCGTCCTATCAGTGTATGTCCACGGATCGCATGTCCATGGCCAAAACATGCTGACGTACAGTTTTTACTGACAGCACGGGCTGCATAACATCCCACGCACCGGAGCCTGAGAAGCAGCAGTACGGTTAGTGCTGATCCCCGGCGCCGGGTCCTGAAGATGGCTCTCGTCATTCTCCCCTGCTCTGCCGGCAATAACCACAAGCAGGGAAGAATGATGAGAGTTATATTCAAGTGATAACAATCCCATCAGGCTACATCTGCTGCCGCTAATTCTAGTGAGGGCAGGAGGTGGCAACTGATGGCAGTATTCATCACCCGCCACCTGCGCTATAATTAAATACCGTATATACTCGAGTATAAGCCAACCCGAGTATAAGCTGACCCCCCTAATTTTGCAACAAAAAACTGGGAAAACTTATTGACTCGAGTATAAGCCTTGGGTGGAAAATGCAGCAGCTACCGGTTAATGTCAAAAATAAAAATAGATACCAATAAAAGTAAAATTAATTGAGACAGCAGTAGGTTAAGTGTTTTTGAATATCCATATTGAATCAGGAGCCCCATATAATGCTCCATACAGTTCATTATTGCCCCATAGATGCTCCATATAAAGCTGTGCCCCATATACAATGCTCTGCACCGTTCATTATTGCCCCATAGCTGTGCCATATAGTGCTCTGCACCGTTCATTATTGCCCCATAGCTGTGCAATATAGTGCTCTGCACCGTTCATTATTGCCCCATAGCTGTGCCATATAGTGCTCTGCACCGTTCATTATTGCCCCATAGCTGTGCCATATAGTGCTCTGCACCGTTCATTATTTCCCCATAGCTGTGCCATATAGTGCTCTGCACCGTTCATTATTGCCCCATAGCTGTACCATATAGTGCTCTGTACCATTCATTATTGCCCCATAGCTCTGCCATATAGTGCTCTGCACCATTCATTATTGCCCCATAGCTGTGCCATATAGTGCTCTGCACCGTTCATTATTGCCCCATAGCTGCCATATAGTGCTCTGCACCGTTCATTATTGCCCCATAGCTGTGCCATATAGTGCTCTGCACCATTCATTATTGTCCCATAGCTGTGCCATATAGTGCTCTGCACCATTCATTATTGCCTCATAGCTGTGCCATATAGTGCTCTGCACCATTCATTATTTCCCCATAGCTGTGCCATATAGTGCTCTGCACCATTCATTATTGCCCCATAGCTGTGCCATATAGTGCTCTGCACCATTCATTATTGCCCCATAGCTGTGCCATATAGTGCTCTGCACCATTCATTATTGCCCCATAGCTGTGCCATATAGTGCTCTGCACCATTCATTATTGTTCCATAGCTGTGTCATATAGTGCTCTGCACCATTCATTATTTCCCCATAGCTGTGCCATATAGTGCTCTGCACCGTTCATTATTGTCCCATAGCTGTGCCATATAGTGCTCTGCACCATTCATTATTGCCCCATAGCTGTGCCATATAGTGCTCTGCACCATTCATTATTGCCTCATAGCTGTGCCATATAGTGCTCTGCACCGTTCATTATTGCCCCATAGCTGTGCCATATAGTGCTCTGCACCGTTCATTATTGCCCCATAGCTGCCATATAGTGCTCTGCACCGTTCATTATTGCCCCATAGCTGTGCCATATAGTGCTCTGCACCATTCATTATTGTCCCATAGCTGTGCCATATAGTGCTCTGCACCGTTCATTATTGCCTCATAGCTGTGCCATATAGTGCTCTGCACCATTCATTATTTCCCCATAGCTGTGCCATATAGTGCTCTGCACCGTTCATTATTGCCCCATAGCTGTGCCATATAGTGCTCTGCACCGTTCATTATTGCCCCATAGCTGTGCCATATAGTGCTCTGCACCATTCATTATTGCCTCATAGCTGTGCCATATAGTGCTCTGCACCATTCATTATTTCCCCATAGCTGTGCCATATAGTGCTCTGCACCATTCATTATTGCCCCATAGCTGTGCCATATAGTGCTCTGCACCATTCATTATTGCCCCATAGCTGTGCCATATAGTGCTCTGCACCGTTCATTATTGTCCCATAGCTGTGCCATATAGTGCTCTGCACCATTCATTATTGCCCCATAGCTGTGCCATATAGTGCTCTGCACCATTCATTATTGCCCCATAGCTGTGCCATATAGTGCTCTGCACCATTCATTATTGCCCCATAGCTCTGCCATATAGTGCTCTGCACCATTCATTATTGCCCCATAGCTGTGCCATATAGTGCTCTGCACCGTTCATTATTGTCCCATAGCTGTGCCATATAGTGCTCTGCACCATTCATTATTGCCCCATAGCTGTGCCATATAGTGCTCTGCACCATTCATTATTGCCCCATAGCTGTGCCATATAGTGCTCTGCACCATTTATTATTGCCCCATAGCTGTGCCATATAGTGCTCTGCACCATTCATTATTTCCCCATAGCTGTGCCATATAGTGCTCTGCACCGTTCATTATTGCCCCATAGCTGTGCCATATAGTGCTCTGCACCATTTATTATTGCCCCATAGCTGTGCCATATAGTGCTCTGCACCATTCATTATTGCCCCATAGCTGTGCCATATAGTGCTCTGCACCATTCATTATTGCCCCATAGCTGTGCCATATAGTGCTCTGCACCATTCATTATTGTTCCATAGCTGTGTCATATAGTGCTCTGCACCATTCATTATTTCCCCATAGCTGTGCCATATAGTGCTCTGCACCGTTCATTATTGTCCCATAGCTGTGCCATATAGTGCTCTGCACCATTCATTATTGCCCCATAGCTGTGCCATATAGTGCTCTGCACCATTCATTATTGCCTCATAGCTGTGCCATATAGTGCTCTGCACCGTTCATTATTGCCCCATAGCTGTGCCATATAGTGCTCTGCACCGTTCATTATTGCCCCATAGCTGCCATATAGTGCTCTGCACCGTTCATTATTGCCCCATAGCTGTGCCATATAGTGCTCTGCACCATTCATTATTGTCCCATAGCTGTGCCATATAGTGCTCTGCACCGTTCATTATTGCCTCATAGCTGTGCCATATAGTGCTCTGCACCATTCATTATTTCCCCATAGCTGTGCCATATAGTGCTCTGCACCGTTCATTATTGCCCCATAGCTGTGCCATATAGTGCTCTGCACCGTTCATTATTGCCCCATAGCTGTGCCATATAGTGCTCTGCACCATTCATTATTGCCTCATAGCTGTGCCATATAGTGCTCTGCACCATTCATTATTTCCCCATAGCTGTGCCATATAGTGCTCTGCACCATTCATTATTGCCCCATAGCTGTGCCATATAGTGCTCTGCACCATTCATTATTGCCCCATAGCTGTGCCATATAGTGCTCTGCACCGTTCATTATTGTCCCATAGCTGTGCCATATAGTGCTCTGCACCATTCATTATTGCCCCATAGCTGTGCCATATAGTGCTCTGCACCATTCATTATTGCCCCATAGCTGTGCCATATAGTGCTCTGCACCATTCATTATTGCCCCATAGCTCTGCCATATAGTGCTCTGCACCATTCATTATTGCCCCATAGCTGTGCCATATAGTGCTCTGCACCGTTCATTATTGTCCCATAGCTGTGCCATATAGTGCTCTGCACCATTCATTATTGCCCCATAGCTGTGCCATATAGTGCTCTGCACCATTCATTATTGCCCCATAGCTGTGCCATATAGTGCTCTGCACCATTTATTATTGCCCCATAGCTGTGCCATATAGTGCTCTGCACCATTCATTATTTCCCCATAGCTGTGCCATATAGTGCTCTGCACCGTTCATTATTGTCCCATAGCTGTGCCATATAGTGCTCTGCACCGTTCATTATTGCCCCATAGCTGTGCCATATAGTGCTCTGCACCATTCATTATTGCCCCATAGCTGTGCCATATAGTGCTCTGCACCGTTCATTATTGCCCCATAGCTGTGCCATATAGTGCTCTGCACCGTTCATTATTGTCCCATAGCTGTGCCATATAGTGCTCTGCACCATTCATTATTGCCCCATAGCTGTGCCATATAGTGCTCTGCACCATTCATTATTGCCCCATAGCTGTGCCATATAGTGCTCTGCACCATTCATTATTGCCCCATAGCTCTGCCATATAGTGCTCTGCACCATTCATTATTGCCCCATAGCTGTGCCATATAGTGCTCTGCACCATTCATTATTGCCCCATAGCTGTGCCATATAGTGCTCTGCACCATTCATTATTGCCCCATAGCTCTGCCATATAGTGCTCTGCACCATTCATTATTGCCCCATAGCTGTGCCATATAGTGCTCTGCACCGTTCATTATTGCCCCATAGCTGTGCCATATAGTGCTCTGCACCGTTCATTATTGCCCCATAGCTGTGCCATATAGTGCTCTGCACCATTCATTATTGCCCCATAGCTGTGCCATATAGTGCTCTGCACCGTTCATTATTGTCCCATAGCTGTGCCATATAGTGCTCTGCACCGTTCATTATTGCCCCATAGCTGTGCCCCATACAGTGCTCTGCACCATTCATTATTGTCCCATAGCTGTGCCATATAGTGCTCTGCACCGTTTATTATTGCCCCATTGATGTACCATATAAAGCTCTGCCATTGCTACTGCTGCAATAAAAAAAAAAAAAAAAGGCCATACTCACCTCTCTTGCTTGCAGCTCCCAGCGTCCGGTCCCGACGTCTCTCCGCTCTGACTGATCAGGCAGAGGGCGCCGCGCACACTATATGCGTCATCGCACCCTCTGACCTGCACAGTCAGTGCGGAGAGACGCCGGGAAGATGGAGCGACGCCCGGCAGCTGGAACGCGGACAGGTGAATATAAAATACTCACCTCGTCCCGCCGCTCCTGACGCTGCCCCTGCCTGTCACACGGTCTTCGGTGCCGCAGCCTCTTCCTCTATCGGCAGTCACCGTTACCGCTGATTAGAGAAATGAATATGCGGCTCCACCCCTATGGGAGTGGAGTCCATATTCATTTTTCTAATGAGCGGTCCCACGTGACCGCTGAAGAGGGGAAGAGCTGCAGCACCCGAAGACCGTGGGACGGCAGGGGGAGCGCCAGGATCGCCGGGACTAGGTAAGTATGCCTCAGCGCCCTCTCCCCCTCACCCACCGACCCTGCCACCCACCGTGACTCGAGTATAAGCCGAGAGGGGCACTTTCAGCCCAAAAATTTGGGCTGAAAATCTCGGCTTATACTCGAGTATATCCGGTAAGTGAAAAAAAAATCCAGTGTGAGTTCCTCTGTATTTTCTATAACCAGCCAGGCAAAACTGACAGCCTTGGGCTGCAGTCCTCAGCTGTCAGCCTTAGCAAGGTTAGTTATCAAGAATACAGGAGTCCCTACGCTGTTTAACCCCTTCACCCCAAAGCCTGTTTTCACCTAAGTGATAGGGCCAATTTTTACAATTCTGACCACTGTCACTTTATGAGGTCATAACTCTGAAACGCTTCAACAGATTTTGGTGATTCTGACATTGTTTTCTCGTGACATATTGTACTTCATGAAAGTGGTAAAACTTCTTCGATATGACTTGCATTTATTTGTGAAAAAAACAAAAATTTGTCAGAAATTATGAAATATTAGCAATTTTCAAACTTTTAGTTTTTATGCCCTTAAATTAGAGAGTTATATCACACAATATAGTTAATAAACAACATTTCCCACATGTCTGCTGTACATCAGCACAATTTTGGAAACATAATTTTTTTTTGTTAGGGAGTTATAAGGGTTAAAAGTTGACCAGCGATTTCTCATTTTTGCAACAAAATTTGCAAAACCATTTTTTTTACGGACCACCTCACACTTGAAGTGACAGAAAATGCCCAAAAGTGACACCATTCTAAAAACTGCACCCCTCAAGGTACTCAAAACCACATTCAAAAAGTTTATTAACCCTTCAGGTGCTTCACAGGAATTTTTTGAATGTTTAAAAAAATTGAACATTTAACTTTTTTTTCACAAAATTTTTACTTCAGGTCCAATTTGTTTCATTTTACCAAGGGTAACAGGAGAAATTGGACCACAAAAGTTGTGGAAACCCCCACAAGTGACACCATTTTGGAAAGTAGACCCCCTAAGGAACTAATCTAGATGTGTGGTGAGCACTTTTAACCCCCAATTGTTTCACTAAAGTTTAGAATGTAGCGGTGTGAAAATTAAAAAATCATTTTTTCTTTCCACAAAATGATGTTTTAGCCCGCAATTTTTTTTTTCGCCAAGGGTAACAGGAGAAATTGGACCACAAAAGTTATTGTCCAATTTGTCCTGAGTACGCTGATACCCCATATGTTGGGGGGAACCACCGTTTGAGTGCACGGCAGAGCTCGGAAGGGAAAGAGCGCCGTTTGAAATGCAGACTTAGATGGAATGGTCTGCAGGTGTCATGTTGCATTTGCAGAGCCCCTGATGTACCTAAACAGTAGAAACCCCCCACAAGTGACCCCATATTGGAAACTAGACCCCCCAAGGAACTTATCTAGATGTGTTGTGAGAGCTTTGAACCAACAAGTGTTTCACTACAGTTTATAACGCAGAGCCGTGAAAATAAAAAATATTTTTTTTTCCACGAAAATGATATTTTAGCCCCCACGTTTTTATTTTTCCAAGGGTAACAGGACAAATTAGACCCCAAAAGTTGTTGTCAAACTTGTCCTGAGAACGCTGATACCCCATATGTTGGGGGGAACCACTGTTTGGGCGCACAGGAGAACTCGGAAGGGAAGGAGCGCCGTTTGAAATGCAGACTTAGATGGATTGGTCTGCAGGCGTCATGTTGCATTTGCAGAGCCCCTGATGTACCTAAACAGTAGAAACCCCCCACAAGTGACCCCATATTGGAAACTAGACCCCCCAAGGAACTTATCTAGGTATGTTGTGAGAACTTTGAACCAACAAGTGTTTCACTACAGTTTATAACGCAGAGCCGTGAAAATAAAAAAATATTTTTTTTTCCACGAAAATGATATTTTAGCCCCCAGGTTTTTTTTTTTCCCAAGGGTAACAGGACAAATTGGACCCCAAAAGTTGTTGTCCAACTTGTCCTGAGAACGCTGATAACCCATATGTTGGGGGGAACCACTGTTTGGGCGCACAGGAGAACTCGGAAGGGAAGGAGCAGTATTTTAGTTTTTCAAAGCAGAATTGGCTGGAATTGAGATCGGACGCCATGTCGCGTTTGGAGAGCCCCTGATGTGCCGAAACAGTGGAAACCCCCCAATTCTAACTGAAACCCTAATCCAAACACACCCCTAACCCTAATCCCAATGGTAACCCTAGCCCCAACCCCAACCCTAACCCTAGCCCTAACCCTAGTCCTAACACTAGCCCTAACCCTAATGGGAAAATGGAAATAAATACATTTTTTTTTACATTTTATTATTTTTCCCTAACTAAGGGGGTGATGAAGGGGGGTTTGATTTACTTTTATAGCGGTTTTTTTGGCGGATTTTTAGGGTTGGCAGCTGTCACACACTAAAAGACGCTTTTTATTGCAAAAAATAGTTTTTGCATCACCACATTTTGAGAGCTATAATTTATCCATATTTTGGCCCACAGAGTCATGTGAGATCTTGTTTTTTGCGGGACGAGTTGACGTTATTATTGGTAACATTTTCGGGCAGATGACATTTTTTGATCGCTTTTTATTCCGATTTTTATGAGGCGGAATGAACAAAAACCAGCAATTCCTGAAATTCTTTTAGGGGGGCATTTATACCGTTCCACGTGTGGTAAAATTGATAAAGCAGCTTTATTCTTCAGGTCAGTACGATTACAGCGATACCTCATTTATATCATTTTTTTATGTTTTGGCGCTTTTACACAATAAAAACTATTTTATATAAAAAAAAATTGTTTTTGCATCGCTTTATTCTGAGAGCTATAACTTTTTTATTTTTCTGCTGATGACGCTGTATGGCAGCTTTTTTTTTGCGGGACAAGATGACGTTTTCAGCGGTACCATGGTTATTTATATCCGTCGTTTTGATCGCGTGTTATTCCACTTTTTGTTCGCCTGTATGATAATAAAGCAATTTTTTTTGCCTTGTTTTTTTTTTTTTTTTTTTTTGCGGTGTTCACTGAAGGGGTTAACTAGTGGGATAGTTTTATAGAGCGGGTCGTTACGGACGCGGCGATACCAAATATGTGTACTTTTATTGTTTTTTTTTTATTTACATAAATAAATGGATTTACTGGGAAATTTGTTTTTTTTTTCTTTATTTGGCGATTTTTTTTTTTTTTTTTTTTATACATTCTATTTTTTTTTTTTTACTTTCTACCATTGTCCCAGGGTGGGCCATCACTGTATTAGATCAGATCGTTGATCTGACAGTGTGCATAGCACTCTGTCAGATCAACGATCTGACAGACAAGCTTAGGTGGCTTTCCGGCGCCTGCTCTCAGCAACTCTCAGCAGGCGCCGGCTAGCCATGTCATTTCATGACCCGGAAGGAGTCCGGCGGCCATCTTGGATCCGGGCACTCCTTCCGGGTCACTGGAGCAACGCGATCTCATCGTGTTTCTCCGGTGGGAGAGCGCAGGGAGCCCCCGTCCCTGCGCGATCCCCCTCTATGCCGCTGTCACTACTGACAGCGGCATCAGAGGGGTTAAATGCCCGCGATCGGCGCTACCGCCGATCGTGGGCATTGCTGCAGGGTGTCAGCTGTCATATACAGCTGACACCCGCACCCGATCACCGCGGCGCTCAGCGCGAGACCGCGGTGATCGGTGCGCCGTACTAGTACTGCTGCTGGCACAAATGCAGTGCCGGCAGCGCAGTACTAGTACGGCGCGTGGCGCGAAGGGGTTAAATCAATAATTTTAACAGCGTGGGTTCCACCCCATTTTTGACAACCAGCCAAGCTGGAGGCCATGAATACTGAAACACACACACCACAGCCTAAAAATAGCAGCCAGCAGCTGCCCAGAAAAGGCACATCTATTGTATGCGCCTATTCTGGCGCTTTCCTGGCTCTTCCCACTTGCCCTGTAGCAGTGGAAGGTGGGGTAATATTTGTGAGGTTGATGTCACCTTTGTGTGATCTGGTAACATCAAGCCCATGGCTTAGTAATGGAGGGGTGTCTATAAGACACATATCCATTACTAATCCTATAGTTATATGATAAATAAAGACACAGCAAGTGTAAAGTATTTTATTAAAAATAAAACAAAACACACTTTTCGATTTTTATTCAAAAATAACAAACACAGTTATTCTCACCTAATGCCTAATTTCACTGAATCCCGCTTCTCCTGTAATAAAAACAAAAATAACAAACAATAAAGTCCCTCACCTCTCTGTCATTCATCAGTTCAAGCTCAGTGACTTCACCACTAATCACAGTGAGAATTTTTCACAGTGATCTGCTGTGAAGTCATTGAGCTGAACTGCTGTGACTGCATCACTGACTTTTTCCCACGGTGCTGAGGTCACCGCAATTCGGCCCGGCTGGGAACGGAGCCTCACTTGCACCGTCCGGGTTAAAAAATATCCGCAAGACATGGATTACGGCGTGGGACAGAACGACGGAGAGGTGGGGAATATTGTTGTTTTTTTATTTTTGTTTTATTACAGAAGACCAGGGATTCGGTGGAATTAGGCATTAGCAGAGTATAACTATCTATCTATCTATCTCTCTATATATATAAATGAGCCCCAAACAATCACTAAGCATGTGTATGTATCAGCCATGCCCACTCCACATAGCCCCAACCAATCACTAAGCATCTTTAATTTCACCAGAGCTGTTTAAAAAAAAAGCTGAGCTGCGATTGGTTGCTATGAGCAACAGTTTTCCTTGTAGACAGTTGTGGTAACTGATGCCTATTATTCTTATCATTTCTATGGTGTTATTGTTCTTCTGTAAAGCTGGAAAATAACACAATTTTTTACTGTGCTTACAGGGATCACCCTGCTCTGACACAAACTGCAGGGGGAGCCCAGAATCAGGAACTTCGCTTTGGCATGAAGCACTTTATTAAAGGTACCTTCACACTCAGCAACTTTCCAACAAGAACGACAACGATCCGTGATGTTGCAGCGTCCTGGCTAGCGATCTCGTTGTGTTTGACACGCAGCAGCGATCTGGATCCCGCTGTGAAATCGCTGGTCGGAGCTAGAAGTCCGGAACTTTATTTCGTCATCAGGTCGGCGTGTATCGTCGTGTTTGACAGCAAAAGCAACGATGCCAGCAATGTTTTACATGGAGCTAACAACCAGCTACAACGATAAGTGAGTCGCCGATACGTCACTGGATCGCTCCTGCATCGTTCTGCTGTTGCCGTGTTTGACGTCTCTACAGCGACCTAAACAGCGACGCTGCAGCGATCGGCTCGTTGTCTATATCGCTGTAGCGTCGCTGAGTGTGACGGTACCTTAACTTAAAACTTCAAACACAGATTAAAAAAAAGAAACACAAGACGAATTTCTCCAACCCAGGTATCATTTTAATTGATGTAACAGCGCCAACCTGACAATGTTGGCTCTGACGGGATGAAGTGGGATGTTAGGGGTAGTAGTCCGGTGGCTTTGGCTGACAGGATGATGTGGACTATTAGGGGTAGTAATCCGGTGGCTCTGACAGGATGATGTGGAATATTAGGGGTAGTAATCCGGAGGCTCTGACAGGATGATGTGGAATATTAGGGGTAGTAATCCGATGGCTCTGACGGGATGATGTGGAATATTAGGGATAGTAGTCTGGTGGCTCTAGCTGACGGGATGATGTGGGATATTAAGGGTAGTAGTCCGGTGGCTCTGGCTCAAGGGATTTTGTGGAATATTAGGGGTAGTAATCCGGTGGCTCTGACGGGATGATGTGGGATATAAGGGGTAGTAGTGGTCCAGTGGCTCCGGCTGATGGGATGATGTGGGATATTAGGCCGGCATCACACTGTCGTTTTAAACGGCCGAGTGCAATACGATAAAAAATCGCATTGCACTCAGACCAATGTTAAGCTATGGGGCAGCTCCCAACAGCCGACTTTTTGTCGGCCATTTTCCTCGGTCCGAGATAATCGCAGCATGCTGCGATTGTCTCGGACCGAGGAAAATTCTCGGCTCACTCGCACCCATATAAGCCTATGGGTGCGAGTGAGACAGCGCACACCACTCGGATATCATACGAGTGATGTGCGTTCTAAGCGGACCCCAGCAATGGAGGAGATGGAGAAATTCATTTCTCCGTCTCCTCCGCAGCTGTGCTCCAATCCTCCCTGTGCGAGAGAATCGGAGCACAGACGCATGACACTCGGCTGCTGTTCTGCTGCGAGCACGAGCCGAGTGTCATTAGCATATCGCATCCGATGCTCTCGCATCGGATGCAATACGCCAGTTTGACGCCGGCCTTAGGGGTAGTCCGGCGGCTCTGGCTAATGGCATGATTGGGATATTAGGGGTAGTAGTTCGGTGGCTCTGGCTGACGGGATGATGTGAGAAATCTGTTCATCTTTGCAACGGAAGGAAAAACCAAAATTGTTGTTTACCAAAAGGCTCTTGAATGAGTTGAAAATAAAATTCTATCAATAATTGGGTAATCATAGTTAATTTGTGTTGCAAATCTGTAATGTTGAATATGTGATGTGAAATGTTTTTATGTGCAATATGATCATTATAATTTGTTATAACTAACCACAGTTTGTTACTATGCCAGGCAACGCTGACTCTTCAGCTAGTCTGTTAATAAATTTGTTAACTCTTGATCTGCCTCCTGTCCGTGACGACATCCCGATCCCTGAAATTCTACATTTGGCGTAGTCGGCAGGATGTCGTTCAACAGCAAGGAGGCAGCAGACCAAGCTGTTGGGGGGGATCTAGGTCCAGTATAGTCCTGGGGGCAATGTTAAATAACCTCCCGAAGTTTACTGGGAATAATACTATGCTTTAGAGCTGGACTGAACGGGTCAGGGGAATGATGAGGATGCATCCCATGACCCCTGCACTCGAGGCGGAGGTTGCCATGATGACTTTAGATGGGGAAGCAAGTGACTCTGTCATGCTTCGACCCCCCCCCAGGTGCGAGACACTTTTGACAAAGTATTACAGATTCTGGAGGAGACTCATGGGGACCACACGGACGTAGGGGAGTTACGCATGCGCTTGTTTTGCCGGGTTCAAAGAGAGGGGGAGATGGTGACCCAGTACATGAATGCGCTACAGGAAATCCACACTGCCATTACTAGGAAAGATGGTGTAGGCATAAGGTCTACTGACATAGAAATGCGGGACCAGTTAGTGACAGGCTTGCGAGATGTGCTGCTGAAACAGGCTCTGCGGGTGAATCCGTACATGAGTGCTTGCGGGTGAATCCGCACATGACTTTTTCCGAAGTACGGAGTGAAGTACGCAGGTGTGAGCAAAAGCAGGGGGTGGCAGTTCTGGCGGGGAAGGTCCGGAGCGGAGAGGTATTTGCGATAATGGCTACTACACCCCAATGGGTGGAAGAGTTGCGAAAGGAGATCCAGCATATATGCGAAGAGTTGGCTGATTCAAAAAAGGTACCCACAGTCACCCCAAGTTTACCTGGGTACAGAAGTGAGCTGCTTCCATGTCGTGAGGCGAGAATGCCTTGCTGAGAAGGACCTCCCACATGTTACAACTGTGGAGAAAACGGACATATAGCTCGGGGTTGCGCCAGACAGAGCAGGCCTCTTCAATGACGTCCGTTAAACTAGGGGGCTCCGAGCCTGGGGGACACTGCTCAGGCCTGAACAGTCGAGGAGTACTAGAAGTCCCACAAATCTCGTTTCCATGTATCCTCTTGTCTGGGCTGAGATGGATGGTCGGGCTTTACGCTGTCTGGTCAATACGGGTTCACAGGTGACCACGATGCCCGAAGCATACTTTCGTCGACATTTCACAGAGGCGATGGGGCCTGGTGATCAAGTTGACGGCTGCCAATTACTTGCCCATCCTGGTCGCAGGGGTGGACTGAATGCACATTACTGTCTGTGGTAAAGATCTAGGCTGAAAGGGAGTGGTACTGACAGCTGACGATGCGAATAAAGGACATACTGTTACGCTAGGCATGAACATGCTAAAAGAATTTGAGAGTCTTCTTATTAACAAGTCTCCAGACATGTTTCTAAGACAGTGGAGCCCTAGCACCCCACAAAGGAGAGTTTTTCAGCAGTTAATCCGGGTGGCTGAAGCCCAAGAAACCTCCAGCGGTGGGAAAACACTGGGGAAAGTGAGGGTATGTGCACACGTTGAAAGATCCTCTGTGGATTTTTCCGCAGCGGATTTGATAAATCCGCAGTGCAAAACCGCTGCGGTTTTTCCTGCGGATTTATCGCGGATTTTGCTGCGGTTTTACATCTGCAGTTTTCTATTGGAGCAGGTGTAAAAATGCTGCGGATTCCGCACAAAGAATTGACATGGTGCGGAAAATAAAATGCTGCGTTTCCACGCGGTTTTTTTTCGCAGCATGTGTACTGCGGATTTCGTTTCCCATAGGTTTACAATGTACTGTAAACTCATGGGAAACTGCTGCGGATCCGCAGCGTGTGCACATACCCTAATTGCTCCAGCTTCTGTCAATCGAGTTTTGCCGCCAAGACAAACAGTGCTTACCCTGCCCGTCCGGGCCTGAACCCCTCTGGAAGGAGTTGAGGTTTAGATTGAGGCAGAGGAGGACTACCCACGGACGGGGGTGTCCACCTGGGTCCGAGAACATCGTCATCGGCTGCAGACTTTACATCATCTGGTACAAACCAGGTTTCAGGAACTGGAACATACAGAAACAGCTCCTCTGCGTGGGACAGCTCTTCAGGCTGAGGACCATGTGTTGGTATGAGATAAACTTCCTCGAGATAAACTGGAGCCCTGGTGGGAAAAGAACCCGTATCGGGTGAAGCTGAGAAATCATCTCCGAGGGACCCGTCTACGAGATCCAACCTGAGAGAGACAAGAATGCTCCCACTCGAATAGGTCATCAAAATATGTTACGGCCCTGCCTGTCCAAAGATCCTGACTCAGTTGAGGAGGTGCCAAATGTCCCAGAAATGGTCCCGTCAGTTGTAGTCGATTGTGAAGAAGAAGAAGGCCCTGAACAACCTCCGGTAGATCTAGCAGAGAGGCAAATGCCTGCGGTACCCGAAGCAGCCATTCCAGAGGAAATGGGTGTACCTCTGTCCTCACCTGTATAGCCTGATTCAACTACTCACTCAACTTCTAACTTACGGCACTCCGAACGAGCAACAGCTGGCATACCCCCTAACAGATATAACCAAGATCAATTTGTTTGGCGGCAAATAGTTCAAGGACTAGAAGAGTGTCAACGTGAAAAAAAGAAACTCTCGCCCTTGGGATGGCGAGCAAAAAGAGAAGGGGAATGTAAGAAGATGAACCGGACCAGGAGTACCTCTGTTGCGCTAATTCTGGAACTGTCGGGACTGTCACCATTGTTGCACCGGGCAGAGCTTTCTGACCCAGACCGACTTATGCACTTGTCAGCAGAGGCGGGTCAGAGGTAAAAAGGGCTGCGTGCGGGAAAAAGGCAGCAGTCCTGGTGGGAAGACAAAGCGCGCAGCAGGGTGAGGAGCAGGCCTTGATAGCGGAGCATCTTTTGAACGTAGGCCCACCTTGCACAACTCCTGTAACTGTATCCACTGCTCGTGGACATCAGATGGCTACGCACCCGACATCTTCCGTTCCGGGAGGTGACTCACACATGAGGCCTGTCACAGCCACTCCTTCTGCGGTCGTGCCTGCTGCCAGGACCACCACCGCTCCCCCTGCTCATACTTACCCGCTGCGGCGCGCTCCTGCAGGCGCGTGTCCTCTCCTTCATTCTTCTCCACTCCCTGGTTCTCGCAGGTGCGCGTGCGCACCGCCCACTCCAGCACTTCCTCTTTCTGATTTACAGGCGCTCTGTAACTCCTCTCTGTGATCCTGGAGGACCGTGAACCGGAAGTCCTTCAGCACTCAATTTATTTAAGGCGATTTCTTCCTCTGCTCCTTGCCTGTCTGTCATTTGAGCTTCTGTGACTCAGGTCCACCTTTGTTTTTGCACTACCTGTTCTGAGTCTCCGCTCTGTCCAGCCAGTTCAGCTTCTCTGCCTTTCCCTGGCTTCCTTGTCTCCTCATCCAGTCCAGCCTTCCCAGTGTCCGCTCCGTACTCTGTTAGTCTGGTGTCTCTGTCATGTCCTGCTTCCTTTGTGTCTTCCCCTTCCCAGTGCTCCTTTGGTCTCACCAGTACTCGGCTCTTACCAAACTGTACTTCATCTTACCTCGCTCTGTCCGTCCTACGTCCAGCTTCTCTATTTTGTACCTACTACTACCTGTCTCCGGGTTCCAGCTTCTGCGGCAATAGTCTCCCTTGGGTCTGCCCCTAACGCTCCCTGTATAGGGGTGGTCTACCTGGTCAGCTCACCCTTGGGAGGTTCATTGTCGTGGATCCACTCCAGGTGTTCCAAAAGATCTCACAAGACCAGTGACTGCTGCGTGCTTGCGGCCTAACCTAGAACAGGAGACTAGGCCAGAGCATACCGACTCCTCACCCGCATACACCGCGGAGCAGAGCCACATTCCAGTGGTATCGCATATAGAACTGATACCAGTATGAGGAAACCACGGGAACGGGAACCTTCCTAGTACAGCAAAGACTCTCTGCCTGTATCGAGGAACTGGACCTCCGTCTATCCAGGACGACCCCGAGACATCACGTGCCGCTGTTGTTGGTGCCACCATTGGAGACCGAGATGCTGCAATCAAGAAGCCGACAGACTGATAAGTTTACTCTTCTTCCCCTTTGAACATTCGCCCAGCCCCTGTTTTACCTTTTCATCCCTCCAGTTTCAGTATCGTTATATACTCTGTTGTGAATTTTGTGATCAAGCTCCCTCCTGTGGTCACGAGTGGTACTGCGGCTTCTGAGTTTCCTTCCTCAGGTGATGAGGTTAAGTCGTTAGGTGCTGCTCTATTTAACTCCACCTAGTGCTTTGATCCTGGCCTCCAGTCAATGTTCTAGTATTGGTCTTGCTTCCTCCTGGATCGTTCCTGTGGCCTGTCTGCTCAGCATAAGCTAAGTTCTGCTTGTGTTACTTTTTGCTATATTTTCTGTCCAGCTTGTTTTTTTGGTTTTGCTTGCTTGCTGGAAGCTCTGAGACGCAGAGGGAGCACCTCCGTACCGTTAGTCGGTGCAGAGGGTCTTTTTACCACCCTGTGCGGGGTTGTTTGTAGGTTTTTGTGTTGACCGCAAAGCTATCTTTCCTATCCTCGGTCTATTCAGTAAGTCGGGCCTCACTTTGCTAAATCTATTTCATCTCTGTGTTTGTATTTTCATCTTAACTCACAGTCATTATATGTGGGGGGCTGCCTTTTCCTTTGGGGAATTTCTCTGAGGCAAGGTAGGCTTATTTTTCTATCTTCAGGTCTAGCTAGTTTCTCAGGCTGTGCCGAGTTGCATAGGGAGCGTTAGGCGCAATCCACGGCTACCTCTAGTGTGGTTTGATAGGTTTAGGAATTGCGGTCAGCAGAGTTCCCACGTCTCAGAGCTCGTCCTATGTTTTGTGGTTTTTGTCAGGTCACTTGTGTGCTCTGAACTTCAAGGTCCATTGTGGTTCTGAATTACCTATTCATAACAATACTCTACCTCCTATACTCATTTTCTCCCTGCGTGTAGTTTACATTTGTTAATAAATTTGTTAACTCTTGATCTGTCTCCTGTCCGTGATAACATCCCAATCCCTGTAATTCTACAGCGGAGCGCGCTGCCTGCCCTGATGCTTGCATGCTGACGACGGGGGCCTCTGCAGCTTTGCACGCTTTCTCCCTCAGCTTCTGACCGGGATCCCTCTCTAAACACGCCCCCTCTTCCTGGGTCATGGGGCCTGTCCAGTCCCCTATTCCTTCCCCCAGGAAACAGGGGATGCAGCCTCAGCAGTTCTGGACCCGGTTCACTACATGTACTTGCAGCCTGGTGTTCCTCCTTTCAACACCATACATGGAGGAAAAGGAAAGGGAAGAAGTGATGTTTTGGAATGCAGACTTTGTTGCCATGGTCTGCGGGGGGGGGGGGGGAGGGGGTTCATATGCATTTGGAGACCACCTGATGTGCCTACACAGTGAAAAACCCCAAGTTACCCTACTTTGGAAACTAACCCTAGATAATATCCTTGAGGGGTGTATAGTGAGCCTTTTGAACCCATAGGTGCCTCACAGAATTTTATAACCTTGAGACATGGAAATATGACATTTTAGTGGTAAAATGTAATTTTTGTAGTTGCTGCAAATTTGTCACAAGGTACACAAGGGTTAATAAATTAAACTAGACCCCACACTTTATTGCACAATTTCTCCCGAATGCAGTGCTGTTCCATATGTTGTCAGAAATTGCTTTTAGGCCACACATTAAGGCTGAGAAGGAAGGAGTGCTATTTGGTTGATTTTTCTAAAATAGTTTATGAGCAACATTTGCGGAGCCTCGATGGTGCGAGAACAGCAGAAAAAAGCCCAAAGTGACCCCATTGTTGAAATTGCACCTCTCAATGAATTAATCTACGGCTGCATTGACTATGGCTACGTTCACATTGGCGTTCCGCCAATGTGCGTCGCTGTTGCGCCGGCGACGCAGCGGCGACGCGCCCCTATGTTTAACATAGGGGACGCGTGCGTCGTTTTGGTGGCGTTTTTCGCCATGTGCGTCGTTTCCGACACTAGCGTCGGACGCAAGAAAACGCTACATGTAGCATTTTCTGTGCGTCCGATTTTCGTCGGAAAACGACGCACGCGTCGCAAAACGCGCGCGTTTTTGCGCGCGTTTTAGCGTGCGTCGCGCGTTGCGTCGCCGACGCACGGCGGCGCAACGCTAATGTGAACGTAGCCTATCTTGTAACATCCAACACCAGGCTTTTTTTCTGGAAAATTGCAAACATGCCAGTTTAATGTGCATTCATTGTGCCCCATAGAGTGTAGAGCCCCCATGTATTGTAGCTCACCCGTACATTGTGCCCAGCTTCTGCAACACCCACCTGGGCCGTGGGGTACTCGGAACCGGAACCGGGTCGGAAAGTTCTTTGGGGAAGTCACATGGCCGTGACCCGGCTCCGAGACCCTGGGTGTGCAGTAAAAATGCAAGGGGAAAAGTTATATGGGATTGATTCGTGACGCCACCCGTGGTGTTCGGCAAGGGATGGCCGACGCTGTGGTTCAGGTCCAGTGGGGTCGATGGTGATGCAGCAAAGGTGGTACAGCTCCGCTTGGGTAGAGTGGGCTCCCAGGGCAGATATAACAGTCGGTTCAGGTGGTGGTGAACGTTGGGGTGCAGGGAATAAGCAAGGGACGCAGAAAAGTGCAGTTTTCATTACTTTCTTGGTAGATAAACATGCAATCCGGGGTACCAATTATAGATGACAGCAGGAGTGCAGCTAGCCTGGAAGCATTCAGGGGTCCACCTTGCCAGGAGGGGTTGGAGGCCTTCCTGCTGCGCTCTACTTTTGGGTCCCTGCTGCCTGTAGCTAGCTGCGGCCCTCTCCTGCGTGTTGGCTTCAACCTGTATGGCAGACAACACGAGCCTATCACGGGCACTGCCTGTTCACTAGCAACCCTGGGGTCTTTGTCTGCTGTGGTGCCTCCGGGTGTTTGGTGTGGCCAGGGAGCTTGCAATCTCCTGCCCTCCAGATTCAGCTGTCGGGGCATACAGCACCCGCACAGCCAAGGACTCTGGCATCCTTCTTGTCAGCGCTTCGCTTCGGGTTCAGCTCTGATGCCGCTGCCATTCTCCAGAGCCCTTGTCTCTGCTCCTCTCTCCCCAGACTCACTTCTATCAGACTACACTGATTCCTCCCGACCAGAGAGAGCAGCTCTCCAGAAGTCGGGTCTAGAGCTCCCCCCTCTGGCCTGGAGCAGGAATTGTGGTGCATGCTGTGTATTACCTGGCACGGGGACCTCTTCCTGCTTCCAGGCATGACATCACCCTACAGAGGGAGGCAATGTCACCATGGCAACCGGACTCTGAGGTGGCACATTCCCCACTAGTTAATTTCAGTACATCCCAGACTGAGAAAAAACAACAAGATGAGTTAATATCAACGATAAATAAAAATCTACAAAGTCTTAAAAATGTACAAATTATGAAAATTCCCCCCAAAAAGAAAAACAATAACACAAATACTGCAGCGCCTAGTCATTACACTGCCATCCAGGAATTGTCTTTGTCCACGTACCTGGAGTTTGGTTGGTGGGAACCGCCTTAACTCACTTTGTGTTTCGACCATGGGCGTGGCTACTGTGCACTCTGTCGGTGGGCCTGGTTTTCAGCCACGCCGGCGGCTTATAAGGCCAAGTCGGGGTAAGTATTTATAAGTAAGGTCCTGGCCACACATAGTCCTGTGGCCCAACTCTCCTTCAACAGGTTATTACAAATATTTAAAGGTTCATACAGTAAGTCTCTGTAGGCTCTCATGCTTAACGGTTGCAATTATACACACTATTAACTTATTTACATTTTTGTCCCTATACCGGGCTGGGACCTAACCTCTCGTACTACGGGTGGATCTACGCAGTACTGATATCTCTAATGACTTAACTTGGTCTTTAAAGTGCGTAAAGGCCAGGTCAGGGTTTTTTAGGGCCATGATGCGCAGCTGTGTCCTGTGGGTGTTGGACAGGAGCCCCTCAATAAACTGCTCAGTTAGCAGTCTACCCTCGTCTTGCACGCTGTCGGGGTCAACCTGCTTAATGGCTCGCAGCGCCTCCTGAAGATTAAGGGCATAGTCCCATATACTGTCCTGCACCCTTTGCACCCAAAGAATTTGCTTGACAGTTCTTTTATCGGTGTCCGGCCAGGACTTCACCTCCCTCTGGGCCGCACCAGTTAAGTGGCCAGTGAGGATGCTGACTTTTTGACTCTCAGACAGGGGGTACACTTCAAACAAACTACATAGTCTCTACTTGAAATCGCTCAGTGTGCAACTCCCCTGAGTATTGCGGTAACCAGGCCGCTCCCGGTATGTACAGCATTGATAGTGGCATTATGGCGGCTCTAGCTGCCGCTGGATCTCCAACCGGGTTGGACACTTTCTTCCCCCCTAGTGAACCTTAGCCAGGTTCTGTGCTTCTGCTGGCTTATCAGTCTGCTGCTCTGTAGGCGGGATCAATCGAGCACACAGGGGGTCCGGGTCTCCTGCTTCCCGCCCACTGACATCCAAGCGTGGGGCAGTGCTTCTCTTCGTGCCTTTTCTTGGGCTCCGCCCATAACAACACATCCCTTCTGCTTCTTGCGCGCTGCGCAGCGTGATAATGCCGATTGCCACACAGTTCAATAAAGTTTATGGCACACAGGACCCGGTAGTATCGTGCTACGAAATCCTGTTTGTGACACCAAGTTGCGATGCCCACCAGGGCCGTGGAGTACTCTGAACTGGGTTGGACAGTTCTTTGGGGAAGTCACGGGGCTGTGACTCGGCTCCGTGGCCTTGGGCGTGCAATAAAAATGCAAGGGGAAAAGTTATATTGAATTGATTTGTGCTGCCACCCGTGGTGTTCGGCAAGGGATGGCCGACCCTGTGGTTCAGGTCCACTGGGGCCGATGTTGACACAGCAAAGGTGGTACAGCTCTCCACGGGTAGAACGGGGCCCCAGGGCAGTTATAACAGTCTGTTCAGGTGGTGTTGAATGTAGGGGTGCTGAGAATAAGCAAGGTACGCAGAAAAGTGCAGTTTTCTTTGCCTTTACTTCTTAGTAGATGAACATGCAATCAAGGGTACCAGTTACAGACGACAGCAGTAGTCCGGCTAGCCTGGAAGCATTCAGTGGTCCACCTTGGCAGGAGGGGTTGGAGACCTACCTGCTGCGCTCTACTTTCGGGTCCCCGTAGCTAGCTGCAGCCTTCTCCTTCGTGTTGGCTTCGGCCTGTATGGCAGACAGCGAGAACCTATCTTGGGCACTGCCTGTTTACTATCAACCCCGGGCTCTTGGTGTGGTGTGGTGCCTCCGGGTGTTCAGTGTGGCCAGGGAGCTTGCAATCCCCTGCCCTCCAAATTCAGCTGTTGGGGCATACAGCACCCGCACAGCCAAGGACTCTGGCATCCTTCTTGTCAGCGCTCGGCTCCGGGGTCAGCTCTGACGCAGCTGCCATTCCCCAGAGCCCTTGTCTCCACTCCTATCTCCTCAGGCTCACTCCTAACAGACTACACTGACTCCTCCTCCCAACCAGAGAGATCAGCTCTCCAGAAGTCTGGTCTAGAGCTCCCCCCTCTGGCCTGGAGCAGGAACTGTGGTGCATGCTGTGTATTAACTGGCATGGGGACCTCTTCCTGCTTCCAGGCATGACATTGCCCTACAGAGGGAGGCAATGTCACCGTGCCGCTGGGGTGCCACATTTGTTCTTCTGGATGCACGCATCACATAAATTGTTAAGTGCCTTCTCTCCACTGCAATAATGCCAAATGTGTCTGCTTACTGTGGTTTAGACACAGTGGGGCTCAGAAGGGAGGGCATTTGTATTTGACTGGATATTATTTGAGAGGGCGGGAGCCATGTTGCTTTTTAAGAGACTTTCTTTAACCAGTAACATGGGAGCCTATTATACAGTAGTTCCAGTGAGAGATGACGGACTTGAGAGGGGATTGGTTTTGTGTGGGATAAATTAGGGATTTTAAAGTGACAGGTTGGGGTACATAATACTTTTTGATCGCTTCCAGAATAAGGCTGACATCACATTCTTGTGTTCTACAGTGAACACTTGCCTCAGGGTTTCTGTGAAAACCCACAACAATGGGATTCAGAGAAAACACCCAAATGGAACCACCCACCACGAGGCAGAAAGAGACAGTTCGTACTCTGTTTGGCATCTGCTCTGGTGGTATCCATCATTTTAGGTGTGCACATATCTGTGTTCGCCCACAAGTGTGCACTAAAAAGACGCCTAAAATAGTGAGACACAGCTGGAACAGAGACCAGTCCAAAGTGACTCTGTTTGCCTCGTAAGTGAGTAGCTCTGTCTGGGATTTTGTCTGCCTTGCCATTTTTGGGGAATTTACACGGAAACCCCGACGTAAGCGCTCAGTAGAGAACGCAGGATAAATGTGAACTGAGCCTTATTCTGACTTTTGAGAGGTCGACTGAACAAATAGACAGCAGTACAAAAGTTGTTCTCATTTTTGTGCGGTATAAGGCTAGTTTCACACTAGCGTTTACCTGATCTGCGGCGGGCTGCGGACTTCCTCCGTGAAGCCCCGCCCTCCGCCGCACCTCCGCTGCTAGCTCCGCCTACATCTGCATGCGGCCCACGTACCTATATTTAACATTAGGTACACAGGTCGTGCGTCTGTATGCGGATGGTGCCGCATGCGTCGTTTTGACGATGCGGCACCCAGCATAGGACGCAGCCTGCAGCATTTTTTTTTTCCGCATTGTCAAAACGACGCATGCGGCACCATGCGCATACAGCCGCACGACCTGCGTACCTAATGTTAAATATAGGTATGCAGGCCGCATGTAGGCCACATGCAGATGTAGGCGGAGCTAGCAGCGGAGGTGAGGCGGAGGGCGGGGTTTCACGGAGGAAGTCAGCAGCCCGCGGCAGATCAGGTAAACGCTAGTGTGAAACTAGCCTAAGTGATGAGGCAGATTTATTCTTTGTGTCGGTACAATTACAGCGATACCTTTTTTTTGTTTTTGCTGCTATCACTGTAAAAATGCTTTTTTATAAAAAACGGGGTTTTTTATTCCTATATTCTGAGAGCTGTAATTTACTTTGTTGGCGAACAGAGCTGCATGAGGGCTTATAATTTTTCAGGACATCATATTTTTTTATCAATTTTTATTCAGATTTTCCAGACACTGAATGAGCAAAATCCAGTAATTCAGTTATTGTTTTTATTTTTTGCGCTTGTCTCAGCGCGGTGAAAGTGATAAGACAGATTTGTTTGTCGGGTTGGTACGATTATAGAAATACCCGATATTTTTTTTTTTATGCTTTGCTATTTTTACACACTAAACAATATTTTAGCAAAATGAATTTGTTTTTCTATCATCATATTCTGAGAGCTGTAACTTATTTTTTTGCTGAATGTGCCATGTAAGGGCTTGTTTTTTTGAAAGACAAGTTGGCATTTTCATTTGTACCATTTTTTTGTAATTTAGCATATGACTGATTGCTTTTTATTCATTTATGTGAGTCAGTATGATGAAAAAGCAATATTTGGAGTGTTTGTTTTTTTTTTTTACAGCGTTCGCCAAGTGGAACAACGTGCCAGTTTTATATACAGTGGGTCGATCCGGATGCGGTATGCTTTATTTTGTATGTTTGTTTTTTTCAGAAACTCTGCGTCTTGAGTAGTTAAACGGATTTTTGTTATGTGTGCACTTTTGTTTTGTTTTTACCATTTTACTTTAATTCCCACACTTTCACTGTGGGACATGTATAATTTTTTTATTTTGATCCTTGGTCTCATATACTGCTGCTTATTGCTGGATCTAACAGGCCACCGTACGCTGGAGTCATCACATGATCTCAGTGTACCATAGTAACCATCGGTACCCACAATTCTCATAGCGGGGGTCCGATGGTTTCTAAGGGGATCTTGTGGCCTCCTTGTAACAACTTAAATATGGCTGTCACCATTGACAGCTGTATTTAAGGGGTAAATCTGCCCTGATCGGTCTCAAAGCTGGCCGGTATTGATACAGCAGCCTCCGGGCAGCACTAGTCCCCTATTCCCCATCCCCACATGGCGCCAAGTGGCACTATGAGACATAGAGGCACTACCAGGAGCCAAGAGGCAGCATAAGGCATTGCGAGGTGCCATGAAGCACCAAGACTGATACGGTTCAACTGGAATCAGCATAGGGTTTAATACAATAATTGCCGAATGGCAAATAGACACTAACTAAAGATCATTAGACAATAAAATATAACTTTTAATGATTAATTATAATAATGAAAAATTGTGCTCATTAAAAATTACAAAGTCCAGAATAGTTATTGATGTCCTGATTTGATGAATTGCTGGTATACATCAACGTAATACCTCCTCAAGCAGTGTGATTATAAACTGCTGGGGGCTATTCAGGCCCGGATTGATAATCTTCCCAGGCGGGCAGAAGCCTGCTGGGCCAGCGGCTCTGACCTTCAAAATGGGCTGTCAGCCCTTTAAATCTTCTGCACAGGCCCTGGTGTGCACGTACTCTCTCGGTGCATGAGCTGACCAGGGCCACGGTGGCCCGCGTCAGTGCGGACAAGCAGGAGAGTGTGCACCAGGGCGTGTGCAGAAGTTTGAAATGCCCACGCTCCTGGGGAGTGATTGTGAGGTAAGTATACAAAGCTTTTTTTTCTGCCCAAAATGAATTAAATGGGTGAGAGGGAGGAGGAATTGCACACGATGACGGGAAGGAGTAAGGGGGACTGCACATGATGATGTTGGGGGTTAAAGGGGAACTGCACATGATGATGTCGGGAGGGGGGTTAAAGGGGACTGCACATGATGATGTGGGGAGGGGGGTTAAAGGGGGACTGAACATGATATGGGGAGGGGGGTTAAAGGGGGACTGAACATGATGTGGGAAGGGGGGGTTAAAGGGGGACTGCACATGATGATGCGGAGAGGGGGGTTAAAGGGGGACTGCACACTGTTATGTGGGGGGTTAAAGGGGGACTGCACATGATGATGTGGAGAGGGGGGTTAAAGGGGGACTGCACATGATGTGGGGATGGGGATTAAAGGGGAACTGCACGTGATGATGTGGGGGGTTAAAGGGGGACCGAACATGATGTGGGGAGGGTGGTTAAAGGGGGACTGCACATGATGTGGAGAGGGGGGTTAAAGGGGGACTGCACGTGATGATGTGGGGGGTTAAAGGGGGACTGAACATGATGATTTGGGGAGGGGGGTTAAAGGTGAACCGCACATGATGATGTGGAGGGGGGGTTAAAAGGGGACTGCACGTGATTATGTGGGGGTTAAAGGGGACTGAACATGATGACGTGGGGAGGGATGTTAAAGGGGGACTGCACATGATGTGGGAATGGGGATTAAAGGGGAAATGCACGTGATGATGTGGGTGGTTAAAGGGGGACTGAACTTGATGTGGTGAGGGGGGTTAAAGGGGGACTGCACATGATGTAGAGAGGGAGGTTAAAGGGGGACTGCACGTGATTATGTGGGGGTTAAAGGGGACTGAACATGATGATGTGGGGAGGGAGGTTAAAGGGGGACTGCACATGATGTGGGAATGGGGATTAAAGGGGAAATGCACGTGATGATGTGGGTGGTTAAAGGGGGACTGAACTTGATGTGGTGAGGGGGGTTAAAGGGGGACTGCACATGATGTAGAGAGGGAGGTTAAAGGGGGACTGCACGTGATTATGTGGGGGGTTAAAGGGGACTGAACATGATGTGAGGAGGGAGGTTAAAGGGATTGCACATGATGGGGATTAAAGGGGAACTGCACGTGATGATGTGGGAGGTTAAAGGGGGACTGAACATGATGATGTGGGGAGGGGGGTTAAAGGGGGACTGCACATGATGATGTGGAGAGGGGGTTAAAGGGGGACTGCACGTGATGTGGGGGCTTAAAGGGGGACTGAACATGATGTGGGGAGGGGTGATAAAGGGACTGCACATGATGATGTGGGGATGGGGTTAAAGGGGAACTGCACATGATAATGTGGGGGGTTAAAGACTGCACATGATGATGAGGAGAGGGGGGTTAAAGGGGGACTGCACATGATGATGTGGAGAGGGGGGTTAAAGGGGTACTGCTCTGGAGTGGTACAAGAATGTCCCGTTTTTGTTTTTTTTTGCATTAATATTTTTTGAAACTTAGCAGGGATTTTCTCTGATTACTATATCCTAGTCACCTTCCTTGTCTGGTTTCATTTATCTCTCCTAGTTCCCACTTATACCCCACTTACTATTCACTCAGCATGCATTGATGGTCTTTAGGCTCTTTGTGTGGTTTTTGGTACTGTAGCGCCACCTTGTGGTTTCCCACTTTTTAACATTTCTAGTTACATGTATAAAAAATATTTAGATTTGAGAGTCCTCCGTGGTTGACACCTTTTAATGTCTAACTGAAAAGTTCGTAACAAATTGCAAGCTTTTGAGACTACACAGGTCTCTTCATCAGGCACAGACTAATTACATGTATGTGATTTTTTTATATGTTAAGAAAATATACGTTTGTATATTCTCAGATTCTGGTGTACATTCTATTTCTATACGATTGCATGCAAACCAAGAGCCTCATAAGTATCAAACCCTACTCTCCAGTCTTCCCCTATTTACACCTCCTAACCCATTCTTCTACCCCTAACCCTCTTTCTGTGATATTCCTGTGTCCCCTTAGTAATAGGAACAAGTGAGTATTGTTATGGGGAGTGAGTGGGGAGGCTGCTTGTGCTGTGTGTCCGTGAGCCTTTATAATTGAACTAGATGGTGGCCCGATTCTAACGCATCGGGTATTCTAGAATATGCATGTCCACGTAGTATATTGCCCAGCCACGTAGTATATTGCACAGCCCACGTAGTATATTTCCCAGTCACGTAGTATATTGCCCAGTCACGTAGTATATTGCCCAGCGACGTAGTATATTGCCCAGCGACGTAGTATATAGCACAGCCACGTAGTATATTGCCCAGCCACGTAGTATATTGCCCAGCCACGTAGTATATTGCCCAGCGACGTAGTATATTGCCCAGCCACGTAGTATATTGCCCAGCCACGTAGTATATTGCCCAGTCACGTAGTTTATTGCCCAGCCACGTAGTATATTGCCCAGCGACGTAGTATATTGCCCAGTCACGTAGTATATTGCCCAGCCACGTAGTATATTGCCCAGCCACGTAGTATATTGCCCAGTAATGTAGTATATTGCCCAGCCACGTAGTAGATTGCCCAGCGACGTAGTATATTGCCCAGCTATGTAGTATATTGCCCAGTCACATAGTATATTGCCCAGTGATGTAGTATATTGCCCAGCCACATAGTATATAGCAGAGCCACGTAGTACGGTATATTGCCCAGTCACGTAGTATATTGCCCAGCCACATAGTATATAGCAGAGCCACGTAGTATATTGCCCAGCGATGGAGTATATTGTCCAGCCACATAGTATATTGCCCAGTAACGTAGTATATTGCCCAGCCACGTAGTATATTGCCCAGCACAGAGCCACGTAGTATAGAGACTTAAAAATAAATAAACATATACTCACCTTCCGAAGGCCCGTTGAAGTCCAGCTATACTCACCATCCGCCGCCTTTGCCGCTCCTCGCCACGCTCCCGGGACCACTCCATTGCAAGCGGCAGCTTCCAGTGGACCCAGGGCTGGTGTGAGCAGGACCTATGATGATGTCGCGGTCACATGACCGTGACGTCACGGCAGGTCCTTGTCGCACACCAGCCCTGGGACCGGAAGCTGCCGCTTGCAATGGAGCGGTCCCGGGAGCGTGGCGAGGAGCGGCAAAGGCGGCGGAGGGTGAGTATAGCAGGTTTTTTATTTTTTTTATTATTTTTAACATGACCTATTTTTACTATTGATGCTGCATAGGCAGCATCAATAGTAAATAGTTGGGGACACACAGGGTTAATAGCAGCGGTAACGGAGCGCGTTACACCGCAGGCCGTTACCGCTGCCATTAACCCTGTGTGAGTGGAGGGGATTACGGAGCGGGTGCCGGGCAGTGAGTGCAGGGGAATAGGGGAGGGACTAATCGGACTGTGCCCGTCGCTGATTGGTCGCGGCAGCCATGACAGGCAGCTGCCGAGACCAATCAGCGAACGAATAACCGTGACAGAAGAACAGACAGACGGAAGTGACCCTTAGACAATTATATATATAGATGGGTGAAGGTATTTTTACAGGTGTTTTTCATGTATTGTGACTGTGTATAAATTAGTACATGGATTTCATATTGATTTATACATATACTGACGTGCTAAAATTGGTTTATTGTGATTTAAGTGTAGCCTTGTTAGTATATTTTACCGTAACAAAGTGTCATCTAATCCGTGCATGCATGTGCAAAGTAACAGATATATTTCAGTGCAAGAAAAAATAAGAGAATCTAGACAACCCTCAGGAACCGGAATAGAAAGAAACTACAGTATTAGAATATTAATTTCTGACTAATCTGATCCCCCCTTCCTTTTTTTTAGGTTGTGTTTTGGGAATTTTGATCCCAACTTTACCTTTCATGTCATCCTTTTAAAACTTTGTTTTTATTTCTACTCAATATAAAACCCAGACCCAGTATAAAAAGAGAGCTGAATGCAGATATAATATACTAGATGGCAGCCCGATTCTAAAGAATCGGGAGTCTAGAATCCATATATACTTTATTTATTCAAATGTAAGAATAATACAATTAATAAATAATAGTAAGAAAGAACAAAAAATGGCTGCACTCACCAGCTCTTGACAATTCTTGTTATTTAAGGTACAGTTACACAGGATCCATGAACATGCTTATGAGGGGAGGGATGAAAGACATCAGACTTAGCACGCTGTTTGCGCTTACGTGCGGCATCGGCGGCTTTTCGCTCTGCATCATTACCATACTTTATATCAGACCTGATCTTACGTGCGCCATCATAAGCTTTGGACTCTGTGTCATTAGTATACTTAACAGTGTCCATGCGCTTGCATCTATCCTCTGTACTCTTGTTAGCACGCTGTTTGCGCTTACGTGCGGCAGCGGCGTCTTTTTGCTCTGCATTATTAGTATACTTTCTATCAGACCTAATCTTACGTGCGCCATCAGCAGCTTTGGGCTCTGTGTCATTAGTATCCTTACTATTAGAGCTCATGTTGGCTAAGCTAAACAGCTTTAAGCGTGGTGGTGGCAAACAACAGGTTAATAAGAGGCAGTGTCAGGTAGTAGGAAAATAGCCAGTTAATAATAGGCAATAGTTCTTTGCAGGAATGCAGATATTAATAAATAGGCAGTTTATATTGCAGAGAAATTGCTGGGCAATAATGGACAATGTCCTTATGTGGCAAATAATAGAGCAATATACCCAATGTGGCAAAGAAGAGGTTAATAAACGGCAGTCTCTCAGTATAACAGTCAGTGAATAATAGGCAGTATATGGAGAAAACACCAAACAAAAGTTCAAAATTGGTGTGAAAATGTCACTGAACCACTTCACAACTAAATATATATAGTTTTGGTAAATGGTATTATCATTTTTTTGACGAAATTCGGCAGGAGCTTGAAGAGCAACGTCACTGGGCCCGCCTCCACGCAGTAGAAACTTGCTGTGAGGTAAAAATTCAAAAATCACACCAAAATGGCGGGCGGAGTGTGTCACAGTACGGCACGTTTCTGATTGGTCGCTCGCAGCAGGCGGCAACCAATCAGACACTGGACACTGTTGACGTCACTTATCTCCGGACATTATCTCCGGACATTAGCTCCGGACATTAGCTCCGGACAGGAAGTTGGCACAAATTGCAGGAAGTAGTATTCTAGGCAATTGTATATTAGATAGAAAAAATCACCAAATTAGATTACCTAAAATACACCTACTGCTCACGCCTGCCTAACTCTGGGGATTGGCACCCTAAGAAACGATTTTTTGGCGCCCCCACTCACCGCAGGCTGTCCCTCTCTCCCCTACAATGTCCCTCTCAATGAAGGTGGGAAAACAAAATAGCTGAGAACAGTGGTCAAAAAAGAGACAAATAACTCAAATAAACAAACAAATGAATCACACTTTAGACCCAGATAGGTACCCCCAAAAAGTATAACAACGTTCCCATCACAATGCATATAATGGAGATATATAATACCCTATATTGTCAAATGACACTCCAATTAGGCAAAAAGCTGTCATGGTCTTCACCAATCATCAATGTGCAGTAACTCCATAGCCAGACAGCGATGACATCTATCCATAGAGCATCCGGCATCATGAACATCATCTCCTCCTGATGAACCGTGAAAACGGCGAAACGCGTTGGGACGATACCGGCATACGCTACGTTACCCTATATATTAAGAAATTCCTATTGTGGGTTTTGTCATCGCTGTCTGGCGATTAGGTAATCTAATTTGGTGATTTTTTTCTATATATTATATCTGCATTCAGCTCTCTTTTTATACTGGGTCTGGGTTTTATATTGAGTAGCAATAAAAGCAAAGTTTTAACCCCTTCATGACCCAGCCTATTTTGACCTTAAAGACCTTGCCGTTTTTTGCAATTCTGACCAGTGTCCCTTTATGAGGTAATAACTCAGGAACGCTTCAATGGATCCTAGCGGTTCTGAGATTGTTTTTTCGTGACATATTGGGCTTCATGTTAGTGGTAAATTTAGGTCAATAAATTCTGTGTTTATTTGTGATAAAAACGGAAATTTGGTGAAAATTTTGAAAATTTCGCAATTTTCACATTTTGAATTTTTATTCTGTTAAACCAGAGAGTTATGTGACACAAAATAGTTAATAAATAACATTTCCCACACGTCTACTTTACATCAGCACAATTTTGGAAACAAAATTTTTTTTTGCTAGGAAGTTATAAGGGTTAAAATTTGACCAGCGATTTCTCATTTTTACAACGAAATTTACAAAACCATTTTTTTTAGGGACCACCTCACATTTGAAGTCAGTTTGAGGGGTCTATATGGCTGAAAATACCCAAAAGTGACACCATTCTAAAAACTGCACCCCTCAAGGTGCACAAAACCACATTCAAGAAGTTTATTAACCCTTCAGGTGCTTCACAGCAGCAGAAGCAACATGGAAGGAAAAAATGAACATTTAACTTTTTAGTCACAAAAATGATTTTTCAGCAACAATTTTTTTATTTTCCCAATGGTAAAAGGAGAAACTGAACCACGTAAGTTGTTGTCCAATTTGTCCTGAGTACGCTGATACCTCATATGTGGGGGTAAACCACTGTTTGGGCGCACGGCAGGGCTTGGAAGGGAAGGAGCGCCATTTGACTTTTTGAATGAAAAATTGGCTGCACTCTTTAGCGGACACCATGTCACATTTGGAGAGCCCCCGTGTGCCTAAAAATTGGAGCTCCCCCACAAGTGACCCCATTTTGGAAACTAGACGCCCCAAGGAACTTATCTAGATGCATAGTGAGCCCTTTAAACCCCCAGGTGCTTCACAAATTGATCCGTAAAAATGAAAAAGTACTTTTTTTTCACAAAAAAAGTTTTTTAGCCTCAATTTTTTCATTTTCACATGGACAACAGGATAAAATGGATCCTAAAATTTGTTTGGCAATTTCTCCTGAGTACACCGATACTTCACATGTGGGGGTAAACCACTGTTTGGGCACATGGTAAGGCTCGGAAGGGAAGGAGCGCCATTTGACTTTTTGAATGAAAAATTATCTCCATCGTTAGCGGACACCATGTCGCGTTTGGAGAGACCCTGTGTGCTTAAACATTGGAGCTCCCCCACAAGTGACCCCATTTTGGAAACTGGACCCCCCAAGGAACTTATCTAGATGCCTAGTGAGCACTTTAAACCCTCAGGTGCTTCACAAATTGATCCGTAAAAATGAAAAAGTACTTTTTTTTCACAAAAAATTTATTTTCGCCTCAATTTTTTCATTTTCACATGGGCAACAGGATAAAATGGATCCTAAAATTTGTTGAGCAATTTCTCCCGAGTACGCCGATACCTCATATGTGGGGGTAAACCACTGTTTGGGCACACGGCAGGGCTCGGAAGGGAAGGCGCGCCTTTTAACTTTTTGAATGGAAAATTAGCTCCAATTGTTAGCGGACACCATGTCGCATTTGGAGAGCCCCTGTGTGCCTATGCAATGGAGCTCCCCCACAAGTGACCCCATTTTGGAAACTAGACCCCCCAAGGAACTTATCTAGATGGATACTGAGCACTTTAAACCCCCAGGTGCTTCACAGAAGTTTATAATGCAGAGCCATGAAAATAAAAAATAATTTTTCTTTTCTCAAAAATGATTTTTTAGCCTGGAATTTCCTATTTTGCCAATGGTAATAGGAGAAATTGGACCACAAATGTTGTTGTCCAGTTTGTCCTGAGTATGCAGATACCCCATATGTGGGGGTAAACCACTGTTTGGGCGCACGGCAGGGCTCAGAAGGGAAGGCACGCCATTTGGCTTTTTAAATGGAAAATTATCTCCAATCATTAGCGGACACCATGTCGCGTTTGGAGAGCCCCTGTGTGCCTAAACATTGGAGATCCCCCACAAATTACCCCATTTTGGAAACTAGACCCCCAATGGAACTAATCTAGATGTGTAGTGAGCACTTTGAACCCTCAAGTGCTTCACAGAAGTTTATAACGCAGAGCCATGAAAATAAAAAAAAAAAATTATTTTCTCAAAAATGAATTTTAGCCCGCAATTTTTTATTTTCCCAAGGGTAACAGGAGAAATTTGACCCCAAAAGTTGTTGTCCAGTTTCTCCGGAGTACGCTGATACCCCATATGTGGGGGTAAACCACTGTTTAGGCACATGCTGGGGCTCGGAAGTGAAGTAGTGACGTTTTGAAATGCAGACTTTGATGGAATGCTCTGTGGGCGTCACATTGCGTTTGCAGAGCCCCTGATGTGGCTAAACAGTAGAAACCCCCCACAAGTGTCCCCATTTTGGAAACTAGACCCCGAAAGGAACTTATCTAGATGTGAGGTGAGCACTTTGAACCCCCAAGTGCTTCACAGAAGTTCATAACACAGAGCAGTGAAAATAATAAATACGTTTTCTTTCCTCAAAATAATTTTTTAGCCCAGAATTTTTTATTTTCCCAAGGGTTACAGGAGAAATTGGACCACAAAAGTTGTTGTCCAGTTTCTCCTGAGTACGCTGATACCCCATGTGTGGGGGTAAACCACTGTTTGGGCACACGTGGGGGCTCAGAAGGGAAGTAGTGACTTTTGAAATGCAGACTTTGATGGAATGGTCTGCGGGCGTCACGTTGCGTTTGCAGAGCCCCTGGTGTGCCTAAACAGTAGAAACCCCCCACAAGTGACCCCATTTTGGAAACTAGACCCCCCAAGGAACTTATCTAGATATGTGGTGAGCACTTTGAACCCCCAAGTGCTTCACAGACGTTTACAACGCAGAGCCGTGAAAATAAAAAATCATTTTTCTTTCCTCAAAAATGATGTTTTAGCAAGCAATTTTTTATTTTCTCAAGGGTAACAGGAGAAATTGGACCCCAGTAATTGTTGCGCAGTTTGTCCTGAGTATGCTGGTACCCCATATGTGGGGGTAAACCACTGTTTGGGCACACGTCGGGGTTCGGAAGTGAGGGAGCACCATTTGAATTTTTGAATACAAGATTGGCTGGAATCAATGGTGGCGCCATGTTGCGTTTGGAGACCCCCTGAAGTGCCTAAACAGTGGAAACCCCTCAATTCTACCTCCAACACTAACCCCAACACACCCCTAACCCTAATCCCAACTGTAGCCATAACCCTAATCACAACCCTAACCCCAACACACCCCTAACCACAACCCTAACCCCAACACACCCCTAACCACAACCCTAATTCCAACCCTAACCCTAAGGCTATGTGCCAACGTTGCGGATTCGTATGAGATTTTTCAGCACCATTTTTGAAAAATCCGCGGGTAAAAGGCACTACGTTTTACCTGCGGATTTACCGCGGATTGCCAGTGTTTTTTGTGCGGATTTCACCTGCGGATTCCTATTGAGGAACAGGTGTAAAACGCTGCAGAATCCGCACAAAGAATTGACATGCTGTGGAAAATACAACGCAGCGTTCCCGCGCGGTATTTTCTGCACCATGGGCACAGCGGATTTGGTTTTCCATATGTTTACATGGTACTGTAAACCTGATGGAACACTGCTGCGGATCCTCAGCCAAATCCGCACCGTGTGCACATAGCCTAATTCTAAAGGTATGTGCACACGCTGCAAAAAACGCTGCGGATCCGCAGCAGTTTCCCATGAGTTTACAGTACAATGTAAACCTATGGGAACCAAAAATCGCTGTACACATGCTGCGGAAAAACTGCACGGAAACGCAGCGGTTTACATTCCGCAGCGGTTTACATTCCGCAGCATGTCACTTCTTTCTGCGGATTCCGCAGCGGTTTTACAACTGCTCCAATAGAAAATCGCAGTTGTAAAACCGCAGTGAAATGCGCAGAAAAACCGCGGTAAATCCACGATAAATCGGCAGCGGTTTAGCACTGTGGATTTTTCAAATCCGCTGCGGAAAAATCCGCATAGGACCAGAATATGTGTGCACATACCGAAACCCTAACCCTACCCCTAACCCCTAACCCTACCCCTAACCCTACCCCTAACCCTACCCCTAGTTCTTACCCCAACCTTAGTGAAAAAAAAAAAAATTCTTTATTTTTTTTATTGTCCCTATCTATGGGGGTGACAAAGGGGGGGGGGTCATTTACTATTTTTTTTATTTTGATCACTGAGATAGGTTATATCTCAGTGATCAAAATTCACTCTGGAACGAATCTGCCAGCCGGCAGATTCGGCGGGCGCACTGCACATGCGCCCGCCATTTTGGAAGATGGCGGCGCCCAGGAAAGAAGACGGACGGACCTCGGGCGGCCAGGTAAGTATAAGGGGGGGAGATCAGGGCACGGGGGGGGGGGCGTCGGAGCACGGGGGGGTGGATCGGAGCATGGGGGGGGGTGGATCGGAACACGGGAGGGAGGATTGGAGCACGGGGGAGGATTGGAGCACGGGGTGAGGGATCGCTGTGCGGGGGGGGGGGTGGATCGGAGCACGGGGGGGGTCGCTGTGTGCGGGGGGGGATCGGAGTGCGGGGGGGTTTGATTGGAGCGCGGGGGGTGTGATTGGTGCACGGGGGAAGCGGACAGGAGGACGGGGGAGCGGAGCACAGGACGGAGGGGAGCGGACCACAGATCGGGGGGCTGGGGGGGCGATCGGAGGGGTGGGGTGGGTGCACATAAGTGTTTCCAGCCATGGCCGATGATATTGCAGCATCGGCCATGGCTGGATTGTAATATTTCACCAGTTTTTTAGGTGAAATATTACAAATCGCTCTGATTGGCAGTTTCACTTTCAACAACCAATCAGAGCGATCGTAGCCACGAGGGGGTGAAGCCACCCCCCCTGGGCTAAACTACCACTCCCCCTGTCCCTGCAGATCGGGTGAAATGGGAGTTAACCCTTTCACCCGGCCTGCAGGGATGCGATCTTTCCATGACGCATATGCTGCGTCATGGGTCGGAATGGCACCGACTTTCATGACGCAGCGTATGCGTCAAAGGTCGGGAAGGGGTTAAAGGGATTACATGCATATACAATTAATTTTTGATTCCTGGAGATTCTGTTTTCTTAGTGGTTTTCAACTTTACCTTTCAGTCAGTCAGAGAAGTATCAATGACAGTTTTCTTTTTTCAGGTTTTTTTTCTCTTTTATTTCATTCTTCGTACAATATATTGAATGTATCTAATTTATATATGTATTACACGGTGTGATGCAGTGACCCCTGTTACAGGCAGGGCTGTGGAGTCGGTAAGCCACAGTTGCGACTCCGACTCCTGGATTTTATCAGGTTCCGACTCCGACTCCGGCTCCGACTCAGACGCATTCATAAATGGCCAATTCGTAACAATAAATTTACTGTTGTCAAATATTAACATCGTGCTTATTTAGTTTCTCACCATCATATAAGTAATCAGACCACTTAGAGCAAAAACTATATTTATTAGAATTCAATTAGAATATAGCAAATAACTTTTATAAACTTTTCTAAACTTTTGTAAGTAAATATGCAATAAACACTGCTATGCAGTTAATAAGAAGAAATCTATACATTTGTCATCAGAAAAAGTATTGCCTCTGTCAGATCCTCCTTCATGGATGCCCTGATCTTGGCTTCACAGCATTTGTTTTCGTCTGGATCATTTGTCATACACTGACAGACATAATGTTTTCTATCTTGAGTGATGGTGAAATGTTCAAATACAGCTGATTTAATGTGACGCTTCTTTGACATTCTCAGGTTTTTAATTCTGCACTCACAATCCAAATGACAATTGTTTTTCCTAAAAACAATTGTACAAAATTATTGCCAGGTCAAACAACTGATATAGTGGTCAGTAATACTGTTATTCCTCATGTACTCACAGTTAACTGATGCAAAGTTTGTTGAAAGGATAATACTTCTTACAGTCTTCCTCTTCTGAGTAGCAGCTGTGAGATGCTTGGAAGACGCACACCAAACATCTAGTCTAGAGGAGGAGCTTTACTACTAAGAATTTGCAACACATTTTCACTTTCAGTTTCATACATTGTAAGTAGGGGGGTTGGGGCAGCATGAGGTTAACCAAGTATAAGATTAGATAAGGGCATTGGAGAACAGTGACACACAAGAAGTAAGAAATGTCTCTATCTCCAGCAGAACTGCTTATCAGTGTTGTTCATAGTTTGATAGAACATATATATTTGAGTAACATTTATAAAATTCATATGAAAGTTCAATTATGAAATATTAATAAAATTTTTTTAAAGCTGAAGTCGGAGTCGGTACATTTCTACCGACTCCGACTCCAACCAAAACTAACTCCGACTCCACGACTCCAACTCCACAGCCCTGGTTACAGGTAGGGGGTGCTGCATGGTCTTCCTGAATAGCACCTGGACAGGCCACACACCTGTGTGTTGGACGGTCCCAGGTGGGGACGGACATCCTGAATAGCGCACTGTGGAAAGCTTCTGTGTTGGGAGCAGGGGCTGGCTGGCACTTTTCAGCCTGGGGGGCAATCACAAGGCAGTGGCCCTCCTTTTCCCTACTTATCTCTGGGCATTGTATTAAAGCAGCAGAGATAGCACGCTTTAAAAACAGGCTGGTACATAGATATGGGATCAGAACCGAGCTTGCTCCAGAGATATGGGCGCAGAACCGAGCTTACTACAGTGAGTTCGCTTTTCCAAGCTACACATTCAGGTTGGTGCACTATGGGCATTCTCTTCCCTTCATTATACATGATATAACAAACTGTGTGTCATCTATGGATTGATATCTTGGTACAATCCCCTCAGTTTTGGCCTAACTTCATAATATGTGATCTTTGGCTTTTGTCATAATTCCTTCTGTATTACTTTGACCCGTATGTTTATCTGGATTATACGGAAATCTTATACTTTGGATCTATGTACTAATTGTTGAATAGGAATTACCAACGGTCACAACCACATTTCTTAGTGGTATACTCTATACGTGGCTATCTGTTGTGGGAGTACTTATGCATATTTGTATTACTTCCTGTTTTTTGCCATACAACCTGACCAACTGTTTTGCGTACGTGGCACTTAGATGTCATTTACACCCTGATTCTTTTTGCATATAATTGTCTCTATGATCATATGACTATGTTTTTTTAATTGTCTTAATAAAATTTCTATACATTTTTAAGATATGGTCTAAGGCCCACTTCTTTTGTTTGGTTCTAGAAAGGAGCTTACTACAGAGATATGGGAGCAGAACGGAGCTTACTACAGAGATATGTGCACAGAACCAAGCTTACTACATCGGTATAGGAGCAGAACCGAGCTTACTACAAGGATAAGAGAGCAGAACCGAGCTTAATACAGAGAAAAGGGAGCAGAACAGAGCTTACTACAGAGATATGTAACCGTCAGGTGAATTGCGGTCTCAGGGGAGCGCATAGGAGGCAGATGGTTCGGATAGATGAATATTCCCCTGCAGCTCCAGCCGTGTGCCTCCAATAGAGGATGGATGCAATAGTAAAATAAAATTACGGTCTATGGAGCGCTAGGAAATACAGGACATAGGTGTTTTTGGTGAATCCACAATGAGTTTCGACGGTACCCCGTCTTCATCAGGTGGAGATGTATTAATAACACACAGGAAGAGGTATTTAAACAAGATTCGACCAATCAAAATGCAATCATCATTTCACATGATGGTGTCACATGACGAAGTAAAATCACATAGGAACCACGTACATAATGACAAAGGATTGGCAAAAATGAGACAGACAATAAATACAAACATCATAAAAAATACAATCTCATCTCATTGAAATTCTTCAATGCCCAATTGTGTCCTGTTAACAATTGATGTCCAAGCCCTATACACTAATAGACCCCATGACCGTGGTTTAGAAGCAATGGACCAATTTCTTTCAACAGATGACCAATTACCCACATTACAAAAGGATTTTTTTTAAATGTCATTAGTTTTGTCCTTAGTAATAATGTGTTCATTTTTGAGCATTTTTTCTACCGTCAGGATAAGGGCTGCGCGATGGGGATGAGATTCGTCCCCAGTTACGCAAATCTGTATATGGGAGCCTTTGAGTCCGTCTTCATCGCGCAGCCGTACCTGGCTAGTGGTAAAATAGCCCTTTACCGCCTGTTCATAGAATATCTGAGTCATGAATAAGACTGCCGAGTGCAGTCGAAATGCGTCGACTGGGTCATGTCGACCATGTACATTTTCTTTTGTATGCACTATATTTTCTTTTGAAAACGAAAAGGAAAATCCAGTCCTGTTGACTGGACTTCAATTTTTTCTATTTAAATTAATATGCCTTGGAGATCGCAGTCACCCAGTTCAAGAGTTGTGGACAGCAATCCATGCCAAATTTGAGCAATGGCTGTCTCTACTTAACCTGGGGCCAGGGAAGGCAAACCTGGTGGCGGCTCTACACCAGGCCAATCAAACACATGTGCCTTCCATGACTCAAGTTCTCAACATGGTGGCACAGCAATTTTTCCGCCACTATCCCGGCTTGGATGCGCTGCTGCAGAAAGCACGGTCGCTGTGTGCTCACTTTCACCATTCGCACCCCACAGGTCATTGACTTGCATGGCTACAGAGGTCTTTCGGAATACTGGTTAACTGATTTGCGATGTACTGACAAGGTGCAATTGCACTCTGCACATGTTGCAGTGACAGTGGCAGCAGCAACAAGCCCTGGTGTAGTATGTCCTTTTGTATAGCCTGGGTCAACGCAGTGCGGACGTGGTGCAAATCACCTTGCAGAGTGGGCACAGATGAAGGACCTCTACACCTTTCTGCTCAGTTTTGAAATGGCTACTAAGATGGTTACCACTGATGATGCAGTCGCTATCATCAGCATCACTATTCCAGTCATCTATATGCTGGAGCAAATTTTGAATAGTCTGTGGGAGGAGATGGTGGTCCCAGAGGAAGAAGTGGAAGCAGAGGAGGATGCAGAAGGGCTAACAATATCTCTAAGTTCCGGACTTTCGTCTCACTGGTAGGTGCCATGATAGGGTGGATTACAGCGATTGAGGGGGGCTCATTGCACCAGACAAACTGTTACTGAAGGTGCAGGAGCAAATGGAGGAGGAAGAGGTGATGGGCGTGCGACAGCAGTTGAAGAAGATAATGATCCCGTCTATGTTTCTGTGGTTGGCGAGAGGGGACGGAGGAAGCAAGCTTGAATGTTACCCAGCCACCAACACATCATGGACTTGGACCTCATGGAAAAGCCCGACACATGAGTGCCTTCTTGCTGCACTGTCACGGGGTTACTGTGACAGTGTGGAGCCAGAAGACCGCAGCGTCTGATTGCTCCTACTCCGGTACTGAGAAGAAGCACTTTTCCTTCATTTTAAATCTGTTTATTTCTTCTGGCAGAACAGGGGATAATCGGACATGTCAGAAATCCCTGTGCCCACAACTGTACTCGGTTAGCCACTCCATTCCCTTTATAATCTGGGCTCTTTTACTAATCCTCGTCAGAGCTAGCATTTGCTGCATGGCTAATGGTGGGAGAGGAGCACATATGAGAAGGAAAGTTGAAGGAGTTAATAGTGACTTGGTTTATATGCGTGGTAATTCCTTATCCTCTGTTTTTGTTTATTCCTCTACCTTCACACCCCGGTGCATTCCTCTGTTACATGCGAGTGAATATTTTGTATGCCTGGAGTTTTCTCTTAACCCTTGTCCATGTTGCCTTGTTTGTCGGGTTGGTGTACTACGATGCACAGTAGTGCCCCCCCTTTCCCTGGTTGGGGGAGGAGAACAGATGGAGGGCTAACTTAGGTGATAAGGCAAGGGCGGAGGCCCCGTCATCTTTGCCATCTGAAGTATCCCGGGGAGCAGGGTGAGCTAGGACACCCCTGGTGTTAGGGACAGGGATGGAGCCCCTGGTCCCCTGACAGCTGTGTAGTGACAGCATGCTTTTGCTATTGCTGCTGATGTTACAAACAATTTTTTTAAATGAAGAAACTCTTAAGTTGGGTTTCCATCTGGTGGGTTGCCTGTAGTGGAAGGAGTCTAAGAGCACCATTATGCTATTTCTACTCTGGCGAAATTGATGCCACCTTAGTGGTGTGTGACAATTTTTGGAAATGTGGAAACTCAAAGTTTGGTCTCCATCTGGTGTGTTGCCTTTAGTGGAAGGGCCCATTATACTATTTGTACTCTGGGGATATTGATGTCACTTTAGTGGTGTGTGGAAATAATTTTTTGAAATGTTTGCACTCCAAGTTGGGTCTCCTTCATGTGTGTTGCCTGTAACAGTAGGGCTCCAAGACCAGCATGCCTGCACTTATTTTCAGTAAACTACCTGTGTTACAATCTTTAAAAATATCTAATGTTAGTGGTATACCAAGCTGATATTTGTGCCACCTGAGTTGGCTGCGCAGAACAACAGTTTGAGCTGTGGCATGGGGTATCAGGGATTCCAGCAAAGAAGGCTTACACTGGTCTCTCACCCACCTCATTTTAATTTAAACTTAGAAATGCATGCCCTCACCTTAATACCTCATGCATGGCATATATCAGACGGCTGCTGTGCCATTCTAAAATTTCTACTGTGGGTGAATTGATCAGTCAACTACCTGTATTAATATCATTACATTTTTCTAAGATTTGGGGTCTACCAAGATGATATTTGTGCCACCTGAGTGTGGCTGAGCAATAGTAAAGTCAATTCAAAGCTCTAAATGCTGGCCCAGTCCCTGATGCCTCGTGCATGGCTCATGGCTGACTGCTGCTGTGCCATTATAGAATTTCTACTGTGGGTGAATTGATGATCAGTCAACTAACTGTGTTATTATCATAAAAAAATTCTACCAATAGTACTCTACAAAACTGATGTTTGTGGCAACTGAGTGTGGCTGAGCAAAAATTCAGTTTGAGCTGTTGCATGAGGTATCAGGGCTCCCAGTAAAGAAACCTTTCACCAGTACCTCACCTTAAACTTAAATTAAAAACTATAAGTGCTGCCCCTGGTCCGGATACCCCATACATGGCCTATGGCTGACTGCTGCTATGCCATTATCAAATTTCTACTGTGGGTCAATTGATGCCATTTTTCCTGTTGTCTGCCCCTAATTTTTGGAAATGCTTGGACTCCAAGTTGGGTCTTTTTAATGTGTGTTATCTGTATTTGGCATGGCTCTCAGATCACCTGTCCTACACCGTCACTCATCGACCTGTTACTGATCAATGTTGCAGCCAGAAATGCTGGTCCAAGCCCTGTCCCATGCATCCATGCTACACAGTTATACTATTTCTCACCCTGGGTCAGTTTATGCCACTTTTCCTGGTGTCTGTCCCTAATTTTATCTGTTTGGGAAGCTTTTTGCCCCCCCCCCCCCTCCAATGTGTTGTCTGTGCATTTGGTTCTGCCTCCTAATGAATTCAATAGGGTTTGGGTATGTATGACGAACTGTTCAACCTACATGTTTGATGAACATCGGGATGTTCACCGAACCGAACCTTCATCTCTAATAACCACAATTCATGAAATATATTATTATATGTTCCCAGTGTAAATAATTCAGTACATGTTGTGCACTGAGGCAAAAAGGAGGATATGTTTTCCCTGAAAACTATTACAAGAATTCAATTTTCACAACTGTCTTGAAAAATAAGAATATACATTGAGTACATGACAACTGAGAAACACCTTTCAAGAAATGTTGCCTAACTAGAGTAAAAAATTATGACAAACTTGAAAATACACAATGGCTATGATGCAACACTTGGGTGGCTCAAAAATAAATATTTCCAGTTCATTTATTATCGAGTAGTCTCAATCATAGCCTGCATTGCAGAACAAAACCTCTTTCAGGTTGAACATTTCATCATTTTGCCAATCACCCCTGTATGCAAGCAGCCAACATGAACTTCGGATGGAATATAAAGCTTTTCTTCTGGGTTTTGCTATTTAATAGGTAAGTGTGTTGCTTGTTAAGTATCTGTGTTGGACTAGATTGAAAATTTTGTAGCTAAACTTTTTCCATACAGTTATCATAGCATAAACTCATTAAAATTAGTTACTTCAGACAGATTTGTAAGTTACATGTAATTTAACCAGCCTAGTAGATTTTTATAGACTGTGATTTGTTTTAAGTAGAACAATTAAAATTCTGGGCCCCCTTAGTGACGGAGCCAAATTTTGGAAATCTGACCAGTGTCACTTTATGTGGTAATAACTCTGCAACGCTTCAACAAATCCCAGTGATTTTGAGACTGTTTTTTCGAGACATATTATACTTTATGATAATGGTAAATTTAGGTCAATATGTTTTGTGTTTATTTATAAAAAATCTCAAAAATTTGAGAAAAATTTAAAAAAAATTAGCAATTTTCAAAATTTGAATGATTATCCCTGTAATCCAGATAGTCATACCACAGCAAAACATTAATAAATAACATTTCCCACATGTCAGCTTTACATCAGCATCATTTGTAAAATGTTATTTTATTTTTTTAGCATTTTAGGAGGTTTAAAATTGTAGCAGCAATTTTTCATTTTTTCAAGGAAATTTACTAAATTTATTATTTTAGGGACTTATCCTTGTTTGAAGTGACTTTAGGGGTCTCATATATTGGGAAACCACCAAACGTGATACCATTTTAAAAACAGCACCCCCTGACATATCAAAAACTGCTGTCAGGTAGTTTATTAACCCTTCAGGTGCTTTACAGGAATTAAAGCAAAGTGGTATGACAGAAATTAAAATGTGTATTTTTACCACCTAAATGCCTCTAACTTCTGCACAGATTACTGTAGCCGGCAGACTCTAAGGCCGCTATTTGGTCATGAATTGCCATGGCAAACATCAGGACCACAAAATCATGATCTGAGGGCACCAATTTGGATAAAGAGGAAGCCCCCACACTCTGTTAACCATATATAATGATGTAGTCACTATTTACAGCAGCATCTAAGGGGTTAAACAGATTTGGACGGTGCCAACACTGATCGTGACTGATGCAGAAAGTTGTCAGCTACAGTACACAATCGACAGATGCTGGATTGTTACTCGTATGGGGAGGCTATTCTCTTATATGTAAGGTCAGTTAAAAGACGTATTGGCGGTCATTAAAGGGTTAATTCTAAATTTGAAAGGATTACTTTAGAATCAGTAGGAAACCTGGAGAATCACAGGGAGAAAATATGTCCTGCATAGAAATGTTGCCTACGGTCGAAATCAAATCCAGATAGCAACAGTGAGCTGCATGGAACTACCATATATTCCTATATGAGGAATGTAGAACACAGAGAAAAATAAATATACTGTATATGACACTATTAACCCCTTAAGGACCAAGCCACTTTGTAGGTTAAAGGGAACCTGTCACCCCCAAAATCGCGCTAAGCCCACCAGCATCAGGTGCTTATCTACAGCATTCTGGAATGCTGTAGATAAGCCCCCGATGTATCCTGAAAGATGAGAAAAGAGGTTAGATTATACTCACCCAGGGGCGGTCCCGGTCCGGTCCGATGGGTGTTGCGGTCCGGTCCGGCGCCTCCCTTCTTCATCAGATGGCGTCCTCTTCTGATCTTCACGCTGCAGCTGCGGCTCCAGCGTACTTTGTCTGCCCTGTTGAGGGCAGAGCAAAGTACTGCAGTGCGCAGACGCCGGGCCTCTCTGACCTTTCCCGGCGCCTGCATACCGCACTACTTTGCTCTGCCCTCAACAGGGCAGATAAAGTACGCCTGCGCCAGAGCCACAGCGTGAAGACCAGAAGAGGACGCCATCTGATGAAGAAGGGAGGCGCCGGACCGGACCGCAACACCCATCGGACCGGACCGGGACCGCCCCTGGGTGAGTATAATCTAACCTCTTTTCTCATCTTTCAGGATACATCGGGGGCTTATCTACAGCATTCCAGAATGCTGTAGATAAGCCCCTGATGCCGGTGGGCTTAGCTCACCCTCGATTTTGGGGGTGACAGGTTCCCTTTAATGACCAGGACTATATTTTGAAATACGACCAGTGTCATTTTGTGCAGTAATAATTCTGGAACGCTTCATCGGATTCCACTGATTCTGAAATTGTTTTTTTGTGACATATTTCATGATAGTGGTAACATTTCTCCAATATGACTTGGGTTTATTTATAAAAAAAACAAAACTTAAATTTTACAAAAATGTTGAAAATTTCATAATTTTTACTTTTATTTTTTATGCTCTTAAATCAGAGAGCTATATCACACAAAATAGTTAATAAATAAAGTTTCCCACATGTCTACTTTAGATCAGCATAATTTTTGAAACCTAATTTTTTTTTGTTATGAAGTTAGGGTTAAAGCTTGCCCAGCGATTTCTCATTGCCCAGCGATTTTTCTCAATCAAAATTTTCAAAACCATTTTTTTTTTAGGGACCACATCACTGTAAAAGTGACTTTGAGGGGCCTATATGACAGAAAATACCCAAATGTGACACCATTCTAAAAAGTGCACCCATGAAGGTGTTCAACACCACATTCAAGCAGTTTATTAACCCTTCAGGTGCTTCACAGGAACTGAAGCAACATGGAAGAAAAAAATTAACATTTTCCTTTTTTCACAAAAATCTTATTTTGGACCCATTTTTTTTTTTATTTCAAAAGGGTATGAGGAGAAAATGAACCAGAATATTTGTTGTGCAATTTCTCCTGAATATGCCGATACCCCATGTGTTAAGGAAGACCACTGTTTGTATGCACAGCAGGGCTCGGAAGGGAAGAAACGCTAATTGAGGGTTTTGAATGTAAAATTTGCTGGAATAATTAGCAGACATCATGTCGCGTTTGGATGTGCTTAAACAGTGGAAA